>NC_143398.1:11923424-12226454 GCF_052110815.1 Crocodylus siamensis | reverse complement strand
GATTCTGGGGGAGACAGATAGTAGCAGAGGCCACCAACAGGATAAGAGCGAGCTGGACCACCACCACTGACATCCTACATGAAAACAAAGAAGAGCCAACTGGTTGTTACCTCCAACCCACATTTATGAAGGCTTCATCATCATGTTATATATATGAACTTGAAAGAAAACATTCCCCACTAGTTAAATACCTATTATGAAAGCTAATAAGGTGACAAAATACTTACTGCCCACTGTCCTAGTAAGTTTACTAGGAAGTTGCCACTAAACCGGACAGACAACATTTGGGAAATAACATAGAGGTTTGAAACTAAGGCAGACTGAAGAATGATGGGAATGTTGGAGGTATAGAAGAGCTTGATGGGATAGCTGCTGTACTGTCCACGGTATCGAGCTGACTTGATAGGCAAGTCCACACGAAATCCCTGAAAAACAAATTTAGAAAATACCCGTTATACTTTCTAAGTCAAAAGGAATAATCAGAAAAGCACTCTTCAAGAGACAGCATTCACTAGATAAACTTGAAAGGCAGGGGCCAAAATAAATAGCCTAGCTTGTTTGCTTTCTGGTACAATGTTCCTTGGATTCAGCCAAGTATTGTCACTACAATGGCCATGCATAAGAACCATATATCATGTGTCTAAGAATTTAATTAATCTAAATCAGGGGTATCAAACATACAGCCTGCCAAACCCCGCCATCCAGCCACTGGCACTGCCCCTGGGTCTGATTAGACCCACAAAGGGCACAGCACACACCTGTGGCACAGGGCTGGTCCACAAGCCCCCACCCCAGCATACTTGATCTGGTGGCTGTTCCAGACAGCACCACGAACCTTGAAGCGACTAGGCACTGCAAGCAGTGAAGTCCGGCCAGAGCAGCAGCTGCAATGCACCCTCCCAGCAGCTCTCAGAATGCACTACACACCGCACTTGTTCCTGGCAGTCCAGGACCCGTGCTGCATGCAGCACCTATGATTGCCAGGAGTGGCTGGAGCAGCCATGCGCAGTGCAGTCCTGGAGCTGCTGGGGCAGGTGCAGTCTGGCCAGCAGGAGGCCAGGACTGCATAGTGCGGCTGCTGCTCTGGACAGACTTCACTGCATATGACCCCTGTTCTGGCCAGGCCCAGATCCACACTGCAGCCGCTGGATCAGGTATGCTTGGAGTGAGGAGAAGGGGGGTTCACAGCTCAGATGAGTTTAACACCCTTGATCTAAATAAGTTGATTAGGTAACTTTTTTTAAGAAACATTTTCCTTGCTACTATCTCCTTCTGGTAGCTTTCACCATTTAGACAGCTAGCAGTTTCCTTGACTTGGAACATTAGAGCACGGTGGAAAGCATGATCTGGTCTAATAAAAGATATCAGATTCACCCAAAGAACCTTTTCTGCCTATGTCTTTTCACCAACACGGCTAAACCTACACCCCTGCTCTGGTTTTTGTGCACCCACATAGTGCTGCAATGTTGGCATTACAAATCACACAGTGAGGCATTAGATTATCAGTGCTGTAGGTCAGGGCTTGTTTCCACAGCAGTTAGTACAACAGGGACGTGCCCCTGATGTCTCTACTGCTGCAAAACACAGCTGGACTTAGATAGAGCCATAAGGATTTTTAGAAGGATTTTATCCCCAAATTCTGCATTTTACATGAACTTCCAACACAGACTACCTAAGTGTGCCTTTCAAGTGCGCTCATTTTGTTTGGAAAAAAAAAGCGTTTAATGCAAAAGCCTAACCCTTCAATCTCAAAAGATCATCCTAGAGTACCTGTTTTTAGCAAAGCATTTTCCTGACTTAGACTGAACAAAAGACACCAAGAGCCACATGGGATTAGGAGCCACAAAATCCCAGTCTAACCACAGATTGTATTTAGTCCACATGGAAATAATCTTCCAAAACTGCTCTCTCACAGAACTCCAGATCAGAAATGTACAATTTTCAACATTTCCTCAAACAGAAGCTGAACATTCAGAGACTTTTAAGCCAGTAAACTATGCGTCAGTTCACGACTTCAGGAACAAAATTGTATGCATCACTCATGCTAGAAAGAAACATGGGTCTTCGGCTGTGACTGAAGGTACTCTTACAAGAATTGCCCATGAAATCAAACCATACTGTTGTACATATATTTTATCCACTGCAGAGCCATTAAGGCTTGCAGTAAAGCTATTTCAGTTCCAGGATATGAACACATTTTTACTAAAAAAATACTTGATATACACATGGGATTTAACAACAATGCTAATAATCTCATAAATACCTGATGTGGGTACATCTCAGCCACAACAATTTCTGGGATATATATTAGACAGTGGTACTGTTAATGCCTGTTAATGAAATGGTAGTACACAGAATAAGAACAATTACATTTTTCTTACCCACCCACTATAAGCCAAACACCTTGGTGGTTCATTTTTTAACTTTTTCAATTCATTCTTTCAGTAGTGAACTAATAAAAATTAAGGCTGCTTAGAGATGTTAAAAACAAACAAACTAACAAAAATAAAGGTGCTTTACTGGAAGAGGCAGCACATTATTTCAACACAGCTCTGCAGCATCTATATAGATCAGGTGCTTTAGTGGGGCTTTTTGGCACCTTTTCTAAAGTTGATCCAATCAGCTATTCAATACAAGCACCAAAAAAGCCCTGCTAAAGTGCTTGATCCATACAGATGCTGGGCGAGCCAGGTCCAATTAATACAATGCCTCGTTTGGGCATGTGCTGGGCTCAGCGTGGGAACATGCAGTTTAAAAGTAAAGCACCGTTTTGTTTTGTTTTGTTTTTTTTAAATATCTGTAAGCAGTCTAAGTCCATGGAGTCTGTTTCCTTCTATAAGTAACTGCTCTGTAGCAAGCTGTAGATTGCACATTTCATTTACCTGAAAATATATGACTACTGCAAATACAAATACTGTAGCAATCAGATTCATGAGATTGGGCAAATTCTGTCGGTAGAAAGCCTCCCGCAAAGCACGGACTTTGTCAGTTCGGGTAGCCAGAAGATGGAATAATGCGATCACGGCACCCTCAAACTCAGTTCCTGCGTAAAGCAAACGGAAAAAGAAAATCCACACCTTTTTTTTCCTTTTAAGGCAAAATATAGCTTAATATATCAAGTTAATAAGGCCTAGAATGAATTTACAGCTGCAAAAGTGATTTATAGGTATTATAATATATAGTGTATTGCAGTCCTTTTACAACAAGACAGACGCAGTGCAAGGCTCCCTTTCAGTCTGCAGAATCAAGCTAGTTTTAGAACACGGTCCCTTATAACAGAATCTAGAGTTTTAACCCTGTGACAAAATACACTCGCCCTCGTCTATGTGGGGGAAAAGGGGAGATATGAGGAGCAGTGTGGAAAGAGGAAAAAAAGGATAGTGGGAAAGAAGCAGCAAAGCACAATAAATAGGAATACCAGAAATCAAAGTAAAAATTCAGTTTGGGATTTGGAATTTACCCATTATGGTAGTTGATGACCTTCTAGCACAGATATAGGCAGGATTTTATTTGGATACAGCTGAGTTCACATTAGGGCCATGGCTAATGAGGGCATAAGGGAGAAAGGGAAGAATCCTCCTCCTCCAGACAAACAAACGTGCTTCCTGTTTACCTTAAAAAAGTATTAAATATAGTGATGATTTACAAATCACACACAGGCAGCCACTGTATCACATGCATCTCCTGTGAAAATACAAAATACACCATCTTTTCTGAATATCCAACTAATTTTGCTAAGATCAGTTACACAATTTAGGTTTGAAATCTGGGGAAAACATCTTAATAGCGAACACTAGATTTTAAAGCAGCATTTTCTGGATTTGAAAATGCTCTACTTTTGCTGAACAGCTAGGGATAGAAGCTAATCAGCACACCACTAAACCAGTTCCACTCTGCTGTTTAAGAAAATGAAACTATAGCATGCACCCAGCAAAACTTTGTATACTTTTATACAGCACATGTACCTCTGCCAGTGTTAATGGTAGTGGGACTAAAGGCCTTCCAGACAATGGTTTCACAGATGTTGGTAGCAATAAATAGGGAAATACCAGACCCCAAGCCGTAACCTTTCTGCAGAAGTTCATCTAACAGCAGCACAATCAAACCAGCAACAAACAACTGTGGGGAAAGAAATGCGAGTAAGCAGAGACAAGAATAAACTGGAGTCAAGAATGTAATTCTATCTTCATAACAGGCAAATCTGCCAACATTATATGTAGGTGAGCACCAATACAGGTTTTTTTGGCTGATGCCGGCAGCTGATTGCTAACCAGCCGTATGTGCCGATACTGATCCGATAGCCAATATACAGCCTGAAGAACAGCTCCCTGCCAGTAAGTCTGTTGAGGCAAAGGGGTTGGGAGGAGCATACTGAGGCCCCCACAGAGATGGACGGAGTGGGGCCCGAGCAAGGGCAAGAGCTGCCCAGCTGGGGTGGGGCAGGGGGTGGGGCTCCCCACTGTGGCCTGCACCCCCTGGGGCAGGCATGGGGGGCATGCTACCCACTGTGGGCTCAAGGCTGGGGGCTGCACTTGGGGCAGGCGGGGGGGTGTGGCAGGGCAGGCAGCAATGGAAGGGGTGGCTATGGCAAATTTTGGGGTGGCTGTAGCCCACCCCAAAGCCCCCCTCCCAGCATTGCTGCGGTCTGTCCTGCTCCTGCCTGTCCACCGGGAAGAGACTGGCACAGCCCCCAAACCCACAGTGGGCAGCTTGCCCTCGCCCCACACACAAATTCAGGAGGCACATGGCCCCCACACCTCTCCCAGGGGTGCACACAGCAGTGGGGAGCCTCCTGTCCCCCAGGCAAGCCACCCATGGTTCTGTCTTGCAACCCACTCCCCACCCCATGCCCCTTTCCCCCAGAGACTTACTGGCCAGACACTGCTCCCCAAGGTGCCGGGCTGTTTTCCTGGCTGCATGCATGCTGCACCTGCACACAGCATTTATCGGTGACATTACTGGCCAAAAAAGTTGATTGCCGATAATGTCAATTTTCCTTTTAGTGGTGCCGATCTGATACAGCCCGATATATTGGTGCACCTCTATCCAAAGTCAATAAAAGGGCCAGAGGCTTCACTGTGTTTTACACAAATTTTCCATATTGGTTCCAGTAATCCAATTGCTCAATAAATCCTGTTTACATAGATGTGACTTGTGTTGACTTTTTAGGTTTGTGTATTGACTACTTTGATCTAAAGGCCAAGATTTCTTTGTGCAGCATTCGGATTCTTTGATCAGAAGTCATCTCAAGTGTTATTCAGCATGTACTGCTTTCAAAGCTTTCTGTTCCTCTATTTTAATACTTAATAGGTCTGATGAAGGAGACAGAAGTCAAGCTGCTTATTTGGAACATTTTTAACATTTAATCACCACCAGCCTATTCTCCCTTCTGAGAAACTTTACACCCTTCAAATGCACGTATTATACATTTAGAAGGTGCTGTTTGCAGTAAAGAGTATGTGAGAAAAGGGCAACCCAAGAGAAGAAACCCAACAGTCTGTGAGGAACAAGCTTTTCCATCCACCTGTAAATGGCTCAGAAGATTCCAAATGCTATTAGGACAAGCTAATGACGTACCTGAATAATAATAAGGAGACAAATCCCAGCTCCCATTTCAGCAGGATCGCCATACATTCCAGTCATAACATACACAATGGCTTGCCCAATGGTAATAATCATCCCGAACACTGCAACAGAACAAGAAAGCAACACCCATTTAAAGACAGCTGCTGGATTACCATATCAAGGACCCCGCACAGGTAGCACAATTAGCAAGAACTGTAGCAATTGTACCCAGAATACTACTCACATTTCTGTGCTCCATTGAACAGAGCTCTGTCTTTTGGAGTGTCGCCAACTTCAATGATCTTAGCTCCAGCTAACAGCTGCATGATCAAACCAGATGTGACAATGGGTGAGATACCCAATTCCATCAAAGTGCCTGAAGAGGAAGGAGAATTAAGAAAACCTATCAACCACGCTCCTTCTCCTCAAAAAGGATCACACAACAAAGGTATCAGGCTTTGTGAAAGGTTTCTGACCTGCCATTAAATTCTTCATATCTTTTCAATAGCACTTTCTGTCCAGTGAGGTTTTAAAACAGTTATGAAAAACAAAAAGACTGCCGTATCCTCATTAAAGGAAGATGTTCTCTCAAAACCTGTAGCCCTGAAGACAATGCGAAGAAAACTTTGTAGTCCTTCACTTTGAACATTTGTATGAAATTTTAGTAAGATCAAAATTTGATGCGTTACAGGGGCTGAATGGGATAAACAGTTCTTCAGTATTTTTAAGTTTTACTGGAAAAAGTTCTCTGATGTTTTACTCTCCTCTCACCAGCACTAGCCCTCAGCAACTTGGTTTTTGAAAATGCATCGTTCTGTGAAGCATCAGGTAGAAACCTGCAGACTACAAGTGGTTGCCAAGCCAGCAGTAACGATCACTGAACTACCAGTTGAAAGTGCAGGATTTTAGGAAGGTGAAATGCAATCTCTCAACTGGAATCCAGAAAGGACAGCGAGATGAAACTGCCTTTTCTCAAGAAGAGGGTAAAACGTTCATTAAATGTTTTTTGTTTTTATCTATGTCCTGCTAGAATATCATTTTAGCACTAACATTGAGGACAAGGTGCTACCTACTTGAACACTTCATTCAACAGAAAAGCATTTCTTAAATAGCTCCAATGCGCACATTTACCCAACAAGACCCTGCTTAACTTTTAAGAACTGATGAAGCAGTTTGTGGTGGTACTGGAACAGAACTTATGTAAAAATCTGTGCAAAACAGCCCATCTCATCTGTGCATTAAACCTTCCTGTCTCCTATGTAAATAGCCTTCTATATCTTCATGTTTGGGCTTAAAGCCAGCATTACAAAAGAGGACTTTACAAGAAAAAAAAAATCTTTCTGTGAATCAGCAAAGAGTGGGAAAAGTTTTTTAAATACAAAAATCTGGACCAAACAGTCGAAGGCGCAAAATCAGACAGAGGCCGATCCAGTGTTTATTTATACTGTTTTCATAGTCAATCTTAATTCTGAGGAAGAATGAAAAATGTATAGGTACTGGCATGTTTTACAAGTCTAATGTAGAACAGGCCACATCAAATAATTTTTTTCACCCTGTATTTATCTAAAGACAGAAAAGTAGATGCAAACCAATTATCTGCATTACAGTAGCACTCAGAGGTCTCAGACATGGATAAACTTAGATAAACTTTCGGGGCAAGGATCTGTATTGATATCTGTCATTAGATTGTATAGTTGGGAGAGCTATTAGACAAACTTTGGGTCATTGAGTACCCTTCTTTAGGTCTAACTTTAGGCCCTGTACAAAGAGAGAAAATTAAGACAGTTTTTAACAAAGTCTGTTACTCGGCTCTTGCTTGTACTGCATTAACAGTCACAAAACTACTGACAAAGTTTAATAAAATGATATTAGAGAATCAGACTGTTACAAATTGAAGAGGATACAGATCAAATCAGCGAGAGACAGCAGAGTCTGATGAGCAAGGACGAAGAGCTACAAGTCCTAATCCTGTAGCTCTGCCACAGGTACACTGTGATTTCAGCCAAGCATCTTAACCTCTAGGTCCCCAGCTTCCCCACCTGTACAATTACTTTGTTCATTAATTCAGAAGTCTTTGTAAAGCACTTTCTGCTCAATCTCACCACAAATACAAGTGGAGTTAATAAGAAGGAATCATGAGAAGTGCCATGTAGCTAGGCAAAACACCTACACTCCAGGTAGGAGATACAGTTTCCAAGAGTCCTTCGCTCAAGTTGAACCTCCTTTGTTCCTCAAAGGATACTCCTATTTTCAAGGTAAGATACTTTCCAAGATCACCACAACTGTCATGAATTTAAAGCACTACAATCCACCTTAAAGAATCAGTGTTTTACTGACATCTGTTCCATGAAATCACCTATTTCAAAAATATGTTTAATGTTTATAGTATGTCCATCATGCTTGGTCATGCTGAAACAGTATGAGAGAGGAGAAACAATCGAATCTGCTAACCTCTGTTTGATGCAAGAATGACTCTCATCCAATAGAAAGGATCTGCCGAGTCTGATGACATGATTCCAAACAAAGGTATCTGTTAAAATGCACAGCAATATCAACACATCTCAAGGCAGACTGCATGAAATATTTATATAGATGTGAATGCACATACACACTCAATACAGAAGAATCCTGCACTAATCTAAAGATATAACCCTGCAGTAACCCAACACCAGTACAGTGCTTATGAAAATGTATTTCAATATTTTTCTCTTCAAACACTAACACTGACTGCACAAAATAAATCTGTATTCCTTTCTATTTAGGACACCTACACTGTGCAAGTCCATTCATAGCATGACAAAGTAGGCTGTAGCTCATGCTTCTCTGAACGGATCAGTCTGTAAGCTGCAACGTTGAGGCAGAAGGTAGGGAAGGAAGTTTTACCATTTTGTATAATTCTCTTTTATAGCCAATCAGAGAGGTCTTCAAAGCTTCTAAAAGCTTAAAACAGGGACAGATAAAGGTCAGAGGACAAAGAGATGGTTGGTGCAGGAGGTTTACAGTATTTTGTGTGTAGGAGTCTGTCCTACAGCAGAAAAGTAAGATTATATATACCTATATAAAGAGGAAAGCTATTAAAACCAAAGAAAAACATTACGAGGAGTCCAGTAGGAGGTGTAGTAGCTGAAGCTACTTTTAATTAATTTTTCAAAAGATACTAGATTCAAGCTGACAGAGAAAGACAAACATATGTAGAACAGGACAGAAAAACAAAAATAAGAGGGCTTTTTGCAGATTACCTACCTGACAGCACACCAAAAAAATGAAAAGCGTAATAGCTGTCCATAGCACTTTCTCTCTGAACTGGATCTAAAGAACAGAATTCAGATGAGAATTAATCAAAATCTTGCGTCAACAGGCTGTATTTAGAAGGATAATCTACTAGCATGCTTAGAATTAAATGCTTTATCTTGTATTGTTCAGACAGCCCAAGTATTCAACAATAAAACTAGACTTCTAATGTTGAATAATGTTGAATATGATTTTCTGATGTATACAAAAGGGACTATTGCACAACTACTTTTAAGTTGAAGGATTTGGGTATGTAAATCTAGTTATTAAGATAAACTATATATACTTTATTTTGGGGTTAGTGAAATATTTATTATTCGCTTCTAGAGCCATGGGACTCTTTAGCCTGGAAAAGCGCAGGCTCAGGGGTGATCTGATGGCCACCTATAAGTTTATCAGGGGTGACCACCAGGATCTGGGGGAACGTCTGTTCACCAGAGCGCCCCAAGGGATGACGAGGTCGAACGGTCACAAACTCCTGCGAGACTGTTTCAGGCTGGACATAAGGAAGAATTTCTTTACTGTCCGAGCCCCCAAGGTCTGGAACAGTCTGCCAGCGGAGGTGGTTCAAGCACCTACATTGAACACCTTCAAGAGTAAATTGGATGCTTATCTTGCTGGGATCCTGTGACCCCAGCTGACTTCCTGCCCTTTGGGCAGGGGGCTGGACTCGATGATCTCCCGAGGTCCCTTCCAGCCCTAATGTCTATGAAATCTATGAAATCTAGTACTCCCATTCAATGGTATTGTGCCAGAATGTAGCAACATGGCAGAACACACTCGAAAGATGATGAGAAAAACAATTAGCTTTGAGGACCCTACGTGCTGCCTCCAATAAGTTGCTTTCCCAAACCTGGGAGTTACCAGATCAAATATCTATCAAGAGTTAAAGTGACTTTGCACCTTTGACAGCAGGTGAGAAGATTACCAAGGAGATACGGTTTATGCAGAGAAAATCTGGGAAAAGCAGAGAGATGACTTGTGGGGAAGTCGATAGGAAGTTAAACCTACAAGGTTCCCAACATGGTTGACTCTAGGATACCTGGCCAGTCCCTTTTGTTGTTCTAAGACCTGTTTTCTCTGAATGGTTTTGTTATAAATCATACTTTGTTTAAAAAGACTGGTTGTCAGAGGATGCGTCTACACAAGACAGTTAGTACGGAGTTGCCCAATTACTTCTGCAGTAAACATCTTGCCCCTTATGTGTGCAGTCCTATTATTAGTTTTCTACGGCCTAAACTCCACAGCAGGATAATACTTGTATCTACAAGTTCTATCCTGCTGTGTTTTTTTTGTGCAGAGCAATACCTGTATAGATGCTGATCTGGCTGGTGGGGACACAAGGATGCTTCAGTGCAGGGGCTGTCTGCCAGCTAGCCCCACACCAGAGCACCCTCATGCCCCAGCCAGCCTCTTCGCAGCACAATGAAGCAGGCTGACCCCCTGAGCTCCCCGCCAGCCGGAGCTGCTCCAACTTGACTCAACATGCTGCAGTCCCAGGTGCACATTTAAATGCGGTGTAAATCTGGGCCCTGGGTGCAATGAATTCCGGCATGATGTGTACCAGAGTTTATTGCTGTGCATTAATGTAAGCATGTAGATGTGCACAGAGGGGAAAAAAATGCAAAACCTGGATGCAAGTCAGATCTACTGGAAGTTATTGTGGCTGATACATTAAACAGTGCAGCAAGGCCCTGGACTAACAGTAGGAGAATTCAATGATTCTACCTTGAGCCAAGTGACTTCTGGAGGCCTGAAGCACTCTGAGGGAGACCAGGAGACAGGAGAGGTGCAGACAGCCTGATATTTGTGACAGTGTGTTCAGGTTTCCACTCTTCTATTTATGATAGTAAACTACATTAGGAAGTTTGCACATAGATATCCATTAGCTACTTAAAGAGTTATGAATGCAGGTCATAACATGGGGAGCATAAACTTCCCACCTTCAACTAGAGCTCCAATAACTGAATTTGTCTGCAAAGAAGAGGATTAATGCCCCAATTTACTGGTGCTGAGCTCCCTTGGCTCCCAGGCTACATATCTATAAACCACAGCAGTAAAACAGGTCATTCTTGGTTTCGTTTTAAGGAACTGCAAGCAAACTTGTGTTTCAAATATCAAAGACATTTACAGATACAATATTGCTTTGAAAAATAATTTCAAGCCAAAAATCATGCAGAACATACTAAAGTAACAAACAGAAAAAGCTAAATGACATGGCATTCTAGGTTTTAAACAGCGCTCTCTTGCACTTGATTAAAATGGATTAGCAGTGTATCAATCAGCTGGCATCTATACTTTAGATTTACTTTTTTAATAGAAAAGGCTTAACAAATTTTATGGCAGCCCAACAGTTTCTCTGTGGCCTCAAAATACATTCATCTCCTCCGCATTCTCTTACAATTTTAAGGCACTCAAACCTGCAGCAATTAAAATCAATGTTTCTTTGCTCTCTATGCAAGTATAAGTAGAGATGTAGTTAGCCACGTTAGTCTGAAGGCAGGCAGAAGACGGATAAAGGCACATCAAAGACTAAATCATTCAGAGAGGTATAAGCATTTGTAGATACCTGACAAAGTAGTTTGTAGCCTATGAAAACTTAAAGTCTATCTGAATGAATTCATCTTGAATATGCTACCCTGCCCAGTCTTCTACGCAAGCAAGGTGATGCTTCAGTACCAGAAAAGGACAACTTTAAACAAGAGTAAAAATGCTATGCTGGTGTGACAAAGTCAAAACAAAAAACAGAAGTTCTGAAGATGAATTGGCAAAGGGTATCAATAACCTTGAGTACAACAAAATCAAATTTGATTAAATTAGTGGATGACAAAATTGAAGAAAGGAACACAACAAAGAGGGAAGGTCACTGATACAGTGACCTAGATCAACAGGTAAGTTGTATGTACACAACCATTGTGATTTAAAAGTAAGGTCCTATCTGAGAACAAAGAAAACCCCCAAGTCTGAAAAGCTTTAGTGATTGCAGAAAATAACCAGCTAAAGATGAGCCTTTATTGCAGTCCTGCAGTTAAAATGCAACCCCTTGGATGTATGAAGAGGGCTCAAAGAAGAAACACATGAATGATTAAAGGACTGGAAAAGATGCTTTATATTCAAAGACTCAAGAAGCTCAATCCAGTTAGTCTAACAAGAGTGTTAAAAGGCAACCTGACCAGTTTGAGAATAGAGGGTTCTTCAGTCTGGGAATCACTGCCCTGGTCCAACAGGAATTCATTCAGGGAAGTTTTGTGGCTTGTATTTATATAGCAGAGCAAACTAAATAATGACAATGACCATTCTGGCCTCCCTCTGCAAACCTATCAGTCAGCTAGGTACAAGCAAAAAAAAAAAAAAATAGCACAGCGCTCACCTTTCTTTCAGGTTTCTGGATTTCAGGGAGAACAGCACAGAAAGGTTTAATAACTTCTAAAAACTTAACTGCACAAAGACACAAGAACATACAAAGGACATTAGTTTCTTTTTCAAAGGAGCGATTCCCCACCCACTTTTCCTTAATAACATGTGCTTTTAAGGAACAAAATTCACTGATGCCCACAAACACCTCCGATCAGGATCCTTAAAAGAAAAGGAGTTTCAGGCACCGAGTCATACTCCGCACGGGACCTTTCCTGCGGAGCCAGTGAATCAGCTCCGTCTCCACCCCACCAACGGCACAGGAAGCAAATCAACACGGCAGGGTCGGATGCGTAAACGCAAGCGCTGCGCCACAGCGGGCACGTTTTGTGCAAGGAGACGTCAGTCTTGCCAACTCACATGATTTTTGGCGCTGTTCTTAAAAGTCGACGCTTCGGGACTGTGAAAAACATAGCTGTTTTATACTTATACACACACACATGAATATACATATATATACACACACAAACACGCATATATACATATATACTACACACACACATATGCATACATATTCTATATATGCACACACGAATATGCATATATATATACACACACATACATATATACACACATGCAAAAATATACACACAAATACACAAACACATATGCATATATATATATATATATAAAAAAAAAGATGCACACACGCATCTATACACACACACACACACACACATATATGTATAGATACACAGGCATATATATATAGAGAGAGACAGAGAGAAAGATACCCAAACATATATATATATATATATATGCGCGCGCGCACGCGCGCATACATACACATTACACACATATGCATATAGAGAGATACACACGCATGCATATATATACGCGCATGCACGCGCACATCTATATATGTGTGTGCGCACACATATATATGCACACATATATGTGTGTGTATATATAGATGCGTGCGCATATATATTTATACATATATACACATACGTGCACGTATATATATACACATATATACACGCGCGTGCGTATGTGTGTATATATGTATGTATATATATGCACACATGCGTATATATATATATGCACACATGCGTATATATATATATGCACACATGCGTATATATATATATGCACACATGCGTATATATATACACTCACTTGCATGTGCAGATATATATATACCCCCCATGCGCACAGATATACACGCGCGTGCGCACAGATATACACACACACACATATAATATATACACACATACATACATGCGCATATACACACACGGGGCGCATATATACATGCAAATACACACACACGTACACACACACAGACGCATATACACACACAGACACATATACATATATACATGCGTATACACACATACGCATATATTACACAGATGCATTATATATATACACACTCATATATACACACGCTTATACACACGCATATATACACACGCATATGATATATACTTACATTCATACACACATGCATATACACCCCCCACGCGCGCAGATATACACACACACACATAATATATACACACATACATACATGCGCATATACACACACGGGCGCATATATACATGCAAATACACACACGGGCGCATATATACATGCAAATACACACACATATACACACACACACGCATATATTACACACATGCATTATATATATACACACTCATATATACTCGTATACACACGCATGATATATACTTACATTAATACACACACGCATATATATACACACACACCCACACGCATACACACACACCCACACAGACATATAGACACATATACACACGCATATACACACACACATATATATACATATACACATATATTTACACACATATACACACGCACATATGTACACACACACACACGCGCGCACACACACACACAAGTTGTTCACACTCCCAAAGCACAGACTTTAAAAACAACTCCCAATATCACAGGCGTTGGCATCGCGGTGACGTTGCCGGGGCCAGCAGGGGCGGCGACCTGCCCGCCAGCCCCGGAACACCCCAGTGCCCCAGCCAGCCCCGGGCTCCCTGCCTGCGGCGGGGGCATCCAGGAGCAATCAACTGCGGCGCAAAAAGCTGCAGAGCTCACTGCTGCACGTGCCGCAGCCGGCAGGGCTATAACTGGACGCGGAGGGAGGGAGACAACACACTACACCGCCCCGGCCCCACGGGCGTCCGCTACTCACTGCCCATGATGGCGGCGGCGGCGGGGACAGGGCGCGCAATGCCTCGGGGCCCCTCCCCCCTCTGGCTCCTCCGGGCGCCGGCAGTCACGTGACCTGAAGCCAGGACCCCTGTCCCTGCGCGGGCAGATCGGGCAGTGCCGCGGACGCCTATGGTGTGCTTGCGTAGGAGGGGCGTGCGGGTGGGAATGGGAATATCCTCTCCCTCAGTCGTTCCAAGATGAAGGGGAGCTTCGGTTTGAGCGGGGGAAAAAAACAAACTTCCGCTTCGAGTTACTTTATGGTGAGTCAGGCAGCTGCCGGTCGACTAAAACGGGGCGAGGCCCCGGTCCCTGCTGTGGAGACGCGATCCTAGCTGGCGCCTGCTGCTTGGTCGGAGCCAATGGGAGCGAAGGGGGCGGGCAGAGCGTCCCGGGGAGGGAAACCATTGGCTGCGGGGCGGTGTTGGCGTTCCGCGGCCGCGGGGAGGTGCGCCGGGGGACCGTTGCGCCGGGGACGGGCTGCCGGCTGGGTGCCAGCTCTGGGCTGTGAACTCGGTGTGCGCGACTTCTCCCGAAATTTTCCTGGCCCCGTGTCTTGCCCAACAACAATAGCTCGTGGCTCAGTCCTTAAACCAAGCCTCCGCGGAAGTTCGCACACCTCACCAAGGGGTCAGAAGCCAGTGAACGTGTGCAACTTTTGCTAGCTCTTAATTAGAGCTCAGCTTTATCACCCCTTCATCCTTACTAGGGAGAGCACGCCAGGCTGACGGCTCACAGTGGTCCATTAAACCCTCTGTAGACCTTGGGAGTTTGTGTAAGAATGTAAGATAAGTTCCTTGCTGGGTCGTATCCATAGTCCAACGAGCCCAGTATTTGGTCTCTAATAGTAGAAGTGGATGCTATGCAGGGAGAGCATCAACCCAGGTATCTCTAGAGTGGTCCCTCTGCCGTCCACCATTTATTGGGTTAATATACTCCACCCACATACCAGCTATGAGACGAGAACCATTCAGGATGAAAAATAGTAGAAAAGTCTTTCCTTTCAATTGAGTGAGAATATAATAACATTCAGTGGGAGGGAGGAGGGAAGGGGAAGAAGGCACTGGAAATGGTGAATAAAAAGCACTCTGCTTTGTGTAAAGACCTAGGCAAGGTTCTGGGTTTGAACTCCACATTCAGCTGCTTGTAAAGTGTGTCAGTAGTTCGTCTCTCTGAGTTTCATCTCTTTGAACTGAATAGGAGGAAAGGGATTAGGGAGGATGAGGTTGAATCAAGAAGAAAAGATTGTTGTACTGGTGCAGTGTTAAATAGGGGAAAGAGAAAGCGGAGGAGTATGGGGTGGTGTAACCGGGGTGAACACTGAAGTGTCCCACTTTAAAGGGGGTTTGCAGGAGTGTGATAGATTAGTACAAACTCCACAGTCAGTCACTTTGGCACTCAGCACCAGTTGTGTACCAGCACACTGCACGGAGCCGGAGACTCACTGCTCCAGCTGTATCTTACATGCAAAACAGGAGTTGGTTTACCACATAGTAGACTAAGTAGATAGCACCTGAAGAATGGGATATAAAAAGCAGTAAGTGTTGCTGCTGGTACCCACTACTACAAAAATTTGAATGAAATCTGTCGTTGCAATACTCTAACCAGCCTGTGTAAGGAAGACTTGGAAGGGTAAGCATTGCTTTCAATTCATATGTTGCCTGCTGAAGTGACATGTAAGATTCTACAAGTGTTCACCATCTGGACATAGTTTAATATGAGTTCATGCTGGACCTGAATAGCTCAGATCTTATACCCTTTTCTCAACCTCATTAGAGTCAAAGCACCCCTCAGCACATGACAACTCTTTGCTTTCACTTGTTTTTTGACTACATAAAAATATACGTCAATTCTTCGGTTGCAAAGAACTCGGAAGGACCACAACGAGTCACAATGTTTTTGACACTATTGATTCCTAGTTGAAATATCCGGGATTCAGTTAGTCTTTGAGGTACACTTCTACCCTGCCTTCTGCCTGTGTTTATCTTGTGAATGGTGTGGATGTTTGGACACCTAACAATGCTAATATTGAGCAGCACACCACCCTTCAAAGCATCCCATTGCGCTCCAGGGTACTGGTGAGAATCCCTGGCTTAGCCTGACAACCAGTGTAGAATTTATTCTAAACAAGTGTTAACAGGCTGAGAATGGTGAATGTAAAATTCAGAGTCCTATTTCCAGCACTGCCACTTATTTTTTTGTGTGACAGTAGGTAGAATTACTTGATCTCTCTGATTTTATAAAATGAGAGAATAACTTCCCTCGGAAATGCTGATGAAATTAACTTGTGAATTTAAGATGAAAAGCCATTTTATTTTGAAACCACTGGGGTTACTCATTTTTATTGGTTACCAGAGTACTCTATAGTTTGCTCCAGTGTGACCAGAAATGTTTTAATGGAGAAAAAAAGAGTTTATGAGTGAAACACTTGCCAGGGTCTCTTTAATATGTTCCTCTAGCCCTCATATCTATCTCAGCCCCACTGAATTCTCTGGAGTGGCACTGAAGGTGTTGTACATGAGAAAAGAGTCTCATACAAATTTGAGGGACAGAGTTTGGCTTAATATCTTTTTAGTCTGTAAATATTTTGTGACTTGAGGGGTTCTCCTGCAGTTTTTCTGCAGGATGCACACAAGCTCACGGATAGCTTTAGAATTAACTTTTAAGATTAGTTTGGACTTGCATCACAGTACTGAGAAGCTAGAGTATAAGTCTGTGGCAAAGTTTGTGCAAGACTTCAATGAATTATAGAACCAAGTACAAAGGCCAAGAAGGGTGCTTATAACTGTATTCAGTGTTCCCAGTACCAGAGATCAAATAATCCAACTTACTTTTACCATCATACTGCTTACCTTTTTGCTGGTTACTTTTCCCCCCTCCAAAATCTGAGGCTAAGTTAAATTAGCATTCTGCAGCATTTTTTATTCTGCCAGACCTTCTTTTTCAGCAATCCCTCACAGTGGAGGATGACTGTCTTCCATGATTGTCTATCTTATCTGTGGGTGTGAAGATGGCTGATAAGGCCAATCCAGGATCAACAGACTCTGTTGCAACATGGACACATGTTTCAGTGCAGGGTAGGTGGCTCCAGATTCTCGATTCAGTCCATGACAAGCGACCAGACACAGCAAGACCATATAGCAAGACTTTGCAGAGATCTGTTATCTCATCAATTGCCATAGCTACAGAATTCAGCACAGGCAATGACTTGGAAATGAAAATAAGGGATGACTAAAGGCATAGCCCTACAGGAATACACGCCCAGAAGGATGCCTCATCATATTGGTCTTGACACATGGATAGCAGGTGAAAACAAAGGTTGGTGAGCTAAGAAACAGTCATTTTGCTTCATTTGGTCAGAGAAAACAATGGCAAATTCTTCAAAAATAGATAAGTGACATTTTTGCAGAAGAAGAGAAACTGGTTTGGCAGCCCTGGAGGTTGGAAGTCTTCTACTGAGAACAACTCCCACCCCTCCCCAGAGGCACAACAATGTTGCCCCCCACCATGCTGCCCTGCCATTGTCCCTCAAAATTGACTTGGGTTATGGTCAAACTGCAGACTGCAGGGCAGCTTTAAATGAGCTAATTCAAGACCCAGAAGTTTTTTATTTGCAGAAGCACATAGTGCAATGTGGGGAAATTAATTTCTGACAATAATTATATTCAAATTAAAGCCCAGAAAAGTTCAATTTCAAGCAATGACAATGACAGCAACAGTCAAGTGGATCATTGTTGGTTAAATACATTAATGTGCTGGATAGCCAAATCTATCCAAACATTTTGCATTTCAAACTTATTTTTAAACCAAGGACACATTAACTGCAGTTAGTGAATAGACAAGTTGTTTCTTGTTACCAGGGGCAAGATTTTCTAGGGTAGGATCATACAAAAAAAGGGCTGGAGGGAACCTTGCAAGGTCACTTAGTCCAACCCTCTGCTCAAGGCAGGATCATCTCTGAGTAAACCATCCCAGCCACGTCTGTCTAACTTGCTCTTGAAAACTCCCAAGGGTGCAGATTCCACAACTTCTCTGGTTAGCCTGTTCCCATGCCTTCATCATCTGAAACTTCCTCCTCATCTCCAACCTAAATTTCCCCTGCTGAAGTTTGAGGCCATTGCTTCATAGTCCTGTCCCCTTTGGCCACAGAGAAAAAACTATCTCCATCTTCTCTGTAATTGCCCTTCAGGTATTTGAAGACTTATCAACCCCCAGACCCCGCTCCAACCAAAATGACCTAGCTGTTTCAGCCTTTCCTTAGAAGCTAGGTAGTTATGTCCAGACTGAAAAGAGGATGTAGGGATCTCAGATAGGATGGAGGCAGACTTGAGGGCAAAATTGTGATCCCCAAAATCCCTGACTCGGCTCCCTAAACTTGCAAGCATCTAAAATTTCTGAGCATCTCCATTCTGACCTGCAAGTCAGACTTTCTACTAGGACTTTCTATTTCTGCATGTGCCCAGAAATACTCCTGCCTGAGCAGTCAATGTCTAGTTTCCACAATGTCCCCCCCTGGAGTCCAGAAACTAGACAGAGGCCCAAGTCCTCTAAGAAATCACTCCCGTGGGCATTATCCAAGCATGCCAACATACACTGACAGAACCAGAACCTCTCATAACATGGAGTTGTATTGGCTTCTTTTCTATACTACACTTGCTGAAGAAGGAGCAGCAGCCTAACTTTTATAATAGTTTGGTTTCTAGAATAGTCACCTTGAAAGTAAGAAACCAGGGTTCAAGTCCCTCCTCCAGGAATGAAAAGATTGCAAATAAAATAGTGCAGTGCAAGGCAGTATAATGCATCTATAAAGCCTGGATAGTCTTCTCATATTAGAGATGTTCTGCCCTAAGGAAATGTGTATGAAAATCACCCAAATAACTTTTAATTTCAGTGGGATGAGGTTACCAGTTCTTCTTGGCTCTGGCTTATGTGGTGGTGATCACAACATGAAAACAGGATAGTTTGATTTGGCTGAAAGGAACAAGCTTGACCATTGTGCCTGGAGCCAGCTCCTCTGTGTGTAATGACACACTGTGACACCACTGGGTTTTTATCATGGTCCTCATTAGATTTTTGCTAGAGAGATGGATCCAGGTGGCACTGCCACTTATACATTATTCAGCTAAGCCTTGCAAGGAGGACACTGGCAGGGTGTTGTCACATCATTCTTCTTGCCATCTGCCTTCCCTGCCATATTTCTGCTCCTTCTTGTGCATCTACTTTTGGCTGAGTCAACTAAGAGTCCATCTTTTACAACAGTGCTTTGAGACAGTGAGATAAAAGCTGTGCTTTAAGCAGACTGACAATTTCCAGGGCTTAAGCAGCTGGTAAGGAAGGCTATGTTTCTTCATCAGGCTTACAAGTGACAGTCAGCACCAGAGACAGCAGCTGCAATTTTTACCTTTGCTGTTGCTTTCTCTCTGTATGGGTAAGTTTGTCTTATTTTGTCTTTAAGGGAACACGATTTCACTTCAACAACAAACAAAAGAAGACAAGAGCTCTAGACAACTTAAATTGATTTTTTTCTCTTAAGAAAATTGAACTGAATGTGTCTTCCCTGACCACCTGAGGATAATGATAATGAAATGTCCAATGTGATTGAGCAGTACTTGTCTAACATGAAAAACATCCCTTTCTGTTTACATCCTTTGAAGCAATATGTGTGTGTAACAGGAGTATGGGGTTCTCCTGTACAGGCAGTCTGTCTCACATGCACCCACCATGTCTTGATGTCTTTTCTTGCTGGAAAAATATATTGTGGGAGGCTGCCTTATGTCTGTGGCCCTAGTGTTGGGGTCTAAGTACATGGCTCCACCATCCCCTACACCCTCTGATCTTAACAGCACTTGGTTGGTCAGTAGATATTTTTGTTAGGGCTTGTGAGGATCTTGATTGCCTTGGGGACCTAGCTGTTCAGTCAAAGATGATTATGAGGCTTGTTTCCTGCCTTTATTAAACTGCCAACAGAAGTAGCAAAGTAAAATAAAGAGTTATCATCACTCGTCATAATATTAAACCAAAGCAGCCATACACCATGAGGAGTTGGTATCCTTCCCTCCCCCAATCTTCCTCTTTCTGGGATTTCCCCTTTGGAGGAGAGCCCTTTTGGCCTCACTTACAATGTCATGGAATTCCTTAGAGATAGTCTGGGTGGTCATATGCTACAAAATCCCTGGGCCCACACAGCCACTAAGTGATTCCTCCCTTCAGTGGGGTTACTGTCTCTTCAGGGGTGCCCTTCCCTGTTGTTCTTGCTCACAACAGGAGTATGGCCCCACTTCCAACAGCTATTGGCCCACCTCCTTACCTGAGGGTTCCTGCCCCTCTCAGGTAACCATCTTACCCCACCCAGGGTTGCTATCACCTGGGCTACATCTCTTCTTATACAATGAGCTTAGCTTCTTACTTAAGGCTTCTGTCTGAAACCGCTCCTTTCATTCTCTTTCCGTCTCTTTCCTTTTGCAGGTCCAGAGAGTTTGGAGCCCTCAGCATCCTGGGAAGCCCCTGCCAGCCATACTTGTCCAGCGGTGCCTGCTGCAGCTACTGCTCTGGCATTCCTTGACCAGTGTCTCCTCACCAGCACTGGTAAGTATACTATCCCTCCTCTTGACCCCTCTTCTGGGATCTGTACTCCAGTCCCGTGGCTGGACTCCTCCCCTCCCAGAGTCTCAGCGTCCCTCTTTTAAATTTCACATGCCCAAATTTCACAATACCATTTAAAAGAAAAATTAAAAAAATACACTGTCCCTAATTCCCACTAATCCATGTTTTCAAAGCTACTTTTCTTTGTAATGCTAATAGTTCAGGGTCTTCCAGCATATAAGAGAGTGACCAAAGCAGACCTTTAACAATAACATTTACTTTAAAATGTATTAGCAACCATGGGACTCTTAGAGAGGTTGGCTACCTAATGTTGATAACACTCTTACTCCTTTAAGGTGATTTTTGAAGGTGGTAAGATAGACAATGCCATGTAAAGTACAATAAGATTTGCCCTGTGAGTCCATGACTTTAATAAGTAAATACATATAATGCATTCATGTCAGATGAATAACCACTTCAAGTCTTCTTTGTTGTGATAGGTCATGCAACCATCAGATTTAAACTATGTTAAAGTGAAACTTTGAATTAAATTCTAGATAAATATTCAAACAAATACTACTGTGAAGTCTCCATTATTTATGTTTTTAATTTCCTTACTACATATGTATTTCCTTGGTTCGTGAATCATATATAAGGCACTTTGTTCTGGTTATTTCCTAATCTCATTTGAATATTTATTGCAGTTACTGATTTGCTGTATACTAGAGTTTTCCAATACAAAATAATTTTCAAATGAATGTTGAGATACCTTCAGGGCAACTTAAAATTATACAGGAAAATATTCCATGATGAGTGTCTGAAAAGCCACTAGATGGCCATGTGTGACCTCTTCATCTGAGTGCAGCACTTGGTGCATAACATCAGGCACAGTCTTTATGGGTGTCAAGTGCTGGTACTTACGGATAAAAATATTCTTAACACTGTAGAACTAATTTTAGTCCAAACATATCTGGAATTTAAATAACAGAAGAATGATTTTGTAGGATGTTTTTCATTGCCCAAATTGTTTCTGCAGTGTAGTATTCCAGTTTTTCAAATTTTAATTTCAAATAAAAGATTTCTGGTTATTTCTCACATTCCAAAATTGGGTGGAATTGACATTTTTATCTGACTCAGGGGGTACTAGGGCAAACGATGACTGGAATTCATCTAAAAGCTTTTGGGCCAGCTATCTTGTTCAACGATAACCAGAAGGATAGGAACTCCATTAGAGGTAGATCTAAAGGAGAAAACTTGGAAGAAATCATTTTTTAATATTTTGGCCAGATGGCATGCAAACTTGGTAAAAGCAAGGAGTGTGTACCTTAAATAATTTACATAGCAGTCAAAATACTGCCCAGCAGAGGGTGGGAAATAATTTACATAATTTACTGCCCAACAGCAGGTGGAAATAATTTACATAATTTACTGCCCAGCAGTGGGTAGGAAATAATTTACATAGTCAAAAGTGGGGGATCTTGTGTGATAGAATCTATATTAGATCACCTCATTGCCTTATGGAAAAAAAAAAGTGTTTTATAAGCTTAACCAAGCATCAGTATGTGTTTTAACTCTGAAAAAACAAAAGGCTAAGTCCTTTACCATTAGTGCTCTAGTGCCTGTTGGGAACCCAATTCAGATCACTTGTCTCTTCTCCTGTGCCCTAGCCACAAAACTGTTTGATTGCATCTGTGCATAGGTCTCAAAATCATTGCTAAGAAAGAAGCCCCAGGCACTTGCTCCTGCTCTGCACGTGTTGCCTGCTGAAAAATGTTGCATAATTCTATTCTGGAAACACGACTGGAAAAGCCCTCAGGATCTCGGTCTTGGGCATGCTCTGGAGAGTGTCACGTGGCACTGAGCACCCCCAGCACCATTCTCACAGCAAGTACACATTTTTCCCCTTGTGGCACATAGAGATCAGCAAACAGTAAGTGGGATTTATTTCTTGGCATTGGTTGTGGGATTGCCACAGAGGGTGTTTAGAGACATCCTGTAATAACTGTTTTCATAGAAGGCACCTGCCACTTGAAAGTTTTCACAAATATTTTTGTTGGCTTGTACAAACTAATAAATCATATGGAATCCATGCACAGTCAAGAGGGCTGTATCTAGACAGAATTACTGTTGAGTGGATACATGCTTGACTGAATCATCACAAGTTAAGAGTATTATTGTTGGTCTGCAAGTAGATGAATGCCAGAGATTTCAAGTGGGGTACCACAGAGCCAATTTAATATTTTTAATAAAGATTTTAATAGAAAACTTCCTGATGGAGTTTGTAGATAACAACACTGGGGGGATTGTAAATATTTTGGAGGATAAGAGTAAAATCTAAAAGAATCTTGGTGAATTAGAAAACTAGGCTGCAGAAAACAAAGTAGTTCAGCTGAGGCAAAATGTGAGGCGCTCCACCTAAGAAAGAAAAGCCAAATGACTAAATACAGAACAGGAGATAATTGGCTAGGCAGTAGCAGTGCTGAGAGTTGGCTGGGAGTTTCCACGGGTCACACACTCTGCAAAAGTCAGCAATGGGATACAACTGCAGAAAGGGAGGACAGGGCAGGACAGGAAGAACATTGTAAATGAGGTTGAGTTTATCTGACTCCTGTCAGGATTCAGCTGAAGTATTGTGTACATTGCTAACCACTGCACTTTAGGAAGAATACAGAGAAACTGGAAAGGATCCAGAGGCAAGCAACAAAGATGAGAGGATACAATGTGAGCTTTGTGAAAAAAGGCTGCAAGAACTAGGTAGGCTTAGCCTGGTGAAAAGGAGGTTAAGGGCCACGATAGCAGTTTTCAAATCTTTGAAAGACTGCCAGGAAGAAGAGGGGGAAAAGACCGTTCTGCCTCACCAGAGAGAGCAGAACACAAAGTATTAGGTTTAAACGGCAGAAAAGCAGATTTAGATTAAATCTCGGACACAAATTCCTTGTTATCAGAACAGTCAGACGATGGAACAAGCTGTCCAGAGAAGCTGTGCAATCTCCTTTCTTGGAAGCTTTCAAGAAGAGGCTGGATAACAGTTTTGACAGAGGTGGTTTATCCTGCATTTATGCCAGGGGTTGGATTAGAGGACCCTTGAGGTTGAGCCCAACCCCATTTTTGTAATAAATCAGTGTTTCTTAAAGGGTACATGGCATGGGGTATGTGTGAAGAATGAATAAAAAAGTAGAGCGGGGAAAGGGGAAATACAAATGGAAGAAAAGAAAGAAAAAATGTTGAATAACTCAACAATAATTAATTAATTGCTGGAGAGAAAACCATGTGCTTAATATAGGGTAAAATATTACTTTTTGTATTATGCGTGAAATGGAATCCTAGATACAGTGGTATAACAAACTTAAGAGGGGTACATGACCCAGAAGAGCTTGAGTAATATTACAATACAGAAACCAAATTTCATATAAAGACTACAGATGCCGTATACTATGCCATGCAGAAGAATAGGGAAACATTTTAGGGTATAGACTGTTGGAAATTTGATTTAAAATATCCTGTGATTGCCATCTGGGGCAAGTAAATACTTCTCCATGTCCAATTGTTATCTCTTGCTTCTTGACACACAACAAGATCCTTTTATTTCCTGAGGGGCAAAAAGAGATGCGCTTGCAAGATCGTTGTAAGTTTTCTAAAATGGACTGGTTTTATGTATTTTCAATCTCAAAAAAGATTTGGGGTGGATGTTTTAAATGACCAATATCCATGGAAGATAAAACTGTTTGCTTGAGGTCATCTCTTCTCATATCATATTTTTGTGTGTTCAGCTTAGACCGTGTGAAGGCAGTCTGGGAGCTGAGTAAGAGGAGGAGAGCGAACTAAGAACTAAAAGGTGTCCACACAAAATGCACAACTACTCCGTAGATTAATCTACCAAGTTAATTTACTAACTAACTGCGCAGTTAGTTTACTACCTGTATTTATGGGTAGTAACTAACTCCACAATAGACTAATTTACTGCACAGTAAAGCGTCACCATCTAGACGTGCATACATTTCCTGTGCAGTAAATTAGTCTATTGTGGAGTTAGTTACTACCCATAAATACAGGTAGTAAACTAACTGTGCAGTAGTTTCTATGCAAATAGAGCATGTGTACATGCTGGCTAGGAACAAATTTGCTCCCAGTCAGCCCCAACACTAGGGGGCCACAGGCAACAGAGAACTCCCCCAGTCCTGGCACTACTTATTTCCCAACTCCCACAGGAGCTGGGAGCCGAGCAGCGTGGGAACGGGGTAGCTCTGTGCCCCGACCCCCATCTTGGCACTGTTCAGCTCGTGGCTCCCCGCAGGAGCTGAGAGCCGAGCAGTACTGGGACTCATGAGCTCCCTGCTTCCCTGCGCAGCTGGGGGCTGACTGGGAACTGTCCCAGTACTGAAGCAGGTCCCAGCCAGGTCTGGGCTGCACAGCGATTTCCCCGTCCAGCCCAGGGGTGGCCGGGAACTGTCCTCCCTTTGGAGCAGCACCCAGCCAGCTCTCGGCTCTGCAGGGAAATCAGCATAGCCCAGAGCTTCCTTGGACCTGCCCCAGAACTGGGACAGTTCCTGTCCAGCTCTGGGCTGGGTGGGAAAATCCTCATGGATCCCAGGACTGGCTAGGAGCTGCCCCAGAAGGGAGACAGTTCCCAGCCAGCCCTGGACTGTGCAGGGAAGCCCTGCTGGGCACAAAACTTGTCCCAATGTGCACGGGGTGGGAGAGCTCTGCAGTGGCAGCCATCTCCCAGCCTTGTGCATATCAGGACCCCCTGATGTGTATGGGATAAGGAGGCAGTTGCCTCTGCAACTGGCAGCTCTCCTGGCCCTGTGTGGATGGGGACAGGCCCTGTACTCCCTACCAACCCTCGGGTTAATGCCCAGGGAAAGTCTGGAGCTCCCCCTGGCTGCCTGAGGCTAAAGCAAGGTTGGATCCATACTGTACTGGGTGGTTCTCATTGGGAGCAGATTTGCTCCCAAGAGGGAGCATATATAGATGTGCTCCTAGGAAAGACTTACTGTGCGGTATTTTACTGCACGGTAAGCCTTCATAGCATTAATTGTCCAAAGTTAATGGGAAGAATTGGGAGTGGTGACTGGGCAAAAACACTAGGGCAGGAATCAGAGAAAGCATAATTAAGACTGGAGGAGAAGCTGAGGGAGAGAGACTGGGGTCGAAAGGGTGGTAAGGAGGAACAGATCAGATAAGGGACCAGAGCATTTGAGGGTTGGTTAAGCAAGGAGACGTGAATTAGCTAAGGAGCACTTAGGTGGAGATTAAGACTTGGGAGACTGTAGCAGGGCACTAAGGTGCCTGCTACTGACAATAGTAGTATGAGCTCAGCTGCCAGTCACCAGGGCAGCACAGGTGCGGGGCAACCAGTCTGGTCAGCTGACCGGAAGGGGGCAGGGCCTGGCCTTTATAAACAGCCAGGCTGAGGCCGGAGGGTTAGTTCCCCTCTGGCAGCCAAGGAGGCTTGGAGCTCTGCTGGAGCAAGCAGGGCAGGCATAGCAGAGGAGGCTGATGGCCTGATAGGGATCTGGATGGAGGTTAGCCAGTTTGGCGTGGTGTTTATGTTGTAACCCAGGAGTAGTAGTTTTCTGTTTTGGTTGTTGTGTAACACCAGAGGACTGGGTGAGGCTGTAGGGGTTGGAGGAGGCCTCATGGGAGGTTCCCAGTAGTGGGGGGTTCCTGGTGCCGGAGAGGGTGCTGCGTTTTGGGGTGTCCTGGCCCCAGTGTGGGCAGCATTGGGAGGAGCCCAGTGGGTGTGATACCCCGGAAAGGAGTCTGGGGGGCCAGGTAAGGCTGAGGCTGCCTGAGCCCTATTGAGCAAAGCCCCAGTGGGGCGTAAGGCCCAGGAAGGAGGTCTGGGGGCCAGGTAAGGCCGAGGCCGCCTGAGCCCCAATTGTGGGAAGCCCCAGTGGGGTGTAGGACCTGGAAAGGGGGTCTGAGGGCCAGGTAAGGCTGAGGCTGCCTGAGCCCAATTGAGCAAAGCCCCAGTGGGGCATAGGACCTAGAAAGGTGTCCGGGGGCCAGGCATGGCTACAGCCACCTGAGCCCCGATTGCGGGCAGGGGAATCGCAAGGCAAGGCCCCAGTGCTGGCGTGAGCACGAGCACTGAGAGACGCCCCGGAGGGGGTGTCTAGGAATACAAGACCCAGGGAGGGCGAGTGCATAGAAGGAAGCCCAGGAGAGGGCGAAGGTGCAGAGAAGGCCCCGATGCGGGCTACGAGGGCTGCAGGAGACAGGCCCCGGTGTGGGCTATGAGGGCCGCGAGGGAAGCAAGGGGGCGCCCATGAGGGCACAGGTGGGCAACAGAGGTGAGCCCAGGGAGCCGTGAGGGCATGAGTGACTGCAGGGCCCACGCATAACCCTGAGACTGGAGTGCACCAGGACAAGTAGGCAGAGCATTAGCCAAGATGCATCAGGGCACTGTGCCAAAGAGGAAAGAAGGCAGCCTCCCTTTAACGATCAACATCAAAGATGTGGCGGGCGAGATAAAGAGGGTACATTTGGACCCGATTTGGCACAGTAGGTAGGGGTGCTAGGGGAGTTCACAGCACCCCTAGGTTGCCCCGCTACAGAGACTAAGATGGCTCTTTCCTAAGAACTAGGAAAAAGCGAATGGGCCTCTGTGAGCTAGGGCTAGCGAAGAGGAAGAACTGAGGCAGAAAAAGGTTAAGGAGAAGGGCGAGATTAAATACTGTGGGGCAGGTCACAGATAATGTTCCCATCTCCTGTGCTAGCTCATGGAAGATGTAGGATGGCTAACAACAACTGCTACCTTTTACTCCATTAGCTCAAGTGACAAGTCTGAACAGTGGAATTAAAAGCCGACAACCATGCTCATGACTTGTGTTGGTTTCAAAATGATGCCACATCATAGTATTGCTATTTTTCTGTGTTGTTTTTTTAAAAAGCTCTAGGAAATTACAAACAGAAACTCAGAACACTATCATGTTTATCCATATATCCCCATGGGAATGCATGGTTGAATGGGAATAGTTTGTGCTTTGACTGTGAGCTAAGGAATAGCCATTTTGATTAATTTGATCTGAGAAAATGGCAAGTCGCCTAAAAGTGATGTTTTTTTTCCTGAAGAAAATTGCTGGCTTGAGGCTACTGCTCTGCTTCACCTCACCACAGGTAGCAGCATCACTGTGCTCCTCCAGACTGCTTTGCTTTTGTGGTTCAAACCCAACATGGAGGCTCTGTTTATGGTGGTGAGAAAATAGGCTCACCGCATTTGGGGCTCTGCTGAAAATGTCACTCAAGCCAAGGAGGATACTTTATTTTTACAGAAGAAACATCATGCCAGCATTCTCCTGAGATTTGAGTCTAAATTTAAAAAGGTGGAAAAGTGTTTCCAGAGTGAACCATAACAAAGGATTAAGGGGTTTCTTTATTATATAGGTCTTTATAAACACATTGGGTTTGGGGTTTTTGGGGTTTTTTTTTTTTTTTCCAGTGAACAGACTGATCTCACAATGGGTTTGATTTTACATAATGTAAAAAATACAAAAGGACAGTAAGAATCATCCTCAGTGGGTGCATCTACACCAGATGCCATGTTGCTGTAGTGATGCACTATGGCAGGGGTTTTCAACCTTTTTTTTGGCATCCAGTTGAGAAACAGGGAGTCCCCCAGCCAGTTGATGAGCGGGGGGGGGGGGGTTGGAAAGGGGAGTCCTCGGGCAGCTGATCCATGGGCAGTGAAGGTGGGGGGTCCCCCGCCCACAGTGGCGAAACCAAAAGTGTTGCCGGCAAAACCAGAAGTGCCCCCACTTCTCTGCGCCGTGTGCCTCCTGTGGCCTTTCCAAATACCCCCAGGGGTACATGTACCCCCAACTGACAACCCCTGCACTATGGTGATGTAGCTTGTCACTATGGCAACGTACTACTGTGAAGCACTAACTGTGACACTGATGCTATGTCGCTGTAGCAACGAGGTGCCTCACTATAGTGCATCGCTATGGCAACTTAGCTGCTAAAAATAATGATGTGCTGTCCTTTAGTACTTCCTAAAGCAAATACTAAAGGACAGCACAGTAACAAATGCACCATGGTGGGGGGGCATATGTAGCTGTGCCTAGTCTGAGCTGGACAGGCAGGGGTCAGCATGGGTTTGTTTGCATCAGTACATTTAAAGATTTCCCTGCTTTTTACAGAACAATTCCTGATTTGTTCTTGCCTTTTGAGACTAAAAGGCCTAGTGGTTTTAGCTCCTCCATGCAAGTTCTTTGAAAAAAAGTTGTTATACACAGGGAATTGTAGCTGTTTAAGTAGAAAGGCTTTAAGCAAACGTTTTGGTAAGTATGTGTTCTTGTTGCTGCTGATGTAATGTTCCAATGCCCACTGCTGGAGCTGGTAAGGGAGGTCGGCTCACAAGATGGAGCTGAAATTAAATAAAAATTACAATTAGACTGATGACTAATTAGGATTGAGGGTTATACCTTTACATGGACTTCTATCACCGTAGGATCCAAGTGCCTCATAATACAATAAAAATATGGGATCAGTGAATCCCACACAGAAATAAATCAGCTTCCCAAAGAGTTGTATTTAAAGTACTTAAGTACAATAAGACCCCAAACTGGCTCTGACTGCTAGGTGCTACTATAATATTAAATCAACAATAGCCTAGGTTAAACGTAACATTCATAACCCTGTGTTTATGAACAGAGTTAGACTCATTACTAATTGTGGGTAACAAAATAGAAAGCGTCCACCTATTTCATTTATGTTTTAAAGTTATAGCAAATTACTGGTATAGAAGGAGAGAGAATAAGCAATTACACTGGTCTGAGGGTTAAGTTCTCCTTCTCCCTTTTAAAAGAGTATATGGTTATGGCTGTTTACAGCCATATTCTTTTATACAGAAATATAAAAATGAAACTGGAGGTTGAGCTTTGAGAGATATGGTACAGAATCATAGAAAATTATGTTTGGAAGGGACCTCCGGAGCTCACGTCTAGTCCAGCCCCCTGCTCAAAGCAGGACCATCCCCAACTAGATCATCCCAGCCAAGGCTCTGTCAAGCCGGGCCTTAAAAAAACCTTTCACAGGGTTTTTTTGGAATTGAAATTCCACCACTTCTCAAGGTAATGATATATTCAGCCTAGGGTATTGTTGATTTAATACTATAGTAGCACATAGTGATCATGACCAATATATATTGGAAAGTTTGAGCTTTGAGATATATTATACATCTCTGTGGCAGAGCACAGGTTGTGCCTGCCACTTGAAGGGCTTGAGCAGGCTGTAGATCAGCCTGCAGGCGGGAGCAGACCCAATCAGGAGGGTCACATGGCACCCAGAAAACTGCCTGATTGGTGTAAAACAGGCAGACAGGGTATAAGACAGGCCCTGGGAGCACAACTGGGCTGTTGCAATTGGAGAGGTGAAGAGTGAACATCTCCCAGCCAGAGTACTGCTGCTCCAGAACACCTGGAGGTCAGAGTAGGAACTGTGGGGATGGAGGAGGTTCCTGGTCCTGGGGCATGACCTAAAACTACACCCTGCTGAGGCTGAATGGTGTGGTGGGACTGCCTGAGGCAAGACAGTCTCCAGTAAATGCCACACCAGTGCCTTCCTAGTGAAAGGTGAGTATGGGGCACTGGAAAGCCTCAGCTCCCACTGCCTTATGAGTGACCCTGTAGGAAGGAAAGGCTAGTGGAGCACACCCTGACAGAAAAGCACAAGGCCAAGGCCCACAAAGTGGGGCTTGAGGCCCATGGGGCATAAGGCCTAGAAGCTCCAGTGAGGGGACAGAGTATTGGCCCCAGTGAGCGGGCTGAGTGAGCTCCAGAGGCCGCGTAGACTATGGTCCGTGAGGGGGGCCTGAAGGACTGCACATAGGCTGACTGGAGTAGAGGCCTAGTAAAGGGCAGAGAGAGAGAGAATGAGCCCAGTGAGGGTGCAACAGCAGGCCTAGGAGGGGTCCAGTATAATTATGTGGTCCATGAGCTCAGAAAGAGGAGCTGTATGGGAGAGGACTAGCTGCCAGGAACCTACCAATAAAACCTTGACTGGTCAATGGTGGGGCCAGGACCAGGACAGTCAAAGGACCTGAGCAGCCACCACAAAGCATAGCCAAAGCTAGAGGCTTGGAGTCCCAACTAGCCTAGAGGCCAGGCTAGGGCCTGTGAGGCCAAAAGTCCAAGGGGGGGGTCACTGCCAAGAGGGAAAGGGGCCTAGGGGGATTTTCAGCCTAGTATGAGGGTAGAGATTAGGCCACCTGAGTAGAAGGGATCCAGGTCAGGGTCTGAATGGTCAGATCAGAATATAGTGGGGCCAGAGCCATGTAGTGATGCCATCTGCAAGGCACAGGACATGGTGTAGGGCTGGTATGGAGCCATGTATTACACCCTTGGCATCAGGCATTAAATGGGCAGCCTCCCACCTATAAACATCTTTTCAGTTGCATCAAAGGTGAGGCAGGTGGACGGACTGCCTTAGATAGGTGGGCAGGCCAATGATTGGATGGCCTCGAGATGGCTCCCTGTCACAGTCTCAAAGCTCAAACTCCAGTTTAAAAGAATACAGCACAATAAGATGACCTTACCTTACATGCTAACTGCTTCTCAAACCTTGGTGACACAAAGGTCCAGGGACCCATGTTCTGTGGTTCCTCCTGACTCCAGATAAAATCTGTAAGAGAATGTGAGAATCAGAGCCATACGGGGTCAGATCAATGGTCCCTCTGTAGCAAAACCCCTAGTTTTTCTTTTTTGTTTTTCTTTTAAAATGTATTCCCTCCCCTTCCCCAACCATTTCTGACTTTCTTTCCCTCTCTATTCCCTACAGATAAGTATAAGTGAGCTAAGACATAGGATAAGCTTCAGCATTTTATTCTGGTAGCAAGTTGTATTTGTTTTGTTTTTTCTCCTTCTTTATATTGTACAATTATGTTTATATTGATTTTTACTGTTCTATATTACTGTTACTGTATGACTCAGGCCTACATATGTAGGCCTAGCATAAGTCATGTCAAGTTTCTGTTTTGTTTGTCAAGTCTCCATCCTGTCCCTAGGCCCGGTTGTGTAACCCATGACTCACACCTACCCCTCCAATGTAACTTGGTTCCTGAATTGCCCAAAGTTAATGGGAAGAATTGGGAGTGGTGACTGGGTAAAACACTAGGGCAGGAAATCAGAGAAAGCATAATTAATGCGGGTGTTTGAGAGACAATGGCAGTAGGTCTAAAAATATCTCCCTCTGAATGACCAAACCATCAACACCAATACCTGGACCAACAACCCAAACCTTGGAACCACCCTCAGCATTCAAGAAACAAAAGATAAGGCAACCCACCATTGTGCCAGGCTGCACATGCTCAGTAAGAACACCTGGAGCCCTCTGGGACAGGACTGATATTGCCTGGATAGGCCCTCCCCATAGGAGATCAGAGATAGTCTGCCCCTAAAAGGGGTAGTGAAGACTGATTCTTTGGGACAACCTCTCCATCTGGACCAGCACCATGCCACACCACCTATCCACCCAGAGGCCCTGCCGGCAACCCCACTCTGGACAACACCTACTGGACAAGGACCCCCTCCTAGCCTGGATAGGTGGCTATCATCCCCCACCCCCTCTTCAACCAAGGACTTGGACTCTGCTTCTTTTCCCTACCTGGACTCCATCCCTTCCACTGAGTCTCTTTCTCCTGCTGCCATTGTGAGTGCTTGGATGTGTGTGAACCAATAACTTCATGGGGCTGTGTAGCATGTTTGTTTAATAAAACTATTATTTGGACCTGTAAGTTGGGTTTTGCTTTACTGTGGTTTGGCCCTGCTCCAATCTCTGCTCCTTGCCCTTCTAACTTCTGTCTCATTTCTCCCTCTCCTGCTTCTAGCTTACTGCCACCTCCAACACCTGTCCTGAGCTCTTCTCTGTCTCCAACCCCCCCTGTTTCTTTGCCACTGTCTTATCCCCACTGCCTTTTCCTTTTCCTCTGAGCAACCAGGTTTCTGCCTCAGTTTCTTTCCTGGCCATCTCCTCCTTGCCACCACTTATCTACCCCCCTCCCCCAATATCTCAGCTGTCTGCCTCAGTTTCCAGCCACCATCTACCTTACGTAAACCCAAGCCTTACTTCCTCAGCCAGCTTCTCTGTAGTCTACCGGTTTTAATCCCGGTTCTGGCAACTTTCACTCCCTACACTTTAACTCTCTCTCTCTCTCACCTGAACCTTCCCCCAAGTATCCCAGGTACCCCAAGCACACATACACACACAGAGTACCATCCAAGTTAGGAACCTACCTGTGTGTATGTGTGTGAACTGGTGAGTATGTGTATATGTATGTATGTCATTGTGTGCATGATATGCGAATTAGTGATCTGTGTCTAACTTCTGGGGTGTATAGTGTATGTGCTTGAATTGGTGATGGGTATGCATGTGCCTAGGCTGGTTTGGATGTGTACCCAATTGATTTGTGTGTTCGTATATGTGCAATTGTGTCACACCCTCCTGTCTAACAGCACAATATTGAGATCCTGAGAGCTGGCCTGACCCCACAGGGCAGCACCTCTAGCTTAGTATCCTGTCTCTAATAGTGGCAGGAATGGATGCTATAGAAGGACAACATTGACCCAGATATTGCTAGAGTGATCTCTTTCCTGTTCAATACCCTCTCTGGCATCCACTGTTATTGGTTAGAGATGCCAGAAGAAATTTATCCAACCATTCTATTCAATAGCCATTAATAGATCTATCATCCATGAATTTATCTAGTCCCTTTTTGAACCTGGCTGTGCTATCTGCCTCCGCCACATCCTGTGGAAATGAATTCCACAAGCTAACTACACAGTGTGTAAAAAAGAAGCAGCTTTCTGTGTATATCTACACTACACATTCTCTCACTGAATCCAAAACCAAGTAATGACCTATCTCCTTGGCTAATCCTCTTTGTTGCACATTCCCACTGTTTCTACAGTGGTCTCACCAACCCTAACCAGGGCACTGCCTTACATGCTTATGTTCAGCAGACTGGATTTACCTTCATGTCACAGACCACTAGAGCCAGAGGGCTATATTTTTAATGAACTGCACCCCCCTCCCCAAGAAACCCCCAACAAAAACAAAACCCCAAGGTGTGAAAACATGCATGGGCAGGTGTAAAAGTGTATGATTTAAAAACAAACTATCCCTCTCTTCCCTTTTTGTTCTTCTACCTTCAGCTCCTTGTATTATAGAAAACATTCCCTTGACTCTTTCTTTCTCTGTCAAGGTATCAAACAGCAGAGAGTCTGCCACTGAGTTAAATCAGATCTTTAATCTTTATTTAAATGCACATATGAAATTAAACCTCAATATCAGAAAGGCAGTCAGAACAAGGACTATCTCCAACAATAGCTAACAAAGTGGGGTTCCAATTTCAGCTGGGCTCTGTAGGTAACATCGTAAGACAAATAATGTCAAACTCAATAAACTGAGTAGAAACTGGTAGCATATGGTTGAAGGTGTAGAAAAGTTGATTCAAAATTGTGTGTCCATCTTGTAGACCCTAAAATGCTATGCTTAGGTCATGTAATAAAGGCCTGTGCATCTGAAAAGCAGTCAGATTCAAACTATTCATAGAGAAGAAAAACACTCTAGGATTTTAGTACTAAAAAGGCAAGAGTAACAAGGAGGAGCTCCTAGATAGCTGTGAGTTTATTTCACCTCCTTTAAGAAAACCTACAAGCAAAGTGCAAAGACCTGTCTGACCTTTGGCGTTCTTGTATCTGTTCATTTCTTGCTGGAGCGCTTCCAGAGGGAAAGGGCACAGCTCTTCAAGTCTGATGATGGCAGTGCTGCGCTGCTGTTCTCCAAGGGCTTCCCTCTGTTTCACCAAGGCATAATAATGTTTGCCCGAACACAGCACCACCCGGGTGATGCTAAGGGACAGAAAAATGCAAATAGCTGAGGTACAACAACCTCTTAAAGAGACACTGTGCAGCCACTATACACTAAACCTGAAATTCTTTTTTTCTTCTTAAGAACTGTTTCAGGCCAAAGTGCTGAGTATCTGAACACGAAAGCAAGTTTTGGGGTGGACGGGACGATGCATAAAGGAAGAAGGATGGATCCAGTGGTTTGATTGCCATCCTGGGACTCTGAGGACCTGGTCTCTGCCACAGGTTGCCTATGTGATCCTTGATAAATCACTTAACCTGTGCCTCAATTCCCCATCCGTAACATGGGGAGAACAGCATTCTTCTGCTACATAAGTGTTGTGAAAGATATTGAGGCAACAGGATACCACACTGATGGGGGTGACAAATACCTCATACAGAAATTAGTGGGTAATTTTGCTATTGCTGAAGCAGGGAGGGGAAGAGACACATGCACAACACACTATTAAAATATGAACTCCTGCTTCAGCCGTGGTCCTCGTCCCTACACTCTTTACTTCAGCATCTCAAACATCCAAAAACAAAGGCTACAAAAATAATTGTGCTTCCTCATAAAAAGTCAAGGGAAAAGGCAAGAGCACCTGCATTTTATAAATGAGCAGAACCAGAGACTAATCTGGTGGGGGGGAAGTGGAAGGGGTACAGCAGTGCAGATGCACCCCCTTTAGAAACTCTGGATCTGCAGAACTGATCAGTGTCCAGCGTATTACAGAGAGAAGCAAGATACGCCATTCCCAAACTCAGCTCTGTTAACAAACCTCAGACCTGAACTGCTATACCCAAAACTTTTCTAGTGTTTTATTCCTGAGCCTTCTCTACAAGCTGCCAGCTGTGCTAAATTGCGTGCTTGTTTTGAGTGTAAAATTCCCCAAGGACTGCACAATAAATCACACTAAGTTTGCATTTATGGAAATCTTCACATCCTTCTCTTATTTACAGGGGCGTTCATTCTACTTCTTCATTCTCTCTCCTCAGGAAATTATCAGGCGTAAATTTCTAAGTATGAACTTGCTTTAGTGACAATTATACAGATAAGTCTTTGGAATGTTAATATGAGAAACAAGAATTAAATTACCTTTTGGGGTCAATTGATGAATCACCAATGACTGGCCGGAACGTTGTCCCTGGAGCCAGTTCCTGAAGACCTGACACAGCAGCCTAAGGCCAGGGAGAAAACAGGATATTTAACTTGTGGTTTACAAACCTAAAAGGTATAAAAAGCAAATTACAGTTAAGTAAGCAGTAAGTGAAACATCAGCCTGAGAAATATCCACAAAAAGTCATATGCCACTGGGTATAAATCAAAAAGTTATCAGCCACCCATAGTAAGTGACTTTCTTTGCTAACAATGTTCACTGTTAACAATGGCTACAATAAAACCGCTGAACAGCTGATACTGATGATCATCATTAGATCAATTCTGGCATGCTAACTTTAGCTACCAGATTTAAAGAAGAAAATTATACCACTGTGAAAAATTACCTAGGGAGGGGTTTTTTTGGTTTGTTTGCTTGTTTCCAGGATTCTCTCTCCCTCCACAGAGGGCAAAAGCTAGTAGGACTGATGTATTCTGGGGCAGTGTTGTGATCCTCAAACACAGCAGGTTGTTTTGTTAATGCAAAAAGATCAGGAAGCAAAACTGAGCAGTGCAGTTTTAAATGTCTGCTGTTTGCATTTCACACAGGTCAGATTAAGAGGACACAGTCAAATTAGACACTGTTGTAGCTCCTTTTTAAAAAACCTATGTGGGAAATGTAAGTGTTATAGTGGTTTGGCTTGTACTGGTAAAGTTTACCGGTGGAAGATACAAGCCAGGGTTTAATTGATTTAAGAGGGCAAATCTACACTGCCCTGAAAACACTCTCTGCCCCGTGCATGCTGAATTCTGGAAAAATGTCATGAAGTTGCTGTTATAGAGAGGCACTTGCTGTACCCACTGCTGTTCTCATGAGCAAAAATGAACCTGAAAACCACAGAGCAGCAGTGGGAATGCCCTGGCAGGGGCCAAGAGGTGGCTATCTGGCATATTTTCAGCGACCGGCAGATTCAGATGCATGCTGTCTCACACAGCACCAACATGTCCCGAGTGTCCAGGCACAAAGTTGTACCAATAGAACCTCACTGGTTCAAAACCATCTCTTCAGTCAAGTCCACATAGTTTGGCATTGTGATTAGACCTTAGAGAGAAAAAGAAAAAGCAACCAAGAAAGAGAGGTTTGCCTTACCGGGAGCCTGAGGAGCATTTTGGGAGAGGCAATGATTAGCGGTTTCCGGAAGTTTCGAATCATCTGCCTACGGAGTAAATGGAAATATTGTGCTGGGGTGGTTGGATGCACCACTGACATATTCACATTATCACCATCAACTCCCTCCTCTGAGCTGTCACACATCTGTGAAAAAGGGAACACAATAATACCTCATCAAGCCACAAACCAAGCATCCAAGACCCAGCAAAGGAGGACTCTGGTACTCACTCTAATGTCTGAAAAAGAAAAGAGGTAAGTGTTCCAACATGTGCCAAAAGGTCCTGCATGACTTAGAGGGAAAGAGGGATGTGGCTTTAGCTCTACAGTATTACAAAATTCTGCTAGCACCCAACTGCATTACAAGCTTAACAGGCTCTGCAACCATTCCTATCCCTCTGTAGCAGAAATGAGCTTTAAAACACGTCTATCTGAGCCTGGACCTGTATGCTACCATCACTCAGTGATAGTTTGTAAAGATGTCACGGAGTTGTTTGGAGAAAGAGGAGTCTGACCCCAGCTGACTTCCTGCCCTTTGGGCAGGGGGCTGGACCCGATGATCTTGTGAGGTCCCTTCCAGCCGTAACATCTATGAAATCTATAAGTTATGTACTTAACTTGTTTATAGGTTTGGCTTATAATGCAACTAACCTCACCCCTTACAAATTAAAGGTCGTGTCTTTCTTATGTAAGCTTTTAGTTCTAGGATCTTCATGAGAATTTGGCCTGCCCCAGATCACGCTGGAAAAATGAGGCACAAAGCTGTAAAAGAGCAACTTAATCTCCACTGATTAATCTATTTTGGCCCTTGCCTAAGCTTGTGTCAAACTCTACAATGAAAATACTGACTCCAAGTTTCCACCTGAATCCCTAAACTCAACCTTTCTCCCTTACTCATACACACCATTTCTTGTTTACAGATCCTATCTTTACTGAAGGATCCTAATTAGATTTTCCAACCTTTCCACTGACAAGTGCTATAGGCATGCAGCAACCTGCGACAGCTTCTCTCCAAAGCATTTGCCATTGACAAGCCTCAATAACATGAGATAGACAGGTGCATTGATCTACCTGCAAGAAGCGCTCCAATCGACAGGACGAGTGTTCAGGGCCTGCGCCATCATAGCCGTGGGGAAGAAGAATGACAATTCCACTCTGCAGGAGCCACTTAGCTTCACCTAAACAAGGAAGATAGGGAGAGATTTATGTTGGACATAAAACCCCAAAAGGACTTGTTACCTTGCATTAAGACTGTAAAAATCATTTCTCAGAAGGCTTTTTTTAAAGTAATCTATCAGGAGACTAAAATCACCATGCAATTAATATCATGAGATTTAATGTGGGAGTTAATTGGTCAATTTTACAGTTTGTCATGGCACAAATTTGATCATCTGAAGTGTCCCAAATTGGCAGTAACATGAGTTTTTCCAGGAGACACTTCATATATAAATCAGGCTCTACGGAGAATTCAGTCTCCAGCACTTATACCAGCTCCCTCTTCTCCACTTAAAAACCTAAAATTGGTGCAATTTGTTGCTGAAACTGTAAACCCTGACTCCACTTATATTTGATCACTCTCTCATCCTGATTAGGTAGGTGCCCCTAGCAAGAGCCTCTTAAAAAGAAAAAGAAATAATATTAAGTAGATGTAAACTTAAAACTCTCTGACTGGAAGTAATTCACTGTTTGTCCTCTTCTGAATTCTTATACAGCAATTTCTGTACCAAACTGCTAGGAAAGCAAGCTTTTTAATATCTAGTATGTCAACTTAATCACTTGGCCTTGGTGAAATGTATGCTAATACCATCCAGTACTGCAGTCCTGTCCTACCATTCACCATAATTAGGTTAAGCCCATTTCCTGGGAACTTCCTCAATGAAATGCCATCTCAAATTATATGCAAATTCTATTATCCCAACATACCACTGACAAAGAATTCTGCTGTCAACAAACTCAGGTCTCACTCCACTTGCAAATTCAATTTGGTTTTATGACCAATATTTGAAACTGTAATATTATTGTGGATTAAGTCATCCTTGCTCTGTTTGCAGTGATTTTTCTGCTTTCAATTTTGAATAGACCTTTCACAGACACTTGTTTGTGGGTGGGATGAGAGAGGTTCTCTATGTAGGTAGACTTCTTGCACCCATGACAGGGAAGAACAGCTTGCCTTGTGCATACTGTCTTAGTTCAAAGGAGTATTTGTAAACCCACCAATGGCAATAACTCTGAATAATCTACCCCTTTCTCCACTCACCTCCAGAAATGAAAGTGTCAAATATTATCTGGGCCCCATTGAAGAAATCGCCAAACTGAGCCTCCCAAATTGGCAATAATTTGGGACTCTCAATACTCATTCCATATTCAAAACCAAGCACTGCTTCTTCAGACAGGGGGCTGTTGCTCACCTAACACAGAGAAATAGTTTGGAAGCAGTAACAGGGATAGAAAAAGACAAAACGCATCTGCTTTATGGAGTCAAATGCAATTACTTGGAATCAATGAAAAGTTTTTTTAGATGGTCCCTTTATGACTTCATCTACCCATCCAGAGCTGATCTCCCACCAAGAAAAAACTTCTAAACCATTTTAAATGGAAGTTAAAAGATAATGCACTACAGCTGAAGATGTACAGCTATCTCCCATCAGCATTACCATTGGTAATGGTGTAATGCTGCTCAACTGCAAGTCAGGCCATGATTCCTTTTACCCCAGGCTGACTCTAGTGGCCAACCACTTGTTATACATAAGACCAGACCCTTTAATTAGGGAAAAGGTTTGGAGCGCTGGAAACCTGGGTGAGTATTCTTCCAGAAACAAAATGTGAATCCCACTCTTGACACAGGTGCCCCATGCATGAATGATCCAATTCCTTTGGTCAGCAGCATCTGTTGAAGCTGTGCCTGTTTCATAGTTTCATAGTTTCATAGTAGCTAGAGTCGGAAGGGACCTAGGTAGATCATCTAGTCCGACCCCCTGCCTTAGCAGGAAAGAGCACCGGGGTCAGATGACCCCGGCAAGGTGCTCATCTAACTTCCTTTTAAAAATCCCCAGGCTCGGAGCCTGCACCACTTCCCCTGGAAGCTGGTTCCAGGCCCTAGCCACCCTGACTGTGAAGTAGCGCCTCCTAATATCTAATCTAAACTTACCCTCCGCCAGTTTGTGACCGTTATTCCTGGTCACTCCTGGCAGCGCACGGGGGAACAGGGACTCCCCCAATACCTGCTGATCCCCCCTGACCAGTTTGTAGCAGGCCACAAGGTCCCCCCTTAGCCTTCTCTTGTGGAGGCTAAACAGGTTCAGGTCCCGTAGCCTATCCTCATAAGGCCTGCCCTGCTGACCCCTGATCATACGAGTGGCCCTCCTCTGAACTCTTTCCATATTGTCCACGTCCCTCTTGAAGTGTGGCGCCCAGAACTGGACGCAGTACTCCAGCTGCGGCCTGACCAGTGCCGCATAGAGGGGGAGGATCACCTCCCTGGACCTGCTCGAGATGCATCTGTGGATGCATGATAGGGTACGATTGGCCTTCTTGACTGCCTCCCCACACTGCCGGCCCATGTTCATCGTGGAGTCAATGACGACTCCAAGATCCTTTTCCGTCTCCGTGCTGGCAAGAGGAGAGTTCCCCAACCTGTAAGTGTGGTGCCGGTTCTTCCTCCCCATGTGCAACACCTTGCACTTATCAGTGTTAAACCCCATCCTATTCTCATCCGCCCACCGTTGCAACCTGTCAAGGTCAGCTTGTAGCTGTGCCCCAGAAGTTGTCATGTCTCCATCATGCCCAGCATGAAGCATGGAGAAGGTCCAGCCACCCCTATCTTTCATGTGATGCCTCAGTACTAGCTGGCAACGAGGACTCTTGGTGCCTGCTCTGCTTGGGATATGGACATGTGCCACAGCAGTGCTCCATTTGTTTCTCTCTCTCAAGTGAACAAGAGAAGTATGCCTGAAAGTGCTTCTCAGGAGCTGGCTGAACGGAGATGAAGATCAGGTCTAGACCACAAACATCTGGTCTATTCTTCTCAACTAGCACCCCAGTGAGCAGATCAAAGCTGCTTCTCAAGCAGAAAGTACCTGCTCTTAATACCATATGAAGTCTGCTCTGTCAAATGTGCAGCTTACCTCTAGGAAGCCCTTCTGGTCTGGGGACATGTGGTTCAGAGGGATGTAAGTGTCGTCCGTCTCTTGGCAAACCAACATTGCATGCCGTTGGCTGAACGTTCCCCTGCCAACATCCTGTCCACTTAATCGGATATTAAACCCTTATCAAGCAAGGAACAAAGTATGATTAAACAATTCAAGCTGCAAAAGGAGACAGCATGAGGGACAACAGCTCCCTACCCTCCACAATATCGCTCCTCTCTTCAAATCTCTCCTGACCACATCAAATTGAAGCTTATTTGGTGAAAGACCCTGGATCTATTCACCCCACTTTACTTACCCATATTTGCACTCATTAGCCAATATCCTCCCAACACTTCCCACGCCTTGGCCCCAACTGCTTCTCCAGGATGCTTTCTACCACTCATTTTTGTACTCCCTCACTTCACTTTGTACACTTGCTCCAAACACTATTACCTCTCATAGACTTGATCTTGTTCCCCTCCTTCAAACACACTTCACCCATGAAGACTTTCAATATTGCCCCTGGTTCAGATTGTACACTCCAATGCTGCTGTGATGGGTAACAGCTTTAGTATAAATATGTAGCCAGACTGATTTGTGTGAACCGCTTTTGTCTTGTATCTACGCTAGAACCTAAGTTCTTTGGAGCAGGCACCAAAGCGGTCACCACTATTACTAACACACTGAAGCTAACGAAGACGAGACCAACTGAACACAAAACATCACCCTTCTATCCTAGCACTGGACCCTTTTGAGCAAAGACTTCCACTTGTGGCAACTGCTTAGTTATTTTGTGATACTAGTAATAAGCAACCAAGACACCAAAAACAAAACACAAAATACATGTGTAATGCAAACTGTAGACCAGGTCAGAGTGGAGAAAAATCTATTAGTCAACCACAGGAGTATTTTTTTTCAGAATATGCATATGGGTTGTTCCCTGGAATCAATCAATACGACAGTTCATGTGCTTAGCTTCAAACCTTCAGTTGTTTTATTTTCCTGAATTAAGGCCTTAATCCTTTGGGTCACTTTACGGACTAATTTATAAGCAAAGGTGACCCAAGAGAGTCAGGACTCATAACTCCATTTTTAAGGTAATAAAGCAGCTGAAATGTCAGGTTTTATTGCTGGTAATAATTCTTGCAGCTAATCACACGATGTGCACAAAACTCATAGGGCAACAATGTTTTCTATTCTCTGCTGTCTGGTTGTTTCTTACCTTGGCTGAGCAGGGCTCCAAAAGCTAATGCTTCAGCTGTAGCCCAGTCCAATTTTGTTCCCTCCTCCACTTTCTGTTTTCTTGCCTGTCCATTAATGAGAAGTAAAAATAATGGGTTATCACTCCTGTCTGCATATCATACGCCACTGATCAATCTGTGTAGCTAGGAAAACCCCCACATAGAGCAACACGACTACTCTAAGTCATTATTCACCATAAGCGCTTAGCCTGTAAACAGCTCTCTGCATGTGAGGGGGACTTCTGTTCATTCAGATGAACAATGACTCATGAATCCAATTACAGGGTGTGAAAACCTTGGATCTTGAACTATTTAGAGTACGGGCTCTGCTTTTAACATCTTATTCTTTTGCTCCATCTAGTTAATGCTGGTGAAAGATGCCAGAATTTAAGTAGCCTGTAGATGGAGAGAGCTGCAGGCCATAGGCAGCATCCATGGGCAGAGCTAGGATTTTGAAAAGAGGGGTGCAGATGGCATAGTACATCATCATATGTAATACAATACACATTTTACTGCAGGTAGAAATGAACTAGAAGCTTGATAATATGCTAGGGGCCTAGGGATCTATTATTCATCTTAAGATTGAAGCAAAAACAATATAACCTTTATTGGAATCTGCATTGATTTGCAATATCATCAATTACATATACACAGTCACAGCAAACTGGGCAAAAAATAATCAAAAGATATTGTTTCCTTGGTCTTGTTGTCATTAGAATCAAATGCACATCTCTTTCAGATTGATAAAACACAACCTAGCTTTCCTGAGCATCTTGACAGTGTGTCTAATGCTTCTCTGAAAGTTGTTTCCACACCTGTTTTGATATTCACTTGAGTTAATGTTTCCATACTCGAGTTGACATTTTTGGCTTCAGTAAAAAAAAATAATAAAGTAAAAACAGCAATCAGATCCCAGCTTCAACAATAGAGAATTATTTTTCTCAAGAGGATTACGTTCTTTTTTTTTAACATCATCACTTTCTGTGTTACATTTCTGTAACAGGCCTCCTGCCTGAGTAATAGGATTAAATCAGAGCATCAGTAAATCCTACATACCTGCACATATGTCTTCAGAAGGTGGCTGTGCATTTGGAGCTCTTCAGGAACCTCCACGGACTTGATTCCAATGAACTGCAGGAGCGACACAGGCATACCTGTGTCCCACGTGCTGATCCTAGCGGTGGGTTCCACCATGCCACTCCAGTGTGCCTGCAGGTTGGTGGGAGGAGGATTATACAACATCATCTTGGCAAGACGGTCGTTCAGTTTGGAGTAGTATGATGTCTTTATCTCTGATATTTCGTCCTCAGTCATGAGTCCACCAGCTACTAGCTGCTCTGCATATGTATCTGGGATGCTCTTACGAGATCTGTCAGGGGAAAGAAAAAAAAAAAATCAAATCCCACAGTTAAAAGTAATAAGGAAACATAACCCTGCCGGTGTGAGGCAGAATTATACACGCTGTCTGATGGAGTTTCTGTTTCTGTCATTCTGAGTCCAGCAGAAATTCTCCAGGACACAACTTGCTATATTGTCACTGTACTGGAAAGGTTTCTTTAACGGGCAATTACTGGGCAAAAATAAAGGCTCACAGTTAGGTGAGTCCTGATACTATTAGGCTCATCTTCTAAAATAATGAGCTTGCAGTGAGCTTCTAATGAGCTCTATATCCATTTCACTGTACCCTCCATATCAACTCCGACAATCCATGGATGAAATGCTGCTTTTGGAGCTAAAATTGAGATCAGTATTAACACTCATACAAAAGTTAAGGATCAAGCTAAGCAGACAGCCATCTTGGGCAGGCCTTATGTGCAACTCCACCAAAAGTCATTGGTCCTGCTCTACCAACCCTTCCTACCCAGGAGTTCATACCCTGAACCCAGAGGCTGATTTGCCTTTTCTTCACAGGTGAAGACCCACTATGTATGGGTTCAAAATACAAGTAACATGTAAGCATGTTCTTCAGAGGTGCATCAACTAACAAACTAGGGATGCCTTCCCTGGTAACACCTAGTTTCTCTTTAGGATGCAGGTTCTCTTGAAAGTATGCTGAAGACAGTACAGCAATGTCTACTAGCATGTCTAGTGACACATCTATGTGTCTATTGACATTTCTGCTGTGAACTCTATTGTGAATAGCAAGACAGAATGAGAGAGATCAAGGGCTTAGATTATATTTCGGCCAGAGGGTTCTGTTATAATATGAAAGTGAAGAAGAGTATTATGTGGGGCTTGTGCAGACACAAGTCCCACTTTGGTCCTGTTCTTCATATTAGAAGTATTAAGCCTACCTAATGATTTTGTACATGCCAGGATTCGTGAAGAATGGCTCATCGAGTTCATTGTGACCCCACTGTCTGTAACACAGCAAGTCAACAATCACATCCTGCCGGAAGTTGCGCTGGTATTCGACAGCTAGTCGTGTGGCTCGAATGACTTCTTCAGGATCATCCGCATTCACATGGATAATTGCACACCCAACTATCTTACCTGCACCAGGAGTCAAAATATAGGAGGATAAGTCACACTTAGGACAACATCCAACCCTCTCCACCATAGGAAAGCAAGCCCTGTTTTCTGATCTGACCACTTTCTCTTAACCTAGGTGGGTAACCTCAGCAACACAGGAAATCTAGGAATACAAGATACAAAAGCAATGCAGAGAAATAGAACAGCTTACTTTTCCATCAGTGTTCCTGTATCCACCAACATCTGATTTGATGAAGCAGTAAAACAGAAACACTTAATGTAAAATGGCCAAGACACACACCTACATTTGCTTATAGGGGGAATATGGGTACAGGCATACATAGGAATGAATGAATGGAGTGTGCATGACTTAACTATTCAAGGCAAACTTATAAAAGCCTTGTCAAGGCTAATGAAGGTCACTTTGAGACAAGGCCCTTCATTTACTTTACTCTGTGGCAAAACTGACCTTACATCTCATATAGAAGGCCACCAGCTATACTATGATCATAGCAGAGGTATAGTGAAGTGATACAGTACATGAACGACGGCTTGGGGAGCATGACGGCACTGGTGGCAGCGGGAGCATGGCAGCGGTAAACGGGGAGCTCCTGCAGATGTTGCTGGCGCTGTCAGCAGGGGCGGGGGGGGTGGCAAGTGGTGAGCGCCCTTTTTGTAGAAGGTACACTGCTATGCTCAGGGGGTGCACATGCACCCATGTGCACCCCCTATGCATCACTAATGACACAGTAGGACTTTGTTAACAGAAAGCCTGGAAGAGCCATACTGAACACTGGTATTCAGTAAATTGAAAAGAGCTCTTAGTATATTAAATCACAAGACATATTTTAAATGCATGTTGATTATAATAAAAAGAAACCTTCACTACTGATGAAAACTTCATAGTAATATATTTTTACAGAATGCCATAGCATATAATGTGGGTTCTATGGCATTCTGTAAAAATAGTAGAGAATTTTACTTTTTTATTACATTTTTGAGTGGGTGAACATTTCTTTGCATTAGGTTTTTTGCTTTTCAACCTCATAGGAAAGGGGCTAGAAGGAACCTCATAAGCTCATCAAGTCCAGGCCCCTGCTCAAGGCAAAATCATCCAGAACTAAACCAGCCCAGCCAAGTGTCTGTCCAACCTGCTCTTGAAAACTTCCAAGGATGGAGATTTCACAATTTCTCTAAGTAGCCTGTTCCAATGCTTGACCACCCTGATAATCAGAAAGTTTCTCCTAATCTTCAATATACATTTCCTATGCTGAAGCTTGAGGCCATTGCTTCTAGTCCTGTACCCTATGACCACATTAGCCAATCCTGTCTTCAGGTATTTAAATCCCTTCAGGTATTTAAAGACTGTTATCAAATCCGACCTCAGTGCCCTCAGTTTTCTCTTCTCCACACTAAATAATTCTAGTTCTTTCACACTTTCCTCATAAATCTTACATCCCAGATTACAATTCAGCAGTATAACCAGGACAGGCCAAGCACCTTTCCCCCACCCCTCCAAAAAAAAAGTGGCTACTGCAGGTGGCTGAGCAATGACAACTGTGATCACACAGTCAACCAAAGTTGCCACTGTCCCTGTGCCCCAGGCACCCAGCTGTGTTTCTATGTTGCTGCCGTAATCATTTTTGTTGTGCTGTGCTGGACACTCTCCAGTCTGTTCACATCCTTCAAAACTGGACACAGTACTGCAAAGTGTGTTCAATACTTCCAGCGAACAGAGCGGAAGAATCACTTCACTTGATTTGCAGGTGACACTCCTGTTGCTACATTGCAGTATGCTGTTAAATTTTTTGCAAGCAAGAGCACACTGTTGGGTCATATTCTGCTTCTGGCCCACTGTACTCACCAGATCTTTATGCTGCAGTACTACAGCCTAGTCAGTCATTCCCCAATCTGTATTTGTGCATGAACTTATTCCATCCCAAGTGCAGGATTTTGCACTTGGCCTTGCTGAATTTCATCTTATTGATTCCCAACCATTGTTCCAGTTTATCCAGACAATTCTGGATCCTAATCCTGTCCTCCAAAGTGTCTGCAACTCCAACCTATCATCCACAAATTTGCTACGCATGTTCTACTGTATTCTCAAAATGCACATATATTTTGCTTAACTCATCCTAAGCATAGATGATTCCACAGGATGTGTGAACATTAACTGTAGAGACCCCAAAGAAGAACATACAGAGTTTATAGTTATTTTTGCATAGGCTACAAAACAGCCTTTTGACTTTGGGTTATTAATCATAGTTAGATCTGGACTTGGCCAGAGTCTTGCTATGGGCGGGGGATGTCCAGCAGGGCGTGCTCCCCAGGGTAATTGTCTCTGATATGTCCTCCATAGGAGGTCTATATTGAGCAGATTCTTTTTGGTATTGGGTGGTGGAACCGGAGCGTGCTCCATCCACTCCATGCATTGACCTGGTATTGCAGTGCTTCCAGGACCGGTGCAAAAAAAACACTAAAAAAAAAAAAAAAAGGCTACAAAACAGCTTGCCTCATGCACCTGTCACACATACCAATGTCACTACAGTACAGTGATGATCTCCCTCGTTCTGGAGGAGTGGTGTATCCCAGCTGGTTGTTAACAATCAGATGGATGCTTCCACCAACTCTGAAATGTGGGAGATTAGAGAGCGTCAACGTTTCAGGAACAATCCCTTGACCAGAGAAAGCACCATCACCGTGAACCTAAATTACGGAAGGAGACAGAAAGGTCTCAGTACCATCACTGAAACAGAGGTGTCAAAAATGAGACGTAACCCATTACTCATATTCCTTTAAAATGAAAAAGGGGGAACACATACAGCTCTACATGTTCACCCAGATTCCGGCTCCCCTACCGATTACTGTTTTTATGCTTTGAGAAATCTTGCAGTCTTAACATCTAAATATATGTTGGCTGGTCCACCATCTGCTCAGAGCAGACTCATCATCTCTTAAAATAGACTGACCATTGCACACAGCATGATCTCAAGTGTAGCAGATGCAGTAAAGGAGTCATGGTCAGCAACCCACAGTAGTGATCAATGAACATTATTATAAGCCAGTCCCCATGTGGTACACTGACTCTCTGCCCTAAAAATTAAATGTGGCACAAAGCATACATGAAAAAATAGAGCTTATTAACCCCAAAGTAGAATGCTATGTGAACATGGCTAGACTGAGCCCTGTTCTGGAGCAAGTTGCTGCAGAACTAGCTCAGGGTCTCTCTGCATGATGCTGCCTTGTGTTATATAGCTGTATCCTAAAGCATCTGAATAACATTGTTAGACAATGCTCTGGTATCATTCCCAGTGTCATCCATCATCCAGACACAAACCTTCTACAAAGAATCAGCCAATTGAGGAGGCTATGTGGGACATTTGATATCAAAGAACTGAGTCACAAATCTCTTTTCTATTTAAATCCTCTGCAGTAGCTAGTTAGCCCCTCCTCCAGCAATGGCAGCTCATTCTACTAAAAATGGGAGCGGAAAACAGAAAGAAAAACAATACGTTAAATTTATTCCAAACAGTAAGTCAGCAGACCAGCACAAAAAAAAATCAGTTGCTTAGTAATCTTAGCCTTCAAGTAGAAGTTGAACCAATTTCTATGCTGTGAGCGGATACCAATTTTACAAGGGGCTCCCACAAAAAGCAATGAGTTGCTTAATTACTGCCACAGTAAAAGGCCCATTAATCAATGGAGCATATGAACAATGCAAAAAATCAACATCTCTTCCATGGGACCGGGCAACTTAACTGAGCAAACAAGCTTCTCTTACTGGGTGGTAGATTTGTATTCTGTTTCTGAAGGTTATAAAACATGTCAATAGAGGAGCACAATGTTAGCCTGAAAGACTGGAAAAGAGGTGCAAGGGTAACTGTGAAAGTAATAAGAGACTATACCCCAGACTTTTTGATTTTGCTGTTAAAACACCACCTGGTCCTTGGTGCCACCTAGTGCGGTCCAACAGCAAAGGGTCTGCACCTTTAACACGTTTCCTGAGGCTCCAGGAAAGGTTTCAGAGGAAGTTGAAAAAACAAGAGAGACCTGTTCTAGGCGTCGCATGCGCCAAAAGACAAACCTAGATGGGTTAGGCCTAACTAAAAGGGTATGTTTTCTAAAGCAGACGGCTTCTGGAAGAGCAGACTTTCATTTATAAGTAGCATCCATCAATAGCACACATTTATTTTCCAGCAGCCTCTACATTACAGTTGAGATTAAGGAGAGAAATAGGTCAGTTGTTGTATGAGATTTTAAAATTGCTGCAATTAGCCCTTCACAACCAGTGCTTGGCACTTTTGTCAACCAAACTACAAGTGCTCTTCTGTTCAGGCACATGGGTCCAGAGCACAGATGGCTAATAAACTGTCCTCACACTCAAGGCAGGGTCATCCATAACTAAGCCATCCCACCCAAGGAGTTTGCATAACCTGCTCTCAAAAAACTTCCCAGGACAGAGATTCCACCACTTTTCTGGGTTGTGAAATCACTGTTAACATGGTTATTGCTAAACTATGTCTGACAGCATGGACTGTTACAAATTCAAGAACTGTTACGCATTGTCTTAGTGGGGATCCACTTCATCATTAAGCACGTCTTAGTTACAAATGGTCTGTATTATATCGGAAGGAAACACAATTCAGGATACTATATATACAGACTATAAATAACCAGGCTCTTTTGATTCTAACTTGCAATCAGGAAGGAAATAAAGAATTACAGAAAGGTAAAAAAATTTAACAGCTATCTGAAAAAGTACTGAGCATTCTTTAAGATGCTGAATTTTCAAATGGATCATTTTACAGTCTTGAGAGAGAGAGAAACCTGCCTGAAAGTTTTGGGAGGGAAGATCTGAAGACCTTGGAGAGCTGAGTCTACTGCTCGTCTCCCAGTCATCTTAGCTGTACTACTAATCTTTCACGCTCAGTAACCAGCATTGAACTCTGCAGAGTGAGAAAGGGCCAGCTGCCACGTCCCAGCTCAGCAATTCTGTACTAAGCCAATGACTGAGACAAAGAATACTAGAGCAAACTGGCCTTGAGAACTTGCTTCCTACAACCATCTCTCTGGAAAGAGCAACTTATAGGAGAGATGTGGCAAGAGCCCTAAGCAAGGCTCTGAAGCCAAAACCGTGAAAGAGGAGGAGCTTTATACCTCCATGTTATTATTCTGCCTTGACAGAATGCCTCTCCGGATTAATAGCCACCATGGTACCGCACTGACCTTCCTTCTAGTGCTTAACCCAGAGCCAAGTTAAAACACATAATCACAAATAATGTAGTAAAAAATCTTTTCTAATCCCAATAGCAATCTCATAGGGGAGCTGGTTTATATTAATAGATGTGGGCAGAAGAGCTGAGACCAGTACTGGTTTAACAGGAAGCAAAAAAGATGGTAAACTACAAAATACCAAACAACAGCTCCTGCCCAGAAGGGACTGAGTGATCTTGCACTTTTGTTTTGCAAGATGGAAATATTTTAACAGGCGAGTCTGTAACATGTTAACACTTCTCCTTACTTCCCTCCCCACTGCCACCATACATAAGAAGCCTTGCCAAAAGGCGAGACAGACAAATGCTCTTTTCCCCTTCATCTAAAGCTCCATGGGGAAATGCATTCAAGGAGCCAGAGGAATGCATCGCAGTTGACAGAATGTGCCAGAGAAGAGAGACTGCAGCTGGGAAGCAAACCCCACCATGAAATATTGCACGGGAATGCTTAGGGAGATGAGGGCTCTGTTTCACCAAATGAACAAAATACAGTACAAGCATTAAAAACAACGAAAGTTGGCCTCCGGTCTCTAGAGTCAGCACAAAATCCAACAAAGTGCAAAAACGGTACAGAACAGCTAGAAACACAAATGAGGCCCTCCAGCCCCAGGACACCCATCTTTTTTGCACGATCCTAATTTCTCCTTTCTGATTTTTCTAGTGGTCTAGGAGTCGCCCTCCAGAAGCATATATACATTTCTTTAACTCCAGCCGACAGTTACTTTCCCCAGTAACTTTTTCCATCCTTCTTATTCTTGGCAGAAAAGTAATCCTACTCTGGCCCCTTTATTCCATTTTTTCCCCTAAAAATCAGAGACTGAGTCTTTTTGAGCTTCTCAATGTACCAGAGGGGGAAAAAAAAAATCACTATTAACTATAAAAGTCTGTTTTATAATATCTGAGGTAAGCAAAAAGATTTGTCTGGAGAGCACAGCACCAGGAGAACAAAACCCGTTAAGATTACTGCACTTTATAAGGTCTGTTGTTCATTTTTAATACTAACAGGTTTTCAGGCATTGTGAAGTTGAAGGTGCCTGCCTGGCTCCATTTCAGATTTAACAGTGAGACTTAATCCATTCTACTTAAAAACAGTGGATGACAGTGGTAGTTTAACCTACAAAGGTTTGCGGGGGGGAAGGATGCATGGAAAGAGGAATGCAGCTCTAAAAATCAAAGCATTCTTCCAGCACAAAAATGGCTAGCTGTAGCATTCAAGATGAATCATTTGCTTGGTAATCTTTAAAAAAAAAAAAAGGGGGGGTGGAGTGGGGGAAGAGCTCTTGTCAGCTGTATTAGGCCACCTAGACAGCTTTCTTTTTTCCAGTCAAGAATTAGTTTCATAGTCGGGTCGGAAGGGACCTGAGCAGATCTTTGTGTCCAAAACCCTGCCATGGGCAGGAAAGAGTACTGGGGTCAAATGACCACAGCAAGGTGTCTATCCAGCCTCCTCTTAAACACCCCCAGGGTAGGAGCCAGCACCACTTAGCTTGGAAGTTGGTTCCAGATCCTAGCTGCCCTGACCGTGAAGTCGTGCCTCCTGATATCTACCCTAAATCTCCCCTCTGCCAGCTTGTGACCATCATTCCTGGTCACTCCTGGCAGTGCTTGGGGGAACAGGGACTCCCCCAGTGCCTGCTGATCCCCCCTGACTAGTTTATAACAGGCCACTAGATCCCCCTCAGCCTTCTCTTCTGGAGGCTGAACAGGTTCAGGTCCCGTAGCCTCTCCTCGTAGGGCCTGCCCTGCTGCCCCCTGATCACGCGAGTGGCCTCCTCTGCACCCTTTCCATGTTGTCCACGTCCCTCCTGAAGTGCGGTGCCCAGAACTGGACGCAGTACTCCAGCTGCGGCCTGACCAGTGCCACATAGAGGGGGAGGATCACCTCCTTGGACCTGCTCGAGATGCATCTGGAGATGCATGATAAGGTGCGGTTGGCCTTCCTGACTGCCTCCCCACTCTGCTGGCCCATGTTCATTTTGGCATCAATGATGACTCCAAGATCCTTTTCTGACTCTGCACTGACAAGAAGGGAGTTCCCCAGCCTGTAGGTATGGTGCCAGTTCTTCCTTCCCAGGTGCAGCACCTTGCACTTGTCAGTGTTGAATCCCATCTTGTTCTCATCTGCCCACCCCTGTAACCTTTCTAGGTCTGATTACAGCCTATTCCTTCCTTCTAGCATGCCCACATCCCCCCCACATCTTAGTGTCGTCTGTGAACGTGAACAGGGTGCTTTTTACCCCTTCGTCCAAGTCACTGATGAAGATGTTGAACAGTGCGGGCCCGAGGACCGAGCCCTGGGGGACCCCACTCCCCACATCCCTCCAAGTCGAACATGACCCATCCACCACCGCTCTCTGGGTGCGGCCCTCCAGCCAGTTGGCGACTCATTTGACTGTGTGGGTGTCGACACCACAGTCCCCCAGTTTCTTAATGAGAACGGGGTAAGAGACAAGTGTCGAAGGCCTTCCGAAAGTCTAGGAAGACTATGTCCACTGCTACCCCTGCATCTAAGGATTTAGTGACCTGGTCATAGAAGGCCACCAGGTTGGTCTGACAGGACCTGCCTCTAATGAACCCATGTTGGTTGCCCCTAAGCATAATCTCCCCTGCTGGCCCGTGGACATGTGCCAGGATAATTCTCTCAGAAAGCTTCCCCAGGATTGAGGTAAGACTGACTGGCCTATAGTTTCCTGGGTCCTCCCTCCTCCTTTTTTTGAAAATGGGAACCACATTGGCCCTTTTCCAGTCCTCTGGCACTACGCCAGAGCACCACAAGTGCTCGTAAAGCTGTGCCAGAGGTCCTGCTCTGACCTCTGCTAATTCCCTCAGCACCCGGGGGTGGAGATTGTCAGGACCTGCTTAATTAACCAAGCCCTTTACATTTTTTCCTATTTTAAACTCTTTATGTTAAGAGAATGAGGCAGCATGTTGTTGCCTATGAAAGTCCATGCCTCTGAACCAGTTAAGCCTCTGAACCAGCAGGTGCCACCCTGCTGTGCTTTATTTTGGCCAAGAATTATCTTTCCTACCCCAGTTCAGAAACATGTTGTAGTACTCAATACCAAATCATGAGTCAAGTACCTGCAGGCAGATGACTTTGTCTCCAGGCTGGGCACAGCTGTCCGGGGAGTAATCTCCATCTAGCACTGACTGTTGCCTTCCCCGGGTCTTGCCAACGGCCACCGGATTAATGGCTTCTAGATGGGAAGGGTTAGGCAGCAAGGTGACATGCACAGGGTGGTGTGACCCAAAGTCTAGATCAACAGAGGATGTCAGGTGGGAAAGGACATCTCCAATCGCAGGTGAAGTCTCTGGGAACTCGCTTAACCCACGCATCTTGCGGAACATAAGCTGCACAGAAACAAGCACAGTTATACAGCGCATCAGAAACAGGCTTGGTACTTAGGTTTCAAATCTGGAGAAGTTTTGATTCACTCTGCAGGTATTCTGGGAGAACTGCTACAACCGTAGCCTTAGAGTCCTTTTGCTACAGTTGGCAGAGCGTCTTCATCAGGAGATCTGCAGAGCTAACATTAGGAAGAAACAGGCACTCACGCGGGCAATTAGGTTATCACTTTGTACTCAAGGACTGGCAAGGAGACAGACACACATTTAATTATTTTCTTAGTAAACAGCAAGCTGCTGCCAGTGAAAGCACCCATCCCTTACCTCTGGTGGAAACTGAAGCAGCCCAGTGAGGAGATTAAGCCTTCCACGATGGGGCATGCCAAGAACTACGTCCGTCACCCCACAGTATGCACACATCTTGAACAACTCATGGAAAAAACCCATCATACTCTCAGCTCCTTCACCCCCATATCGTTTCACCGTGGCAAACTTGGTGGCCAAGAAGTGGTCAAATTCCTGTTAAAAGGAAAAGCCAATTACTGGATTGCAATATTGTTTTAAACACTTTCTAAAAATGAAAGCCACAGCAACACAGTTCCATGCAAAAGAGACAGACTAAGCACATCCCAAGTCATCTCAACACCTTCCCTACAATGCTGCAGTGTACTTGATGCCCACCAGATATCTGCAACAGAAAGCCAGTCCCAATTTGCTGCCTATTGTTTGCATCTGGGTTGTCACATTTTGGTGTGTGGAGGTGGGTCATCCAACCCACAGGGCTTTTCTCTGGCTGGATGACTTACCTCTAGACCCAGCCCACAGGGCTTCTCGTCCCAGGTCCCAGAGCCACTGTGCCAGCTCAGCCAGCCCCTCTTATCCACTGTCAAATTTCTGGTTTTCAACCGTCAGCAGTGGGGCAGTGAGCAGCTGTGGCATTAATCCCCACACTAATACAGCAGCTCTGGCAGCTGCAATGAGAAGCCCCGAGGGACAGATCAGGCCAGCAACATATTGGAATTTGATCCCCCCAGCTTAGAATATAACAAACATCAGTTACCTGAATATCAGGTAAGTGCATAAACTGCTTAAGTGTAAGCATCTGTCCATCTGCTGGGATGTAGCAGCAGTCCTTTTTACTCCCTTAATTAGTGCCAGAAAGAGTGAAAGGGGAGCACCTGCTATTAAAAACCCTGACGTTAACAGGAAGTATCAGTTTCATGGCTCCTATTACAAGCCTTGAAAATGAAGGAAGGGAACAGGTCAGAAATTGGCTAGTTCCCCTCATTTTCAAGGCTTCTGATAGCAGCCCTGAACCTGATTACAAGCCTTGAAAAATGAGGGGAACTAGTCAGTTCGAACGCTGATAGTACTGCACACTCCTGTACTTAACTTACATTATGTTCAGGTAAGTGCATACTGCAGGTCATGACAGAGCCCCTTCTTTTTAGTCCCAAGGCTATAAGTATACACTTAAAACAAATTGTACCACCCCACGCAGGCCAAGACTGCAAGACTGCAAATGAATCCGAGAGACCAACCAGATCTAATCTCATAGTGCAAGACATCAGAATTTGAGAATCACACGTTGCCACCAAACTGCACAGGCACAAGGGGATGAGACACAGAAGCTCAGAAACTTGCATCATCTCTGAGGTGGTGTTAACAGATTTCAGAGAGAAGTTTAGAAGCCAAGTTCATTACCATTTGGAAAACCCCATAAAGATGATTAGAACCAAAATGCTATTGAAGTGCAACATATTATTATATGGGTCCTAGGGTGATCAGACAGTACAGCTAAGGCAGTAGGGCAGAGGAAGAAATTCATTTATTATTAGTGCCCTCCAACTGTTTTTGTATACAAGGAAATCTGGGGGGAACCTTTCAAATGCTAGCAGGTCCTGTAATGTTTACAGCTACAGAGATCGAAAATAGATTCAAGACCGTAACTGAGAAGAGTAGATTGAGCAACAACCAGAGACCCTGACTGTCAGCTGTCCACTTACAGTTACAACAGTACTATTGCACACAGAGCAGTGTTTCCTGTAAGCTTTTATTTCTTCATCCTGGGTGGAATTCTGGTCCTAGTGAAGTCACCGTGGGCTTTGCCACTGTCTCACTGAATTTGGCAAAGCCAGGGTTTCTCCCTGGGTTAGCAACATAACTCTATGCAACAGCTACTAAAGCAATGAAGCCGTCAACTAGATCAGGGCTGTCCAGTTTCTAGCCCCCAAAGGCCACATGCACCAGTAGGGCCTGCACCATGCATGCCATGCAGATGCTCCCCCCAACCCACTGCTGCACTGGGTGCCTCCTATACCGCTGTGCTGCATGGACACGTGTGTGCAATCCCCACTTCCCCAAGTTGCAGCCCTGATCTCCCCATTGTCCTCATTAAGCATGGCCCTGGATCCACCCTCAGCTCACTCCACTGCCTCATGCCTTGGGGCAAAGGCAGGAAGCAGCAGCCAGAGAAAGGAGTGGGAAGCCGGGAGAGACTTGCTATTGCAGCCAGAATCATGGTGAGGGGTGGAGTAGCAGCTGAGTGAATGCCTGTGGGGGGGGGCACATTAACCCCTCGCAGGCTTCACGTGGCCTATGGGCTGACAGTTGGACAGACATGAATGAAATTAAATAAACCAGGTAGCACTAATGACTTGCCAAGGAGACGGGCGAGGTTTAACATTCCCTATCCAAAAAGCTGGAGACAGGGACACCTTCATGTAACCTGCTCTTGTGCCCTTGATCCACGCTGAACAAAACAAAAGACAGTGCCACAAAACAAAACCACCCACAAAAATTTATGATATGAAAACTATTTGGCTGGTGTCGCACAACACAGTCAGCCGAAACACCCAGTCAGGGACCGTTTCACTGCCTCTTGCAGGGAACGAGGCAAGACTGACTTTGCCAAATGCTCTGCCAGCACTAGGTGTGTAGGCAGCTCCTCGGGACAACACTGCCAGAACCCTGATCTCACTCCCATTCACCTCTCTAAACAAAGGCAGGTTTCCCTCCTTCCCAAAATGATCCCTATTGAAAGGGACTAGGACTAGGACTAGAAGATGACAAGGAGACAGAGAGTGACTGAAAACAGAAGCAGAAGCTGGGGAGGAAATACAGAGCAGTGCAACAGCATCACATACGTCTTGCCCAGTTGTTTCTGCAGCCACCAAGTCTAATACAAAAACATCAGGCCAGCAACTTTGGAGCATTTCCTCTTTTTTCAGAATATTGACAAGTTGCCCTAATGGCGTTGTTAGAATGTCAAACGTTTTGCAGAATATCACTTAAATGCACTGCATGCTGGGTTTCTTCTTTAAAATATGCTGTGCTATGCCATTCCCTCTTCTGGTTGAAGAGCTCCATTTGATCTGTCTCTGGCCAGAAATATTTTCCCCTGCTAAAACACACTTTCTGAAACACTCAACTCGTAGCTGCAGAGCCTTGCAGTTTCTCTGAAGAATCCCTATTCTTGTGCCTTCCGCAATTGTCTCCAATTAGGATTATTTCATTTCTGTGCTACAACCTTCAAACAAAACCCGTATCTTGGCCATCAAAAATAAATGTGTGTGTAGACCATAACCTTTTTTTGGACTAAAGACTTTTTTTTTCCCCTTTTGATCTGGTGTTTGGACAATGGACATTCTAGTCCATGACTAGATCCCTATGCCATAAAGACATGCAGCGTACCTGGGACTCCAACATCACTTTGGACAAATGCTTTTTCTCTTCGGTTGTAAACGCTTCTTGTTTTAGCTCCTCAAACCTTTTAGCAAACCAGTGTCTCTCCTCTGGGCTTGGCAGCTGGCTCGTCTCTATAGAAATGTGCCCGCAGTATATGTGATCAAGGTAAGCCAGCACATCCTCTAGGGATGCTTCTTCTTTCCCCATGTTCAGAAGTCCTGGCCAGAAAGAGATTGGAAGGCACATAGGGATTAGCCACTCTAAAGAAGGACACTGCTGACTAGGAACTGCAGTTTGAAAACACAACTTCACTTCCTGCCCCTCTGTTCTTCATTTGAAGTCCAAGGTCTCGAGAAACTTCATAATTACCATTACTAGTACTTGGAACTTAGATGGTACTTTTCATTCTCCTTTGCAGTGTTTGAAATGTTACTCTAAACTCTTCCAGGGCAGGGACTGGGTTGTGGTGTCTCATGTTTGTACCGTACTGAGCACTGCGAAGCTCAGAGATGATCAAGATCCTTCGACATTTATTTGTATTGTGCAATGCTAATTTCCAAAATGGACAGACAAAACATGCAGAAGTTCTGGGAGTTGCTCAAGACCACGTTAAGTTAGTGGACAGAGCTAGGAACAGAAGTCAAATCTCATGACTTCCACTCCAGTACCGCAGCCACTGCTGCGTCTTACCATGTGCTGTAATACTGTATTATTATTGAGTAACCTGGGTAGCTATCTGAACAGTTACAGGGAATACCTATGTGATTTCAGGGAATGTGATAATCTAAGTTTGTAGATGTCACAGAGACAGAATAAAATAATGTAAATAGTGTAAAATCAGTCCAGAGAAATTATTTTTTATTTGGCATTACATCACTGAACAGCTACCTAACACCTGGCTATGCCATTCAGGACAAAGCAGGTAATCAGTCTGTTGTGGTGAGATTGCTATATTACCTCATGCTCATTTAGCAGAGAAGAGAAAATTCAATGGTTTTATATGACAGATTTCAAACATAGCCCAAGTGCGCTGGGCACCGGAGCCAGTCTGCCCACACAGTGCTGTGCTCCATGAAGATACCTGACCTAACTTGGGATACTGCATTATGCTGGGGAGACGTGCTCTGCGGTACAGACTTACCTGTAACGTTGAAAGGCCCTTGAAGAACTTCCGACAGCATTTGAATTTCAGGTACCATATCCATCACCGCTTGACCAGCAAACAAAGGGTTAATTTTGGCGGCTTTGTGGCCATGCTCGTGGTACGCCCCTACTAAACGGGCAAGACCATGGTCAACTAAATTGTCAAAAGGGAAAAAACAGAGAACGCTGTTAGCACATACACTCTTCACTGCCAAAATCACTTCCTGAGCTCAGCTCTTTAACCCATACCACTATTCTTCATTCATCCCTCCACTTCTTCCCCGTAGACAAACACTTACGGCTTGTCTTCGCTTTCAAGGTACTTCACAACCTGTCTTCACCCCACCTATCCTCTCCCACTGAATATAGAGAAGGTGACTCCCACCTCCACATGGCTCACAGTGCCAACCTCCCATGCCCAACTCACTAGATTGCCATGCTTTATCGCACAGCACACCAAAGGGGGGCTCCCATTAAATATCTGAAAAGCCACCTTGTTCCCTTATTTCAAATCTCTTCAGCTATGATGAGCACAGGAAACTCACATGAGACCCCTGACATGCAGTGACCCCTGCCCATCATGCTGATCAGCACCACCTCACTGCTCCCAGGGGCTGCCTGCACCCCTCTGTCGTCCCCTGTAAGCTTTCTGAGGCTGGGACCATACGGCTACATTTCTCCTAACACCAGTCCCCACAGAAACACTTCTAGAGCGGGGTAGGCAATCCCCGGCATGGGCGCCAGAGTGTGGCATGCAAGGGCATTTTGCTTGACACCCGCACCTCGGGGCAGAGGGTGGGGAAGGAGCCAGGGCTGCGCTGCCACAACAAGTAGACATAGTCATCTGCTTGCATTCTCCATCTGGGGACAGAGATGGGCCTGTACCCTCCCTCCGGGCCATATCTCTCCAGCCCCACACAAATGTGACTGCCCCAAGGCTGGGAGCTGTGAAGGGTAGAAATAGATGAACTGCCCAGAGTGGGAAGTTAATCACCTCACTTGCAACATCTGCAGAGTGAGAGGGATTATGCATGACTACATCACCCCAGCACTTAGCTCAGGGATCACCACCACCGAGGATCCAAGCTGAAGACAGCCCGCGTCTCCAAGATGCTTGCTTGGTTTTTGAAGTCCCAAGCACCAGGGGCAGAGGAAGGCTCAGGGGCCTGTGCTCTTCTGGCAGCAAATCATTACAGATTCACAGAAGTTTAGAGCTAGAAGGGACCTTGTGAGATCATCGGGCCCAGCCCCCCTGCTCTGGACAGGAAAGACTGCTGGGGTCAAATAACCCCTGCCGGAGCAGCTGTGCTTGCAGCGGGGCCTGGCAACCCAGTGGTGCCCAGTGCATATCAGCCTGATGTCTGCCCCTGCCACCGGTCCAGCTGCAGCAGAGCCCCTCACGGCCCCCACCTTCTGCCCCGGGCACGCCAGCATCCTACACGTCCAAGTTGCAGGGGTTTTTGATACTTTGCCCAAAAATGCTGCTGAGTTCAGCCACCTTATCCTTCCCCAGGGCAACAGGTGCCAGGCACCCAGCGCCGCTTGGAGGGAAGGGCTCAGCCCAGCCGGCCCCGGCGACCACCCGCAAGCGACTCAGCGGCCTGGGGCGCTGAACCCTGCTGATGCCAGCCACGCTGTGCACGGAGACCCCAACAACCAAGGCAGCCGGGGCGGACTGACGCCCCCAGGTAGACACACAGACCCCGAGCGCCCCGCAGCAGGCAGACAGCGCCCCCCCCAGGCAGACCCAGGCCCCCGGCACACACAGACCCCCCGCAGCAGACAGACAGGCCCCCCCCAGATAGGCAGACCCCCGCCCAGGCAGACAGGCTGGACTGACCCCCTCCCAGACAGACGGCCCCGCCGCCCCTCGCGGCGCGGCGCGGGCGGTAGCCGTAGACGCCGCGCTCGGTGCGGTAGCAGCGCCCCGGGGCCCCCAGCGCCGCGCGCCACGGCCCGACCCGACCCGCCGCCGCCGCCGCCAGCGCCACCGCCATCGCGCTCCGCTCCGCTCCCCTCCCCTCCGCCAGGGGCGGGGCCGGACAACGCCCCCGGCTCGGATTGGACCGCCCGCTTGGGGGCGGGGCGTCCAGGTACGGTGGCACGGTTGGTGCTGCGCCGCGCTGCCCGGCCCCGTCAGGCGCAGCCCCCTCGGGCACGCCCCGGCGGCAAGCCGCTCAGCCGGGGCAGACACCGGGCTTTCCAGGCCCCGCTGCTCCTGCCGGGGTTGTTTATTTGACCCCGAGGCCTCTTCCGGCCCCAAGCTGCGGCGAACCTGTGATGACCCCGTCGGCGGGGATCCCGGAGCCGAGTGCGGGGGGGTGTCGTCACGCAAGGCCTGCGGAGCCGGAGGGATTTCGCAAGTTTCTGCTCTTCCCAGCTCCCCATCTCGGGGCAGTCGCATCTGTGGGGCTGGGCCCGGCTGTGGGCCCAGGTGAAGAATGGGAGCCGGTTAGGGTTAGGTAGAGAAAATTGGCAGACCTTAAAACATGAAGAGCCAGCTACACGGTCAAACTTCAGATACCGAAGGCAGCTTCTGCCCCTTCCTATTAAGTTACTTCTTTGCATCTGGCAGTGATTTGAGGACCAGGCTTCAAGGGTTCAGCTCCTGCCGTGTAGGCCATGACATGGGGCCCTGCCAGGCTCAGTCAATTGCCTTTCACTGGAAACTTCTGGTTTACATGGAAACCACCTGAAATGTATCGCCTGGATAGGCCAAGATGAGGATAAAATGTACCTACTTAATCAGCTGTGGGAAACATAGCACAAAACTATAGGTTAGCCCTCAGGTGGGGCTAAGTAGTAACAAAAGGTCTAATTTGTAGCATCCAAGCTTTCCTCAGCTTTGGCTTCCTCCTAGACAAAGGTCTCTCCTGGTCTGTGTGCTGGTCCGGATGATTTCTTGAGAACCGTATCCTTTCTGCTGGGCTGAATACTGGTGCAGGGATGAAGTAAGCTGAGACAATCTAATTGTTGTATCTAAAACTGATGCTAGTTTGGGGCCAAGAGGCAATGCTCCTGGGTTTCTGGCATGTCACATGTCCCCTTTATATTTCTTCATCTGTAAAATTAGGATAATTTGTCCTTGATGCTGCCTTATTTACCCCTACTCTCTGATAGCAGTATAGCTGCTGAGATATTTGTCCATTGTATTTACAGCGAGAACACTAGGTGATTGATTATCTGTTGTCTCACTCTGCTTTTTGAGCAGGTACTTTGGAATTCTTTCTCTACTTCCCATTAATTTCCAGGTGTTTCTGGTATCCACTTTAAAGTCCTAAGTGGAAATGGATTACTTAAACAACTCCTAGTCTCAGTGATTACTTCTAAAATGTATTTGGAAAGTTTAACAATGATAGATGCCATTTTCTTAATTAAAAATGTTTCATCCAACATGAAAAATTCTATTTTGACATGCATCTACACAGATAAATGGAAGTGGTCAGAGAATTCAAAGTTAATGGTTATTTAGGTGCAAGTGACCATTGTTTTATTCCATTTATTATGCATTATCATAATAAATACCCAACCAGCAAGATATATATTTGGTGCTTCAAAAAGGCAAATATCACCCATTTGAAAACAATTTTTAACTAGATAAGCCATGAACAGGAATTCAAATGGATATACTTGACTTATTGTTTAAAATGAAGAACTAGATGTTTAGTTGTTGCAATCTAGAAAGAATGCTTTGTTCATTAAAAGATGCCTGACTTACAGGAAAAAGAAATAGAAAAACAAAGAGCAAAGATTTCTCTCTTATTTTATAAAATGCATTTTCTGTTTTTATGAGATTACAGATTTGGTTGCTGAACTTTACATGTATTCAGGCCAGTTCCATACTACAAGGTTTTCCTGGCACAGCAATGTTGCATGAAACTAAAAGTTACATCTCCTAATTGACACACCTAAGTCAGTAAAACCCTTGATACAGATGTAACTATGCCTACAAAAGAGTGCTTACGTTGGCTTGACTTATTTGATGTACACATGAAGAAGGTATAGATATGTTAGCAGAAAACCTCTGTGTCCTCAAGGTGGCTCTGCAGACAGAGCTATGCTGGCACAGCTGTAGAGGCAGAAGCTCTTTAAGTACAGAGAAGCCCTTAAAGTTTTGTAGGGCATTTGACTTGGTAACAGATAACATTTTCTTTAAGAAACCTGAGCACTACAAAATCAATGTGGCACATATTACATTGATTAAAAATGGCTAACTAGTTACTCTCAAAAATAAAATTAAATCATCTGGTGGGTGTATTCCTGATGAAGGCTTGCACAGATGAGATTTTGGCTAATTAATATTTTATCACTAACTGGGAAGGACACATAAAATAATTACTAATAAAGTTGAAGTGAGTGGTAAAGAATGAAGAGGACAAGTCACCCTGGATATGGATCTCTTGCTGTGCTGGATGCAAGCAAACAATATTAACAGAGCAAAATGTCAGATCAGACACCTAAGAACAAAGAGCACAAGCCAGAAAAGTGGGAAGATCCTAGCTCTATCCTAAAAAGCAGTGGCTTTGAAAAGGACTTAGGTGTTACAATAGATAATCAGCTGAACAAGAACCCTTCATAGTATGTTTTTGGTAAAAAGGCTAAGCGATTTTTGGATATATATATGCAAGAGAATATAGAATAGAAGGGGAAAGTTACAGTAGCTCTGTATTTGGCAGTGGGGGTGTCTCCTGAGACCAGATCTTGTGTTTACGCTTCAAGAAGGGCATTGAAAAATTGGAGACTATTCAGAGGAGACCCACAAGGATGATTAGATGATTAAATACACTTTCTGGTGAGAAACTGAAAATGCTTGATTTATGCAGCTTCTGAAAGAGAAAGTTATGACTTGATCACAATATATACAGCACCTACATAGGAACAAAGGACAGCAAGGACTTTCTAGAGCAGAGACCAGTCCCTGTGTTTGCAGGCAACCTTTTATCAAAAATGGATACTTCTGCCCTTCTTACATACCACAAGGACCCGATGAAATAAAAGGTAACAACAGACCCAAGTAAAGAGCAGGAGAGATAAGGGAACCACCCTGATACTGCATTGGCAGAAAATTAGTCAGGTAAAAAGATACTCGGATGATCCGCTCAAAAGGTTCAAGGCCTGCGCTACAGAGAAGGGGAGAAGAACCACAGTGGTCCTGACCAATCTGACCTGGGAGAAAATTGCTGCCTGCCCCCAAATCTGGCAATGTTTGACTTATGGATGATCCAGGCACATCAAAAAGACACCTATAGACTTATAAATATTCCTAGTTTCTGGAGCACCAGATCACCCTAGCCAGATGCTCACCTTTTGCAGTGGCCTAGGTGCAGTGCTTTAGAGGAAGACAAATAACCTAGTGGAAGCTAGTAACATGTTCATAGGGGGAAAAGTTCCTCTTGGCCCCCAACAATCAACTAGCAGAAGCCTCAAGTCCAGGGGCAGGCAAAATATGGCCCCTGGGCCAGATCTGGGAGCACAGAGCCTGCCCCGCCCAATGGCGCACGGACTGGGAGTTTATCTTGAGCTATTACACAATCACCTCTATACACATGATGCAAACATGTGCAAGTCAGGACAAAAATATTTTTCAAAATAAAATTAAAATGTGTTATGGTAGATGTTTGATTTTTAGTATATACGGTGTTTTTTTTCCCCAGTTCCAAGATAGCAAGCTCCCCTCCCAAAAGGAGTATTTCCGGGGCAAGGGGAAGGGCTTCTGGTGGCAAATATCAGGGGTTAGGGGTGAGACCTCCAGTCCCAAGATAGCAATCAGCGGGGAGGGCAGCCCTCGATATTTCACTGAAAGTCATTAAGTGGTCCCTCAGCTGAAATAACTGTCCACCCTGCTCAAATAATTCCTGACATATTCTACCCAGTTTCCTTTCACCACTTTCATGGGGATACTAAAAACTCAAATCCACATGCAACAAGCTGAGATTATTACATCAAGGATGCCCATGTCACATCATATGATAAAAGGACCATTCATAAATGGATGGAGCTGCATCTTGAAGCAATTCAGGTTCTTTGCCTTGACTATTTTTTTTTTTTTTTGGAAGGTCATTCCAAAGCTTCAGTCCTCTTTTGGTTATAAGCCTTCACCAAATTCCCGGTCTACATTTGTCTGTGACCACTTTTTATATTGTATGCCAATATTGCTCTTCAACTTAAACAGAATTCTACCTCCCTAATATTCAGCCCATTCATGTTTTTGTAAAGAGGAATCATACCCTCTTTCAGGCTTCGTTCTTTGAGCCAGTGATTCTCAACCTTTTTTGTACCAGGACTCATTTGTAAACATCGATGGCCAGCCCTGATCCAGCGCCCCTCATTCCTGACTTGCTGCCCCCTGCCCACAGACTCCCCAGTGTGTGGGGCATAGGGGCCCCCAAGCAGCCCCCTGCAGGCTGGACCTCTTCCAGCCTGCAAGGGAAAAGCCATGGTGTTTCTCCTTTAAAGGAGAATCCATGTTTTAAAATTTGTTTGCAACCCTTTCATATATTCTTGCAACCCACTTTTGGGTCATGACCCACAGGCTGAGAAATGCTGCTTTAAGCTAACCAAGCAAGCTCTTTTAATCACTTCTGAAAGGCTATGTTCTCCATTCTTCTTCCCATCCCAGTAATCCTTCTCTGTACCTGTTCCAATTCATGCTTTTGACCAGCACTGCACACAGTATTCTAAATAGGGATTAACTAATGCCTTGAGCAGTGGTGCTTAGGTATTCCTGTCTCCTAAAAACAAATGTGCCTGATCCACCATGGATTTTTTCATGGCTGCATCACACTAGTGGCTCATGATCATTCAATACATGCAAGATGTACACTGCCTTCAGTTTATGAATCTCCATTTTACAGAAGATGCACTCGGTATTTTCCCTAAGTGCATGGATTGACTTTATACAATTACATTTCACATTAAATTTCACACTCTTTTTAATGCTCGACTCCAGAGCATTATCCAGTTCTTCCTGTATAATAATCCAATCCTTCGCCATATTGGCAATATGTCCCAACTGTGTCATCCACAATTACAGGAGGACAATTCTAGTCTCATACCACGGTCACGAACAAAAGCATTAAACAGCATGGTTGCGAACGTGGATCCATGAGGAATATGGGGAACAGAAATCTGATAAGAAATGTCTCTTCAACCAAACGGGCAAAGTAAAACAAAACTGAATAGCAAGAAATTTAAATTACTCAAGGTATAAATATTTAATGATAAAGGCAATTAACCATGAGTACAGCTTATCAAGGGCTATGGTGGATTCCCTACCACTGAAATTCTTAAATTAAGATTGTATGTTTTTCTAGAATATATGTTCCAGTTAAGGCTATCTTATCAAAACATTACCTTCTGGCCTAAAAAGCCTATGAATTTCTGAATAAATCACCTAAAAGACTAGTGGAAAGATTTCTGTTAGTTCCAGGCTTAAAATATTTGATTAGTTCTGCCATGATTTCCTGAAATCCTCCAGGTCACTCATTGGTTTTTTGTTTTTTTGGGTTTTTTTTTTAGGATCCAGATGAGAACACTCTGGGTATCTATATATGTGTTTGGGGGGCAGGGACAGGATGGACTTTAATTACAGTGACTCTTATAGCTGATCTAATTAAAGCACCCACAGCCTCATTTTTATTTAGCATCCTGAGCTTCAACATGGCAGCAGGGGCACTTTAACTAAAGCTTGTTCAAGGAGCTTTAATTAAAGCACCCCTGCTGCCATTCTGAAACAGGGGGACGCTGAATAGGTGTGATGCAGAGGCAGCTGGAGTGTGTTAATTAGTACTCTGGCAGAGTTGCTTAATTGAGTCTGCTCTGACACATGCTAATCAGCAGACCTCTGTCAGGTGTATAGGTGCCCTTTGTGCTCTGGGGAGGCCAATTTGCCTCTTGGTACTTTAAGTCCTATGTTTTTGCCAGGGCCTTGCTGATGGTATAGCATTAGCAACTAAGCTCTACCAAGCCTCAGGATTGGTCTCTCTTTGTATGGTTTTGTTTGAATATGCTCTGTGAAACAGAGAGACAGAAAAGGGGATTTTTGGCTGAAATTTCTACTCTGTAGCTAAAAATAGAAGCTGGGTTTTTCTGGTGGGGGGGGCTGATTGTCCTAGGCTTTGGCTCCATCAAAAAAAAGTTGTTGAGGCAGGCAGTTATTTACACTTACATCCTGAATGACAATTAACTTAAATTTGCTGAAACTACTGGGGGGTTGTAATTTGGACACCTCACAAGTACTTAAGGTGGGACAATGGTCTATAGGATCCTAGCATAAAATGCTGGGAGGAGGAGGAACCAGAACACAAACCTGAAATCTATTTTTAGTCAGTAAGACCAGCTCTCCACCCAGCATGCTTTTGCCTTTATAAAAGAGATTCTCACCAATTAAGAAGGAAGGGGTTGTTATTTTCAGCCAGGAATACTAATGACAAAATATCTTCAGCCTAATCCAATCATTTGTGAAGATAACAGGCCAAATTCTTTGTTGGTGAAATTTCATTTGTCAGGGAAGTTATACCAGCGATAAAGTTGGCCCTACTTGCTCCAAATGAGCTGGGCAGAACTGGATCCTTTAGAAACAACTCCTTGCAGGTTGCACAACTAGTAGTACCAGTGAAGAAAGATCAAGCAGGAAAAGTGCAGACTTCTCTACTGGGAATACACTTCCTTAACTTTGTATCTGGATCATCTACTTTTTGGTAAATATAGCTGACTTGGGCAGGTAAATCCTTATATTTTAGAAATCAAGCAAGGGGTCCATCTATGGCTAACAGGGAAACTGGTGTAAAATTCATAAATAATACTCAATGCTTGTGCCATATTTTACATTGCCTTTTTAACCCTGCTGCAAAGTTTCTTAGGAGTTTCTGCAACTGAGTTGAACACTGAGAGGTAGAGAGTGTTTCTGAAAAAACTTGTCTGGTCCTGCATCATTAAACCACACGCACAGTCTTTTCAGTTTGTGCTGACTCTTGCTGTTGGACTACGAGTTTTAACAGCTGAACAGCTTTGCTACATCTGTCAAAGTCATTTTGTAGCCAGGGAATGTTCTTATGATCAAATGTTTTTTTCATGCTTATTATCATAAACCTAGTACCATATGAAGTTTTGTTTTAATTAAAAAATAAGGCAGGCCTCAGACCAGCTAAAACCAAAGAATTGTTTGGAACAAGAATCAATGCACCATTAGTTCTTACTCATATAGTAAATAGAGCCAAATTCTTGCATCCCGGCACTTGCAAGCTTTGGACTGTTCAAACAATAAGTTTGAATTTTGTAGTTTGGGTCAGTTTCAACTAAAACTGGAGAAACATGGCCACTGCTATAGTTAGTAGTCAGTAGTGTGGCTTAGGCTCGTGAATGTTTTTAGCAAACATGTTATTATGTAGTTAAATCAATATTTGTGAGATCCTTTGAGAGGCTGAGACTGAAACAGCAACAGGAGTGCGAAGTACTGCTGTAACTGGGCAACCGGATAGGATAACAGGGCACTTCTTGATTTAATTTTTATGACTACTTGTCAGTTGCTAGAACTTTGCAGAGACAGAATTATTTTTTTTCTGGCTCACTCATGTCATGTCAAGTTGGTCATGTACATATGAAAGACTGGATATATATCTCTTTGTACCCGTTTGTCCTGTCCCTTGGCCTTGGGGAGTCCTCCATGGAAAACCCAACTGAGGAGAAAATTTAAAATGAGACTTTGTTCTGATATTCCAGAATAGGAATAAAACCAAATTCCAGAATTTGGAGTGCGCTGAGTGGACATAATCTAGGAACATAAACATAGGCTACAAACTTCAAATACAATGAATGACTAAGACTAATGGTACTAATTTAATTACATAAAGAAAAGGTTCATACTAAAGTATAACATCAGAAGAGAAAATATGTTAAATAATTATCAGGTAATATGGCATGAGGTAGTAGCTTGTTCTTGTGTTATTGTTATTACTGTTCTTAATCAGCCAGGATCCTGGTTTTCTCTGACTTAACTGAAAATTGGGGATTTTTTTTTTTAAAAAAGGTAACCCCAAATCCACATTTTCCCATGATTTTAAAATGAAACATCACTGTACTTATCTATCTAAATTTCTATTAGCAGTGTGTTTGTTTGTTTGTTTGTTTTAAATCATGGGAAAATGTGGATTTGGGGTTATTTTTCTCTAACTGAAAATTGGGGATGTTTTAAAAAAGTAGTCCCAAATCTACATTTTCCCATGATTTAAATGAATCCTCACTATATCTATCAACAGATCTATCTGTGTATCAAGACAGCAAGCGCTATATATCAGTAGTGTTTAATTTAAATCATGGAAAAATGTGGATTTGGGGTTACTTTAACCAAAAATTAGGGATCAAAAAAAAAGAAGTAACCCCAAATCCCATATCTTTCCATGATTAAAATGAAACTCCGTGTGTGTCCTGTTTAATTTTAATCATGGAAAAATGTGGATTTGGGGTTACTTTTCTTTCACTGAAAATTAGGGTTTTGTTTTTTTTAAATCGGAGACAACCAGGACGGACCGCTGTGAATCACTGGTGACCTCCCCACGGTCCCAGTCCAGCGCTCCCAGGCAGGGATCAGACCCAGCTGCGCTCCATAGAACGTCCCCTGTCGCGACATGACGTCACCCGCCTCCCGCTGACGCGCCGTGGCCCCGCGTAGTGACGTCACCGCTCCGCGGCGGTTGGGCGCTCCCCGCCCGTAGGACCCCGGTGGGGCTGCCCCGCGCGCTGCCTGACGCTACCCGCCCCGCGACCACAGCGGCAGCGCCTGTCCCGCTGCTCCGTCCCCGCTTGCTGGCGGCGGCGACGGGCGTGGGGCGGGCTGGGGCTGTGCTCAGGCGGCGCGGCGGCCACCTCGCGGGGGCTTGTCGGGGGCAGGCGCTGGCAGAGTCGGGGCAGCGGAGCGCCCATGTCCGCCCGGGCGGGGAGAGGTAACCACCCCGCCCCCCGCGGGTGAGGGGCCGGGGCGCGGCGGGGCTGTTGGGGGCCGGGGCGCGGCCCGCGCTAACGTCGTGCCCGGGAGGGGCGGGGGCTGGGGCGCGGCCCGGGGGTTTCCCGCGGCCGCCTCGGTTCCGCGTCTGCGCCCGGGGGTGGGGGTGGGGCGGGGGGATACATTTCTATCTCCCAGTGCAGCCGGGGGGGATTCAGGCACCAGATTTGGGTGCCCCCGGTCCTGGGTCCCTCGTCGTGGGAAGTTCTGCGTGACCCACGCAAAACTTCCCGGAGCAGGGCAGGAAGGGTTGGGGAAAAGCTCCCCTCACTTTCGTAGGGCGGGGGGGGGAAGCCAAAGAGTTGTGGGCAGCCGTCTCTACTTGTGTCAATGCTTTCGTCGGGGGCTGATGGGCGTTAGCGACGTCGTCCTGCGAAACTGGCGACTTGGCCCCCTTTGTGGAAGGGGGTGTCTTGCCACGAGGACCTCCACTTTCCCGCATGTGCGCGGCGGCAGCGGCCTGCGCGATATTACTGTTTTGTAGCTGTCGGGGGCTGGAAGGGACCTTGCAGGCTGATGCCAAAGGTCAGAGATACTTGTGCCCAGGTGTGATTTAGATTGCATCCAGAAGCACGTGTGTGTCTTTCGAGGACAGGGGGCTGACAGTTTACAAAGCCAATGCGTGCTAAGAAACCATGGCTCGAGCAGCCAATATGACCCTTTGGGCATCTCCGGGGTAGAAGGGACTAGTGTATATTTGAATTTCTTCTTCCCTGGGCCTGTGAGATGATGTTGGGGAGGGGCAGGGCTGGATCCTGTGCCTCTCCGACTCAACAGGTGGCCTCATGCAGACGGTTTCTGTTACCTGCTTTCCAGCGAACGAAGCTACAGAACGTTTTTGCACATCAAAGTTGTCGTGAAGAATTAAAACGTGGGAAACGAACATATTCTGGAGACAAGCTTAAAGATTGAGTTGGGATGGAAAATGCATTAGTGAAAACCATTACAGCGTTGTGTGATGGCATTCAAAACGAAGCAAATGTTTAAAAAGGAGGGACCTAGAAAGCAATTTATTTGCCGTGACGAGTCCCTGAATTCTGGCTTCCTTATCCCATTCTCTTGTTTCTACCATCCAGCTCTGAGTTGATAAACTAAAATGATGCTGGATACAATAAAAGTAAAAACAATATCATATTGGTTGTCTGAGCTGTGGTTTCTTAGCACCCTTTGGTTTTAACACATGCATGTGTCTAACTGTCAGTCCCCCCCTCTGTAGGCGCATGCATGCACAAGCATCTGGATGCATTTCTTTGTTACCTTTGTCATCAGGGTAAAACTATACATCACTATTCAAGTTGTTTTCCTTGTCATGAGTAATAATAAATAGTCCTTATCTGGTCCACCACATCCTGAGTTATGTCTGCCCCTCTGTTACATTCATACGTCCAGTTCAGTGGACCAGGGATCAAATTTCTGAATATCAGCCTGAATGTATTGGTCACAAAACTGCTAATATCAGAGATCACTTTGCTAGACAGTCTTAAGTTTCTCTGCATCAGATGTGAGCCAGAAGGGTCATGCTGGGCCAAGCAGTTCTTTACCAAAAGACCATGCTTGTAGTTTATACTTTTTTTTTTTTTTAAAGCTTAGGTTCGTTTTTTTAACAACTTCTTCTTAATTTTATGTCTTTCAGCTGTTTGCTTTTAACCTGAGCTCTAAATGTATTCTTTTCAAACATCTTTTTGCTATAATTATAACATTTGGATAAAGGTTGTTTTAAATTAATAGCTGTTTCCTGTATTTTCTGAAAGATTTCTGTTTAGTATTAAAATGAACTCTGATCTTATCAATGGGATGCTCAAATGACCCGAAAATGTAGGAAGGCCCCCATTCAGACTGTAAAAACAAACTGAGGAGAGCTCTAGGATGAATGTGGCCTTCATGATGTACCTTCTGTGAGCTTAGTCTCCTGAACTCTAAACATTGAGTTTTGCAGCAAAATATTTGGACGACCAGATCTTATAATTGGGTTAAAAAAGATGGAATCTAGGACCTTCCTAGAACCCATCCCAGATCCAGTTGCACATCTGGCTTCTAGTATGAAGTCTTTTAAATGTACTGATTTCATACTAAAGTTATTTTAAAATGATGCAGGATAAAATAAAAAGTAAAAATAACATAATATTTGCTGCCTGAGAAGGGCAGTTGGTAGTGAGCTGTGGAGCTTTTCAGTTGTAGTTAACCATTGGTCATTTTGGTCAGTTCAGTAGGGGCCAGAGTTGGTATCTGTTGGTGGTTGCAGTGACGTGTATTCAGTGGAAACTGAACAAAGACAAATTAAATTTCACAAGTCCCAACAAAACAACCACCTTTTCCAAACAGTTGGCAGTGAGTGAGAACTTTGCAAACAGTAAGTGATCAAGTATTGATTTTTCATGGTAATTGACCTACTTTTACATATAAGGGACAGATTTGGAAAGTTTACATAGCTTCTTTCTTCAATTTTTTTTGTTCTGTAGCTAGACTATCTTTAAAAAACTCTTCACAAGAAACAGTCAAATATCTACAAAATATCCCAAATTCCCTTTGTTCATATAGTATTCAATCTGTCTTCTAGGTAGGAAAGATTACCAAAGAATGTTCTTGTTGGGAGAAAATGGAAACAATCAGAAATAAGGATTTGCTTTAAGGTGGGGTGATTTTTTTTTTTTTTTCCTTCAAATGTACACTCTTTCAAATAAGTACTTTCTGAGTTCTCAATGTTCATTACTTTATTCATTTCCAGTGTAATAATTATGAGAATGAAAACAACCAGGGGACTTTTCTTTTATCGCTCAGACATTTCATTCAAACTGGGAACATAAACTTGACTAGTTTGTTTTCATGACTTAAAATGAATGGGAAGGTAGACAAAAGTCTAATAGTCATTTGTTTTTAATACTATCAGTTCTGACAATTTTAAGTTAGTAAAATAACTAAAGATTGGCTAGGAAACTTTAAATTTTAACAGCAACTCCCTAAAAGTTTGAATTGCAGAAAGAGTGTAGTGTAAGAGTATGACTTACTCTAATTAGGAATAATAAACTTTTCCCCTTGATCCTAATTCTGCAAATGCCTGTGTTTATGTGGTTAAGCATATGTATGTGAGTAGTAACAGTGGGACTGAAGGTGAGCACATACATTCACATTTGTAAAATTGAGGCCCTGATGTTGGTGCATAAATGTTCCACTGTAAGAGGTAGGATCCTTCAGGATCCAAAAATTCAGAACAGTATTTAATACATCAGTAATTTCAAGGTAAATTGCACGGACAGTAAAATATTTTTTGCAGCATGTTACAGAAAGGGGAAAGAATTTTAGGAAACCCTTCTTTGACAAGTAGAGGTTCTTGTTTGTTGTTGTTGTTGTTTTTTGTTTGTTTTTTTTAGCAGTTTCTTGGCACTGACAGGGCTGGTGGTTTTTTGTTTTTTTTTTTAAATTATTATTACTAGAGTGCTTGTTCTTGCTCAGGTTATGGCAGCTTCAAACAGTCATCTGACTTCACATCTCAGGCTGACGAGAATACTATAGACCATGCCAAAAGCTGTTACAGGCATTTAGATTTTTTGCCAAAACAGCATTTTCCTTGTCCTGAGCCTCGGGAAATGGGAATAATGTAACAGACTAGTACACGTTGCATGCATATTATTTACCAAGTTCACCTCATTGATTTCACTTAATATTTTAACCAAATGGTGCAGTTTTTAAATCAAGTATTATACAGAAAATATTGAAATACGATGAAAACTAATTTGTATTTTAATAGTACAGTAAAAATGGTGATATTCCTGTATTTCTATAGATTTGCCTGGATAACATAATGCCAGCTGAGCGCAAAAAGCCAGCAAATATGGAAGAAAAAGAATCTTCGTTAAATAACAAAGATAAAGACTTCAGTGAAAGGCGACCAGTGAGCAGTAGAGATAAACCAAAAGATGATGTCAAGGTTGGCATGAAGAGAGAGGCCTTAAAGACATCTGAAGATAAAAAGAAAAAACTGGAAGAGGATAAAAGGAAAAAAGAAGACAAGGAGCGAAAGAAAAAGGAGGAGGACAAAATAAAAGCTGAGGAGGAGCAGAAAAGGAAGGAGGAGGAAGAGAAAAAGCTTGAAGAAGAGGAGAAAAAGAAACAAGAAGAGGAAGTAAAACGGCAGCAAGAGGAGGCAGCTGCTCAGCTGAAGTAAGACTTGTGGTTTACAGCAGTGGGAGCCCTCTATAACTTTTCAGAGTTTAGCACCACCCTAGTTAAGAACCACTGCCACAGATTACCAAAGTGGTTCTTAATCAGGGTGATGCCGCCATCTCTGTCAATAAATTTAATACAGTCAGGAACTTCCACTCCTGCTGCCATTGCTCCCAGATCTGGCTCTGTACAAAGTGCATGGGGCACTTTGACCTGGTGGCAGAGTCCTTGAAAGGGACTTATGGCACCCCAGGGTGCTGTAGTAGCTGAGTAGGAAGCCACTGTTTTATGGTTTCATCCTTTGGTTAGTGGCTTCATCCTTTGATAATAACTATTATACTCCAAACAATTGTATAATGTAGCTGTATTCTGTTCCCTTGTTGACCTATTTTAGTCTCCAAAAGGAGGATTCTTGTATTTGCACTTCTCTGTGCAGCATTTTTAATCAACAAGCATTCAGTACTTTGCAGGCATTGTTATCTTCTACATGGGTGGTATTTGCTTGTTTTCAGTAAAGTTTAGAAGCAGTCATGCCACTTAGTGAGACATTGGATTACTGGGAATTGCTTAATGTTAAGACAACGTGCTAGATGTTTACTACTGCATAGTAAGTATCAGGAATTGTTAAGACAAGATTACAACTGAAAAATGCATTAACTTGTGATGCATTAGCATTGGTTTTAAATGGTTCCTAGAACTGTTAATTTGTAAAAATTCAGGAATCTGTAGTAGAAATAAGTAGATTTAAAAAAAAAATGTTGTGTTCTTTTTTAGAGAAAAAGAGGAAGCACATCAGCTCCATCAGGAAGCTTGGGAACGCCATCAAGCAAGAAAGGAACTGCGCAGCAAAAACCAGAGTGCACCAGACAGCCGCCCTGAGGAAAATTTCTTTAGCAGATTGGACTCAAGTCTGAAGAAGAACACAGCTTTTGTTAAGAAGCTAAAAACTATCACAGAGCAACAGAGAGACTCCTTGTCCCATGATTTTAACAGCCTCAATTTAAGCAAGTACATTGCAGAAGCTGTAGCTTCCATTGTGGAAGCAAAGCTCAAAATATCAGATGTGAACTGTGCTGTGCACTTGTGTTCTCTGTTTCACCAGCGCTATGCTGATTTTGCTCCCTCATTACTTCAGGCCTGGAAAAAGCATTTTGAAGCAAGGAAAGAGGAGAAAACTCCCAACATTACCAAACTAAGAACAGACTTACGTTTCATTGCAGAATTGACAATAGTTGGGATTTTCACTGACAAGGAAGGTCTGTCTTTAATTTATGAACAGCTAAAAAACATTATTAACGCTGATCGAGAATCCCACACTCATGTTTCTGTGGTTATAAGCTTTTGCCGGCATTGTGGGGATGACATTGCTGGCTTGGTACCGAGGAAGGTTAAAAATGCTGCAGAGAAGTTTAACCTGAGTTTTCCTCCTAGTGAGATAATCAGCCCAGAGAAACAACAGCCTTTCCAGAATTTGTTGAAAGAATATTTTACATCATTGACCAAACACCTGAAAAGGGACCACAGGGAGCTACAAAATATTGAGAGACAAAACAGGTGACATTTAAACATTGTTTTTCATTAAATGAGAAAGTAGTTGAGTTCATAAAATGTTTAGATTTTTTTTTTTTTCCAGCTTACCCTCAAACAAAACTTTTTTGCATGCTGTGTGTGGGAGGGGAAAAAATACTTCTGCAGAAGATGCTCTGTACTAGCAGTGGAGAAAAGTCTTTTATGTAGGGTTTTGAATACAAAGCGATAACAAGGCACTCATTTTAAATATTTAAAAAAGGAAACTGCTAAGTAACCCCCCACCCCTTCCCCCTGGTTCTAATTTTTTCTTTCGCTACCATTTTTTTGTAACATTTCCTTAGCAGCTTGAGATTAATATTTCTTTCCCAGATGATGTAGTCCTTTACCACTTAGCACATACTGATCTCTCCTTCCTCACCCACATTTCTTATGGAGCATATACTAACATGGCTTTTCTTTGTTTGTTTTTTTTTGTGTGGCAACCTTGTCAGTAAAGATCTGAATATAGGGGGTAAAAATAAGTTTTTAGTAGAAAAATCCTTTCGGTTGTAATAGATTGGCTTAAATTTACTTTTCCCTTTTAAACTTGAACTCCAGATATTAAATTGGACAAAATCAACCTTCATACTTCAGGAATTAGGTCACCTAAATATTCTAACCTTGGAAAGAGACTTTCGTCATGGACGTGTTGATGAATAACTGTCCACTTTCCTCTTAAGTGTCAAGTGTCGTTCTGGTTGTAAGTAGATTGATTGATGTGATGTGGCAATTCTTGCATTCCTAGAATAATTCTAATGTCAGAGTTAAGCAAGTGACTGTTTTCAGATATTGATAAGACCCTTAAGTAAAAATGCTGCCTCTGTAACATGGACTCAGTCAAACTGCACAGGTTTGTAGTATCCAGTACAAAAAACTGGATGTAAACATTTCCAGTCTTTTAGGCCTGAAATCCAGATGAAAATGTAAGCAGTAGAAAATTTTGGCATGAACAAATTTTAATGTTGGGTCTAAGCAATTTAACAATGGGTGTAAGAGAGAAAATCGGGTCTTTGTCATAGCCCATTCCTATCAGGCAGTTACTCTGGATAAGTTGGATTCTGTAGTAGTACTTCTTAAGAGTGTACGTGTGTGCATGTCTGTTTTTCTTTGTGTCACCATGTAAGTAATTTAATGAATGTTAACTTTTATTATATAAACTGCTGTAACTATAGCTGAGTCTGGGACAAAGATAAATATAAGAAGAATATCAGGGAAAATTAGGTTACCATTTCGGTCTGATTTGATTTCCTAAGTATTTATGACTTTCCCCTTTTTTATCCTCTGCATTTGTATTTGCATTTAAAGAGGGTTTTTAATAGACCTGGCAAGTCCAACTAATGTTTTACGTCTTTTAAGTGTAGGGCCATTGCTTAACAACACAGGACAGCTGGTTACCGACACTCAGGAGAAAACTGAACTCCTGAACGACTACTTTGCTTCAGTGTTTCACTGGACTAAGGGAAAAATCATACTAGATAAAGTTCAGAATGGGCATGCTGGGAATGACCACCTTTCTATTGTAGATGTTGAGCTGGTCCACGATTAGGTAGAAAAATTAGACACTTATAAGTGAGCAGGACCAGATGAACTTCATCCGAGAGTGCTGAAGGAGGTGGCTGAAGTCATCATGGGACCCCTGGTGAACTCTTCCAAAATTTGTGGTGCTCGGGGGAGGTCCCTGAAGACTGAAAAAGGGTTAATGTTGTGCCCATCTTCAAGAAAGGGAGGAGAGAGGCAAAAGCAACTATAGGCCAGTTAGCTTAACTTCTATCCCAGGGAAAATCCTGGAAACATTCATCAAGGAGTCTGTGCAATAGGCTTGCAGAAGGTAGGATTCTGAATGATAGCCAGCATGGCTTCATCGTGAGCAGGTCTTGCCTTATCCACCTGATTGTAGAAGATGAGATTGGTAAGAGACAGGAGATCAACATTGTATACCTAGACTTTCAAAAGGCCTTTGATGTGGTATCCCGTGATGTTCTCACAGGAAAATTGGAGGATTGTGGGCTTAACTGCTCAACAGTTAAGTGGGAAGGACCCAGAGAGTTGTAATGAATGGATCTGTGTCATCCTGGCAAGAAGTGGCCAGTGATGTCCCTCAAGGGTTGGTGCTTGTTCCTCTGCATTTCAACATCTTTATCAGTTCCTTGGATGTGGGGGTGAAGAGCTCGCTGGCCAAGTTCACAGACGACACCAAGTTATGGGGGAGTGTGGTCACTCTTGAAGATTGCCTGACTGAATTGGGCTGGCAAGTTGAGTGAGTCAGAACCAATTGGAGCACTTTACACTTCTCAGTGCGGAACTTCATCTGGGCATGAACAATCCCCAATATACTTCCAGGCTTGGTGGCGCCAAACTGAGTAGCACCACAACTGAAAGGACCTAAGAGTAATCACAGACCATAGTATGAATATGAGCTGTTGGTGCAATGCTGTAGCCAGTAGAGCAAACAATACTTTGGCATGCAGCAACTCATGCATTTCAAGCAAAGCCAAGGAAGTGATTCTTCTGCATTTCTCAGTACTGGTGAGACCGCAGCTGGAGTATTGCGTCCAGTTCTGGGCACTGCACTTTAACAAGGATGTGGAGAAGCTTGAGAGAGTCCAGAGAAGAGCCGCTGGTATAATCAGAGACTTGCGTGGCAAGCCATATGAGGAAAGGCTGAGGGACTTGGGCCTCTTCAGCCTGAAAAAGACCTGGTAGCAGCTTACAGCTGTATCAGGGGACTACATCAAGGGCTTGGCAAACAACTGTTCACCAGGGCACCCTTGGGGAAAACCAGGAGTAAAGGCCACGACCTCCTGGAAGACCGTTTTTGGGCTTAACATTAGGAAAAACTTCTTCACAGTTAGGGTGTCCAGACTGTGGAATAAGCTCCCTCCACAGGTAGTGCAATTGCCTACCCTGGAAATCTTCAAGAGGAGACTGGACAGTCCCCTCTCTGGGGTCATCTGACCCCAGTTGTCTTTCCTGCCTAGGGGAGGGGGCTGGAAACGATGACCTTGCGAGGTCCCTTTCAGTCCCTTACAATCTATGAATCTATGATTGTATGCTGCCTTTAATTATCCAGCAGCCAGATGGGCAGTCGCCAGGGGGAAGCAAGTTGCCAGGGAGACGGTAGCAGGAGGGCAGGTGCCAGGGGAGTGAAGGCAAGCGGTGTGAGGAGTGCAAGGATCAGGCTGCTTGCCCACCTGCCACTGCTTTCCTTGTCACAAGGGTCAGGGGACAAACTTTAAGATGACCCTCCAGTATTTAGATTCTGTACATGGAAAATGCATTAGTCTGATTATTGGGGGGGTAGTCTTAAATTCAAAATTGTCTTGGCTTCATGTAAATGCATTATCTTAGAATCGATGCATAGTTTAGTAAACAGGTACTTAGGTCTTTCAGTTACACAGCTGCTATTGAATGCTAGACCCCAAACTATATAATGAGAAACTAAGTCGTCGTCTGTCTGTCTCCCCCACCCCCCCGTTACAAAGAAAGTTGAGAATTAAAATGAGAGAGAAATCTGTGAAGGTTTTGATGCTTTAAATATTTTCGTTTATACAACCTAGAGTACAGGGCTCTGTTCTGGTGCTGAGGTGTTCTGCAGGATCATTTAGATTCATTTGGAGAGAACTTTTTATTAAATAGTTGGGTTTTAAAATAGCATTTTGCCTTGGTATTGGAGAAAAGCCTATTTCTGCTTAACTTGGTTAGCACATTTATAGCTATATTAGGAGGAAGCTCATTAGATTTGAAAGGCATGACCAAATTCTGGCCAGTGAAAAGTTTGAACATGTACTAGAATTTAACATAGAATCTGTTCTTTTTAACGTGGCTGTAAAAATAGCACTTTCAGCAGATCTGCTACTTCTGTGTAATATTCAAAGCATGACCGGCTTTACTAACAGCTGAAGAGTTATGCTAGTGTGCATAACCCAGTCTTTTTGAGGAGCTGTCCAACTTGAGTTCAATTCAAGTGTGGTAATCTTTTAAACATTTTTTGTGTATGGGTGGCACTTGAGTGAAGCACACCTTTAGAAGGTTTATTGCATTCGTAAATGAACAAAGAAGCACATAAACGGTTTGAAAAGAGGAATCCAATTGGTTGAAAACAATTTTCAATTTATATTGAGCTAGTCTATAAATATATTTGGGAGTCAGAGCACAGTATTAAACTGTTTAAGATGAAAATATCCCTAACTGCTGCAGTGTTTATTGTCAAAGAAATGATGTTCATTTACTGCTAAGGTGTAAATAGCATAAAACGATGCTGTAATAAAACACTTCATTCATGAGTCCTAGAAAATCAACAAATCTATAGTGTGTAGTAACTTAATGAAAGGTTTTATCTTTTTTTGTGAAATTAGTTAAAGGAATGACAAAAATAAGTTGCATTAAATACTTGTACTTGTGTGTGAAACAGAATCCTTCAAGATACCAAATTTATTCTTTTCACGGGTATTTAATTATTTTTTTAAAATATTTCGTCTAAGTTTACTTCTGTTATGGTCTGTTCCTGGCTAGTTTTGTTTCTCTTTCTGTTTTTAGTGCTCACATAGTCAAAGGCTTCAGTGTTTGGGTTTACAAAACTGCAGCAGTATATTTAACTCTAATAAAATCTTGTTAATTGAACAGATCTGTTCAAATGACAATGTCATCTTGGTATTTGTGTAACAAACCTGAGCTTTTGGGCCTTCTATTGATTGATGCACATCCTTGAGTAGAGCCACTGATCTCTCTCTCTCTCTCTCTCTCTCTCTCTCTCTCATGCAACCCCATGCTTTGGGTAGTTGTCACCTCTTTTATAATGGAGGGTGCAAGTGGCAGGAAACGGTTGCTGAAAATTATTACTGAGCTTTTATTGAAGGCATGTTAATGCCTTCTAGACGTTTTGGTCCCCAGCAAGCAAAACCTCTGCTGAGCTCCTCTCTCCCCTTATGTAGGAGAGGGGATTTTCCTTAAACTGTTTAAGTTTACCTGGATGAAACACAAAAGCTCTTATTCTTGCCTGGAAATTTATTTCCCATTATTAACCATTAGGAAAAAGATATTCTCAAGAACATGCAGTGGTGGAGCTTTTTTGTTGTTAAAAATTGAGGAGGATGAACAGAGTCATGCACTCCTTGTTCTAAGAGTTATGGAGACCTCATTTTATTGCAAATAGCTGGCTTTTGTGTTTTGAATTGGCTTTTGAACAGCGTCTGTCTGTGGTAACAACCAGTCAGTATTACCCCCAAAATACCATTCAAACTACTATAAAACAAATCAAAGAGGATTACTAGATAAAATAATACTGTGTTGGCTTCATTGTGAAAATGAACATTGGGCCTTGTTCACAGTTGCCTTCTAGCCCATGTGTTGTCTGTGGTCATGTGTAACAGGTTGTATAGCTAGAGAGATTCTGGATGAAGAGGTCAATCCTTAGCCTTCAGTGTGACCCTCCAGTCACCATAAACTACTGGTGTAAGAGGGAGAATATTAAGGACAAAGGAAAGTATATGTGGGACAGTCCTGTATCCCAGCTTGTGCAAAACTTATAGCAGTGGTTGTCAATCTTCTTAGACTCAAGGTGCCCTGAGAGAAACTTGAGGGACCCCTTGGAAAATGCCAGCTCTTAGTTTTTCTGTTGCAAAGAACTCGGACCACAATTATATGGATTTTTAATTTGAAATCTCTAGGTTTAAATTTATCCTGTGAATCGCCTGTGGATACCTAACAGTGTTAACATTGGTGATACTCTGTGGCACCTTCAGGGCACAGGAGTTTGCAACAGTATCTCTGAAGTTTTTTTTGTTTTTTTTGTTTTGTTAATCTGAAATTTAATGAGCCAAGGTAGCTAGAAACAAATGGTACAATCTAGTAATATGAATGTTAATTTCTAGTCCCACATATACCAGGCCCATCATGCCTTTAAATAATGCTGTTTTGATTAATCTTGCTCCTCTCCCGTCGTGCTTCCCCCCCCCCGCCTGCCATGCACACTTGAATGCTTCATAATTTTTACAGGTACTATTTTAGTCTAATCATGAGGAGTAGAAGCTGAATCTGACTGTAATAAGTTAGAATTCTGCTCACATAAGCAAAGAAGCTTGGTGGCAGAAGAGTGGAAGTGCTTTCATGGTCAGTTTGTGCTTCTAGATCAGATCATGAGCAGTTGTGAGATGCATCTATGTTAGAGGCACGATCTGGGTTGCAATAACTTATTTTGGGACTAGGTTGACATCATTGCTTGTATCTGTACAAGAAACCTAAAAATGAAGGATAACAACTGAACCTAGTGAATTTAAAAAAAAAAAAAAATTGAAGCTGGAGAACTAGGATTTTATTTTTTTAATAATGATACCTGAGATAATAAAGAAAGGTATAATAGCTTTTAAAAATAGTGACTTTTTATGAGATCACTTTTAATTTCAAATCAAATCTTTACATTAGGCTGTCAGTCCTCAGATTCAGAGCCTCAGGTGAATGTGAAAATGCTATGCACAGTAGTGATGCTATGTAAAAATGTGATTTTAAAAATACTTTCAAATTGGGACAGCATAAAGTGTAATGCACATTTTTCAAAGTTACACTTTCACATTTGATCCCCAATTTCATGGTGGGGAGGAAGGGGAGTGTGTGTGTGTGTGTGTGGGGGGGGGGGGGGTTCCAGGCAACTGAGTGTTTACAAAATCTGGTGTTAGTTGACCATAAACTTTTCAATAAGAACTGGTTTAAAAAAATAAATATTCTTCTATGACATTCAAATTGTCTACAAATCGAGCAGTATGTCTGAACAGAAATGGACTTAAAAACCAAAAAAAAGGAAGGGGAGGAGCAATAATTTCCTTTCAGTATCTGAGGTGGATTTGTGGCATGATTTAGAGCTCTAAAGCTGGTATTTTTGTCAGTCTGGTTCTGGTGTGGAGTCAGTATGTAGTTTGGTTCCAGCATTGAACATCACGAGGATCCCAGCTTCTTCCCCTCAACAGGAGTAGAACAAGTGCTTCTGTGTGTTAATGCCTATCTTGCCTTGATTACCTTCACTGGCACATCTATAATTGTTCTACGAGCATTTGTCATATATAAGCTAAATGGCATGTTTTGAGTTTTCCTTCTACCTGTTATTTATTTCTTTTCCAAATAAACTGAAGCTTGGGGTAGGGGGTGCTCTGTAGATTTGGTCATCTTTTTCCAGACTCATGGTATCTTACTGCACAGAGTAACTTTTCTTTTTTTCCTTCTGTATGACTGTTGTCTGGTCCCTGAGATACCATGTGAGCATTATTTAATGCCAATGCCTAATGACCATGGTACTGTATTTTGGAAGAGCAACGTTTTGTCTACATTTCACTTCCTATCCACCCAAAGAATAGTGAGGATGTGCAGAAATGAGTGAGTGAAGATTTAAGTAGGTGCTAAGTGAGCATAGCTCCATTTTTTTTTAACAAGTGGTTAATAGGTGCTATTTTTGATCCATCTGCCTTTTTTGTGCTTCCTTACTGGGAGAGGAGGTTTTATTCTCAAGCTGCTAACCGGTTGTTTGAAGAAGTGGTTCATAATCTTTTCCTTTTTTCAGACTTAATTGTAATTTTCTGATGAAAAAAGGGAACTGTAATACCTTTGGTTAGCATGTCATCCTAAAATTTGTGTGATAAGTCCATCATACTCTTCCTAACTTTAAAATTTAATTTGAAAAATATATTTTTGATTAAAAAATAACATTTGAAAAAACCATCTGTGCTTAAAAACTAACATTTTAGTAGTACAAGAGAAGGCAGAACATACATGAGTACACCGAACTGCACTTTATTTCAAGGTTGTCTGCTCAAATTACTAAGTTAACTGGTAAATAAATGGGTTGTTAAAAGTTGCATTTCTCAGTCTCTCGGTGACGACCTTCCTCTTGCTGTTATCAGTAGTATGAAAATCTATTGTCATTACCTTCAAAGCAGTCTTTATTCTGTTTTAATACAGGTTCAACAATTTATGTTAAATATTGAATGCTAAAACTTTTGCATTACAAAAATATTTTAGGAGGAAAAGCTTTTTGCCCTCTTTTCTTAAATCTCATTTGATCAGGAGATTCTTTCCATTATCCATAAAGATGCCATGGCCATAATAAGTTTTTTGTTTATTGAACTTTGGAAATAGTTTCAACCAAATTTCTGATACTTTTGTCTTCCATCACTGCTGTTTCAAGAGTATGTGTGTCTGTGTGTGTTCCCTGAGGGAAGACTGAATTTGTTAAGTGGAGGTCTTTGTCAGGTGTTCCATATCTTTAATAAACTGAATGGCTGATTGTATTTTTTAAAACTTGACCTTTGTAGGCGTATTCTGCATTCTAAAGGAGAGTTGAGTGAAGATCGACACAAGCAGTATGAAGAATTTGCAATGTCCTATCAGAAGTTGCTGGCAAACTCTCAGTCTCTAGCTGATCTGTTGGATGAAAATATGCCTGATCTTCCCCAAGATAAACCAACACCAGAGGGTAGGGCCTCTTTAGGTTTGGTAAACATGTTATGGGCTTCACAGTGCTAAGCGTTCTATTAATGGGAGGAAAAAGCTAAACCCTCACATGGATCTGTGTTTTGTCTTAATGCTGGTTTCCTTTTTTTTAATGTTTAGGATCTTGAAATTCAGTGACAGCAGAGCAGAAAATAAAGTATAGACAAAATTGACTTTGAAATTGCTAACTAACATTGGAATATTATAGGTATCAGCTAGTTAACTTTTGTGGTAAGGTAATGGTTGTCAGTTTAAACAAAGTTGTATGTCTTGGGTCTTTTCATCACATTAATGCATAGGTATGCTTTAGTATTAGTTACTCAGATAAGTCATTTACAGACTTTTTTTCCATTTTGCATGCGATAGATAATTGAAATCTGCAGACTACACAATCTGCATGTCAAATGGAATTTTCAGTGAATTATTACCAATTATTTATTTATTTATTTATGTCAATTTATATGCTGCCCTTCCCAAAAAAAGCTTATGGTGGCTTACAGTAAGAGAAAATGATAACTTTTATAAAACAAAATGTTGTGCTTGATTTTATAAGCTGAGTGTCACGGGGTAGGTTTTTTCTTAAGCCAAAAAACTCCAGAAATGAAAAACAAAGGAAAAAATGCCTTTTATTGCTTCTGAAATGCACATTGGATCAAAATTATGTCAATTGGCAAAGGGTCACTGAGCCTAAGCGTACCATACCAGGAAAACTCCACTGAGATTTTCAATATTTCTTCATCTTAATATTTCATAACTTCATTGGTTCTCAAACTGGGATGCTTTGTGCTTCTTTATATGTACTTTTCTATATTTATATTTTTAGTGTGTATTAAAGCTTTGTAATTTAATATAGTTTTCCAGTGAACTGATACCTCATGTTCAGGTTAAATGAAAATTACAAGCAGGAAAACTTTTCATGATGTCAGATAAGCCACTAGATGGCTGTGCATGACCTCCCTATATGCTGGAAGATTTTTTTGTGTATACAGTGAGCCCATGTCTTTTAACAAGTGCTAAACTGTAGTATTTACAGCTGGAAAGATTGCTGGAATCATGCCTAAACTTTGTCTAAACATTTTCTTGATTTTAAAAAGCATGTTTGGTAGGGTAGATATGACGACTGATACAGCTTCACTACCTGTATTGCCTCAGCAGTGTAGTATTCCATGCCTTGAAAGCATTTTCTTATGTTCCACAAAATTTAACAGGTTCTGCAATTGACAGTTTCATTCCCTAATAAATGATGCTGATGTGGATACATTCAGAAAACTGTTCTTGATGGTGTAGTATGACTTTGTAATTTTATTCAGTTTGAATTGTTCTTGAACAAGATTGTCCTCAGAATGTCTTGGAAAATATGGCCAATTTTAGTAAACCAAGGTGGTACTAGGCATAGATAAGGAAACTTTTAAAAAATAAAATGTTTACTGTCAATATACCTCTTACAATGAAAAGATATGCAAGCTGTATGTATATATTTATTGCCAACTTCATTCTTTTTTGGTATGAGTATTTTGGTAATGATTTTGTATGTTCTGTGATTCCAGAGCATGGCCCTGGGATTGACATTTTTACCCCAGGCAAACCAGGAGAATATGACCTGGAAGGGGGCATCTGGGAAGATGAAGATGCACGAAATTTCTATGAGAACCTAATTGATCTAAAAGCTTTTGTGCCAGCCATCTTGTTTAAAGATAACGAAAAATATTCTCAGAGCAAGGATCCCAGCAAGGAGGAATCTAGAGGTAAAACATGGGAGAAAATGGGTAGAATAAATTTCTAGAACAACAACATTTAAGCATACTTGGTAGAAATATCAGTCTTTAGCTGAAGTAGTTTATTAATTTGATATAATGGACAGAACACTACTGTAGGATGGATGATTTTGTGCAGGAGAAATTGCCGAGTAGATCATCTGAATATGAGGTTCTTTTTATAATGGTGAAAAATGAAACCAGTTCATTTCATCAACAAGTCTAAATGTGCTTAATATTTATGGGTAGGTATTACTGTATTCACCTTCATATAAAAGAACAGACTATATTTATATTGTCAATGGAAAGAAAGCTTTTATTGGTGGCAGTTTTATAAATGCTGAGATTTGCTGACCTGAGTGAATAAATATGTGAGGCAGCTATCTTGGAGAGAACTTACAGTGGAGATGGGCCATGATTAATTCCTAACCCCTGTGTAGCTAATCAAGGTTAAGGCCCCCGCTAATTTGGGTTGGATTTTAACTAGCTTTATAGCCAAGGCAAGGTTAGTTTGCACCTCTATCTCAAGGACAAATGCTAGAAAGATGTCTTGGTGCATAAGGACCCTTTTTTTTGCACCTTAGGTTCCATATAAACTACAAAGGCTAAATACTTTATTCATGATTATGAAATGAAAAATATCAGTTAGGAAAGGAACTCAAATGTGACTGTTCTTTAGAGGTTAAATTAAACAAATCATCTGTCTGAAAACTATTCTTAATTATTTACCCATAAAGTATGTGCCACGTGAAACGTTCATCATATTTTTATTTGAAAACTATTACATAATCAAGTATTATTTTATTTTAAGCTTTATAAAATGTAAATTTAAAGGTTATAGCTACAGTATGCCAAACAACCCCTGAAAGATTATGCGAATAGGTGAATTTTTCAGAGTTCTAGCTACAGTTAATTTTCACATTAACAAAACAAAAACCCAGAAGTGTCATTCTTGCAGACAGTCAGAAGTTCAGCTGAAAACAGTTAGACCATTTTGTATGACTTCTTGCATAATACTACTAGCCAAATAATCTGCACAATACAGAGCACAATACCAGATGGTTTTTATTTTAAAGATATGATTGTGACTCCATTTCCAACTTTTAGTGACTTGTTTTTTGTTGATGATTAGGGCTTGGTCTTTTGTGTCTGCATTTCAGAAAGGTTTAGTAGATGGTAACTACAAAATCTCCATGAAAGAGAGAACTGCTTTCCCTAGGAAGTCTCATTGCACTTTAGCTTTGCATTCTTCATACAAAACAGTGTCTCTGTTTCATAATATTATTCTATTAAATAGAATGGCAAAGAGAAGTCATGCATTACATATGTTAACTAAAGGAAACTTTACTTTATTCATAAAGGGCCAGTCTTTCAAAATTTTGCATGTAACTCAACATGCTGGATGCATGTGTTCTCCCATGTGTATTCCCAAATTGGGAATGCACAAAGCATTAGACAGTCGAATGTAATACTTTTTGTGGTGACTTTCATCTGAGGATCTGAAGTCCTATTCAGATTTAAGTTGAAGCAATTTTTTTTGAACGTCTTGTTCTGTTTACATCGTGGTGCACAATGGTATTAAACATCTGGTAAGATAGGTGTAGAACACCTGACAAACTTAGCCTGAGCCAGTGAAGGCTTGTGAAGTACAGTTCAGAGCAAACCAAAACACTCAAAGGTGAACGCTCTTAAGAGATGCACATCAGAGGAGGAGGTGAAGGAGCAAAACCATTTCAGCCATGACTGGAGTGACACCAAAGGTAATAGAGAGCCTCAGGTGGCCAAATAGAACATAAATGTTTCTTGGAAGAGAAGTGTACATCTTTCTACAAGAGAATGAAAACATAAGAAATGATCCTGGAGAGGCGGGGATATTACAACAGTCCTTATGTTGTTTAAACTATAATTTACATATCCTTGCACTGCATGACATTATTAAATTGAAATGTCTGCTTTCTTTGAAATAGAGTCCAAAGATGCCAAAGATAATAAAGAAGTGTCTGGTACTGAAGATTTGGAATTGGAGCTGGAGAACATGGACATTAATGATGATCCGCTTGAGTTAGACTGCGGAGATGAGGCAGAAGATCTCACAAAAAAGCTTCTTGATGAACAAGGTAAAAAGGGTACTTGAAAAAATGTTTTTAGGATTATTGCAATATTTTCTAGTTTTTTCTTTGGATGCAGCATTGCTCCAGTGCCTAATATCTACTTTTTGGGATTATTTTTTTGGAGGGAACTCTAGTTAACCGGAAGCATTTTTAAACGAGATCCTCTTCTTTCTTCATCCTAATGTTCCTGGTGGATGTTCTTAAGACATTCTTCACATACTAGTTAAGCAACCAATTCAGCTACTGGAAAGGAACAGTACCTTTTTTTTGTCAGAACAGGAACCTTTTTTGTCCTTCAGCTAGCACTTTTAAGGAGCTGTTAGGAAACAAAACTGAGGTTTGTGTGGTGAACTTTAATAAATTCTGTTTTTTACTACTCGGTACTGAGATTTTTTTTTTTTTTTACTGCTGTAGCACTGAGTAAGTTTTGAGAAAAGATTAGATATCAGCGCAATTCTAGTCTGAAACATGACTCTCTAAAACATAGCACATAGGGCTCTTTCTTATCGTGTGTTGCTCGGTTTATAAATAAAAAGACCTTAAACTTGCAAATCAGATTTGAAATCTGAGAGGCTGCTTTCCTCCTTGTGCATGCATTATCATTTGGTAATGAATATTCTTTCAGCAATACATGTTGACTTCACTAAATTGATGTAGATGAAATTGAGTGGGATTTAACAGTCATGATACTGATGTGCAAGAAGGAATAGAATCTAGCACATGCTTTCCCTTGTAGCAATGTTGATTCCTCAGAGATGGCAAGAGTAAAAAGGCAGTAAAACAAAGTTCTCCCAGGTGATTTCTATCTAGTCTGATATTCTGTGGCATAAGCTGCTTTCTAGTGTCACCAAATTTTTCTGAAACCTTTTGGAAGGTAGAACTACACATCTGGAGTGAAGATGGCAAAGAAAAATCATGTCTTCCGTTTGTTTCTTTCTCCAGCTGATGACCTTTTCAGCATGCTCCAATGATTTGAGGAGTGTGCACTGCGATCCTTCATGTTTCCAGAGGCAGATGCAACTGCTGCTTTTTATTCTTGGTGGGGAAGTTGATTCCCCAGATTTCTCTTAATAGTGTAGAGCCTTCATGTACTAGGCCCGCATCTGTGGCCAGTAAACTCCATAGCTTCAGACAAATGGAACTTTAGTAAGGTTATCCTGAGTTCTGTTACGTAATCATTTGGTTGTGCCAATGAAGAGACAGAATGAGTTGTACTTGGCTAATATCAGGGTGCTTAGACAGTGTCTAAGTCTTTACTGGGTTGTAACACCTCATCAGTCCTTTTTATCTTTTTTAAAAAGAGCTAGAGCCAGGACCAGTTCAGACAGTAATTTTTGTTTTGAAGGTAGCTTTCAGTGCATTTCTTTTACAGTATTAGGAACTTCCCATTTATCAAAAAGATACCCAGCATTATTAAATGCATGCTAGCTGTTGTGGTGTTTCACCAGCCTAGAAATAGTAATCAAGTCTTCTTTAGAGCATATCTGTCAAACAGTCATAATGAGCAAAATGCAGATTATCTGAAAAATGTTTTGCTTTACTTCCCCTAATGTTTTCTGTGGGCTAGCCAGACAGCGGGAAGGAAGACACACCCTTCCTTTTTCTTTTATGAGCTGAACAGTTATGCTGCGAGCTAGGAACTGCTGTTTATGGGCTTCAGCACCTTTATCTCTTCACTATGCGTTTTACTGATGTATTGTACTAGAGTTTCTATCAGTAGTAAAGAATTTTGTTTTAACAGTGAGCATGAGAAGACCCACTACTTGTATGACATCCCAGAATTCAGAGGAGAGGGAAGAAGCCTGTCACTAGGCTTCTGGACAAGGTTAAGAAAATATATTGTTAACACAGAATGGGCTTCATCTAAGAAAGTGGTCAGCCCTAATCAGGTACAATAGAACCTAAGACACTTCGGTATTTCCTAAACCAGGGGTGTTCAACCTCTGGCCCACAGAACCATGGCATCTGGCTCATGGGACCCACCATGGGTCAGGAAATTTTTGGCAGTGGGGAAGCAGTGGCAATACAGCTGTTTGCCTGCCCCTGCTTTCCCTGCCCCTGCTTCCAGATTTCCCCCTTTACCTCCCAGCAGGGCTTGGTTGGGACCAGATCATGCCCCCTGTAGGCCTGGGCCACACCCCCTTTCCTGCATTCCCTATCCTCCCCTCCCTGCAGGGCTGGGCCATGCCCCCTTTTCCTCTCGCCCTTCCCTGGAAGGTCAGAGCTGGGCCTGACCCTCACCTCCTCCCACCCCTTACCCATACCACAGGACCAGGCCATGCCTTCTCCTGTTTTCTCCCCCCCAATCCCCCTCCCCAATGAGGCCAAATTGGGCTCTGCTGTGACCACCCTGAGTGCCAGAGCAGAACCACTGACTGGATCTGGCCTATGGATGGACTGGTCACAGCCCACTGGGCAGAAAGGTTGGGTGTCACTGTCCTAGAGTACTCTGTTTGATGTAGGTATCCTATGGAAGGAAGATGAGTCACACTTTTTCATCAGATAAGCGCATTTATATAAGAGAATCTTCTCCAGTGTTTGATTAGTCATATCAGTACTTAGCAACACGTCATGGCCAACTGCTAGTTTTCTGTGGAAACATATTTTTCTTCTAATACTTCATTTTCTTGAGTTGGTGATCACTTTTCCTTTTTTTGGGGGTCAGATAATGTCATGGATGCTACATTAACTTGATTAAAGTGATTGTTTCTGGGGGTTTTTTGTCTCTTTTGAGAGAGCTTGGTTAATAGAAAGTAGCAATTAATTGAAGCAAAAGAAGCCTCATAAAATATGAGAGTATAAGAACATGAGAAAAAATAGCAGTAAAGTTCAGCAGTTTGGGAGCATTTTAGGAGTGCAGGTGAGGAGAAGAGTAGAAATGAAATGAGATATGTAGGTTTGTGCAGTGAAAATTAGCTTACTGATGCACAGAAAGGTTGGGAAATAGTGAAAGCTTACCAGATCAAAACTTTGGAGCAGCAGGGGCCAACATTTTCAGCAGACATGCTACAAATTAGCCCTACACCTTCCCTGAGTGCCACCCTGATCCCTTGTCCTTCCCCAGTCTGCTGCTCTGCTCCCTGTCCTGTAAGCCTTGCCTGCTCTGCTTTTTGCTTTTGCCCTGTGCTCCCTGCTTGATCGGTTGGCCTGCTTTTTCCTTCCTGCCCAATCTGCTACTGTTACCTGACCCCTCCCTGATCTGTACATTACATATAGAAGCTGTCCCTGCCACTTGCAGCACAGGTTGTGCAGTTTCGTCACCCCTCCTTTAGAGCATGTACAGTTGAGCAAGATATGACTGGTGACTATTGTGTTTCTAGCCACTAAGATAAGAAGAGAATGTCCCAAGTACAGGCTCCAAAATATAGATCCGCCATAGGATTGCAGGAAACTTAGGTTGCAAGGGACCGCAGGAGGTCAGCTAGTTCAGCTCAAAAGTAGGACTAGCCTCAGCTAGATCATCCCAGCTACGGCTTTGTCTTGCTGGGTCTTAAAAACCTTCAAGGACGGAGATTCCACTACCTCTCTGGGTAACCTGTTCCAGTGCTTTGCCACCCTCCTGAGTAAGAAAGTTTTTCCTAATACTTAACCTAAACTTCCCTCCACTAATAGTACTTACAGTAATAATTGTTAGTTCAAGATTTAAGAAAGTAAGCATCTTAGTATTGAGACGTGATGGGGATGAGGGAATATTTAAGAAAAGCAACTGTAAGAATCACTTTTGCTTCAAACGATACAGAGGAATGAAATACTTTGTGAACCAGTGAATACACTAAGTGTGCTGTTAGTTCCAGCTATGAGATGAAATTAAGGAAAGTGATGCAAAACTGTTTTACAGATTTTTGTAAGTTCTATGTCTTGTTTTCAACTAAGAAGTTGGTTTTTAGTTTTATTCTGTAAGTAAATACAGTTTGACAGCTTTAAAATGTAACCTTGCCCTAGGAAGCTGCTTTTATCTTCCTAGCCCCTAGGTGTGACATTCTGTAATCTGATATTATTATTACTTATTGTAGTATCCCAGGATCAGTGAAAATGAAGCCCTGTTGTAGAAGGCACTGTATAAATGCAGAGTAGCATTTCTGGCTTCTAAAAGCTAACATTGTAAAGAGAACAGATGGCCATGGTGGGGGGGGGGATAGCACAAAATAGGAATGAATACCTCGATGAAGGCAAATGTGATTAGTTTCACTTTAATTTGGCAGGCAGAGTTGTGGAGTTAGGTAAAGAGATGTGAATTGGGAGGCAAAGTGAAGGGCAAAGGGAGGAGAGTTATTGGGGGCAGGGGAAAGTGAATGGGTGCAGACAGAAATGACAATTTTTGCCCAATCTGGCCACAGAAAGTAGTCCATAGCTGTGACCAAACACAAGTGTACAGTTGCAATCCATTTAAAAAAAGACCAATCAGGTGAAAATCTGCCCTTGTTGCATGTGGTATCGAATAAAGGTGTTTCGTGTGTCTGCAGAGCTCTCAGCCTGTCACTGTTTTCAGAATGGGAGGGAGGAAAGGGAGCAGGAGGGGTGAGTTCAGTATTGCTCCCCCCTCCCCCGGGGCTCTGATTCACCCACCCACCCTTCAGCACCAGTTGGGGAGCCCCAAGCACTAACTCCCTCTGGTGCCTTCCCCCCTCCCATTCTGAAAACAGCAAGCCCTGGCCACTGCTATGGGAATCTGGCTGCAGGCTCCCAGCTGGCAGCTAAATTCCCCTTCCCCCTGGAACCAACAGTGAACTTGTTTGGTCCCGGTTAACATTGCAATTCAGAATGCTTTGCAGAAATTGTTCCAAGTTGCAGCTGGTAGCTGCACTTCTGTCTGCACCAAATCTGATGGAAGAGCTTGAAGGAGTGGGCAGACAGTGATGTGACAAATAGCCATTTAACAGAGGGCAGAGAGAGCCTGATCCAAAATTGTAAAAATTCTCTGGATGTCCCAAGTTGCTGCTTTAGGTGCTTTCTATCAGCTGGGATCTCTGCATTTCCCCTCCCCCCCCCCAAATCTACGTGACGTGAGGAGGCCAAGGCACCACCTGGGTCTGTGTTGTTGTTTTCTTATGTAGTTTTTCTAATGCAGTTGTGGGTCAAAGAAACATTTTGGAGATTACTGTTGTTGGTTGGATCCTCATGGTCTCCCAGTGCAGTGATTTCTGCTTTGGCTGCTTCATAACGGTTCCTACAGGCTAGAGTTCAGGGTAATATAATCAGCCAGTTCTACAAATAGCAAGGTTTTATCATTATTAGAACCTTCTTCCAAATAATAAACCACATACCATATTTTTTTACATACACCGTGCCTGCAAATAACACCCTCCTCCCCCTTGTTTTTGAAAGGAACCGTATAGGAGACAGATTCTTCCACAGTCATGTCCATCTGTGTGAGAGAGAGCAAGTCCTACATGGAATATGAAGTGTTCAGGAATTGTGGCACCAGGAAGTTCCTGATGCCAGCTCCCTTGCCCAGCCTCCTGGGATGCCACACTTCCTGGATACTCTGTTTGTTTTCAGGAGGCCTTACTCTGTCATACAAGGTTAGGTCCCAAACCCTTGCAAGGGCAGTAGCAGAACTGTTAGTTCTTTACTGTAGGTAGTTCTTTATATAAGTGAAGTGTTGCTTCTACATCACAAACCTCATCAAGTACTGGCAGTGGCTCCATTGCTGCTTCAGGTGCAAGTTACAGTGCTTAGCCAGTAGCTGTGGGTGTAAGACGGTTAACACAGGACTTTACTATCTTGACAGCTGCATGGTGTACACAACATCTCCAGCCTTGTTTCTTTTCCAGTGAAGAAAACTGCTTCCTTGTTTAAAATATACACCCCAATTTTGTGGTTCTGATTTTTGGCGAAAGGTGTGTTTGTATGTGGAAAAAAATACAAGATTTATAATAATTTAATGCAAGTAATTCTGTCGTGTTGGCTACAAGGAATGGGCTAGTGTTACAAATTCATATTTACTGACCCGTTTAACCATTTTTAGTCACAGGACTTAAAGCTTTTACAGAGTTGGTCACAGTTTAAGGCACAGTTTCTAACCTTTTGTACAGTAGCTCTGTACAGTGTCGAGCATTTTCCATACTTTTGGCAGTCACCTCTCCCAGTCACTCAGTCTTGATATAGAAATCAAACACAGGATTTGCTGTGCCAGTGTATCCTTTGGAAAGCTACTATGCCATGTCTTTGCTGACTGACAACTGCAGATAGAAACTGAGATCCTGGTCTACAATGCAGTGGTTATCCTCTATGGGTGTGAGACATGGGTGACGGATCAAAGCCATCTTAAGCACCTGGAAGATTGTCAGTGTTGCTTCAGGAAGATTGTTTGCATTAGATGGAAAGACCAGTGCACTACTGCCAGCATCCTCTCTGCACCTAACATAACCAGCATTGAGGCAAAGATCATGAAACATCAACTCTGCTGGGCAAGCCGCTATGTGCAGGTGGCTGATACTTGTTTCCCAAAGCAAGTTCTCTTCTCTCAACTGAGTCATGGTGAGAGGACCTGTGGAGGACAGAGGAAGTGCTAAAAGGACACCTTGAAAGCATACTTTAAGAAGGGTGGCATCATCCCTACAAATCGGGAAGTGCTGGCTGGTAACGGGTCTCAATTATGCTGCACTCTACATCAAGCTGCAGCCCACTTCAAAGAGAACTGTCTTGCTCAGAAAGCTGAGAAACAGCAGAGCACAGAAGGAAAGTGCACAGCATCCTGGCTTACCATTGTGCCTCCCACAACGCACCACTTGTCATATGTGTGGAAAAACTGGCAGAGCACGGATTGGACTCCTCAGCTACCTTTTAAAACTCACCAGTAATCAGTTATTGTTTACCTCCCGGTTTTTTTTTGTGTTTTTTTTAACCAGTTATTGTTTATCAGTAATAGGAAGAATGCCACATTTGCTTTGTACACCAATATCTTTTGATACATAATTCTTGTACACCCCAACAGCTGGGTAGCAAGGCTAGCCTGATGTTCTGTTGGCATATATCGTGGAGGAGTTCTGAATGCTGCTCCTGAACTTCCTACCCTGTTAGAGCAAGGGTGGGCAATTTATTTCTGGTGGAGAGCTGCTTAATGAATTTTGGCAAGATGTCAAGGGCCACAGGGGTAGCCCCACCACTTGACAGGTGCCCTGTCATCTCCTCCTAGTCATCATCTTGGGACCAGAAATCCCATCCCCTAAAACCCTGACCGTTGCTCCTGGAAGTTCCTCTCCTTGCCCTTGGCAAGCCTCCTTCCCAAAAGGAGTATTTCTATCTTGGAACTAGAAAAAAAATTATATAATAAAAATCAAACATTGACAATAACATTTTAATTTTTATTAAAAACTATTTTTGTCCTGTGTTGTGTGCATTTGTGTGGTGCCTGTATAGGTGATTGCATAATAGTTCAAAATGAGGTCTTACACCACCACACTCCCTTACAATATACAAGAGTATGGGGCGTGGGTATGGGTTTGTGGGGGACTGTGGAAGTGTGTGCATGTGATATGTAGGGGGGGGGTGGATGTGGTTGGGTATGCTTGGTTTGTGGAGATGTGTGGACGGGGGGGAGAATGGTTGGGGGTGCGTGTGTGGTTTGTGCACATAGTGAGTGGGGCTCCCCTGAGGGGTGTGCCAGTGTGTGTGGGGGGGGGTGGGGGTGGTGTTTGTGGGGTGTGTGATTTGTGTGGTTGTGGAGTTTGTGGGTATGGTGAGGTGTGCATGGCAGCCCCTGCGTGCACCACCGTGAGCCAGTAGGTACTGCCCCCGCCCTGCAACAGCTCGGAGTCTGTGCGCCCCGCGGTGCCTCCCCGCGACCGCCAACAGTGTGCAGCACCTTGCTGCCCCACGCCTGCTCTGGACTCACCCCCACCAGAGCGGATCAGCTGGAATCTGCACAGAGCCCTGACCCTATACACCCATGCCTGCTCTAGGCTCGCCTGCCCAGGCTCAGCAGCTGCAGCACAGGATGAAAGCTACTGCTCAGCACTAGAGAAAAGTGGCCCCCTCTTCTGCTGCTGGGAGTTCCCTGCTGCTGGTGCCCAGCACCTGCACTGGGCTGCCCTGCATCTGCTCTGTGCTGCCACCACTGACCCATAGGAGAGCCCGGAGGCAGTGGTGATGGCAGCAGAGATGCAGTGCAGCCTGGTGCAGACTCTGGGTAGCTACAGCAGGGAACTGTTGGGATGGTGAGGGGCCGCTTTCTCCCCCGCACTGAACAATAGCTTTTGTCCCATTCTGCTGCTGCTGTGCCTGGGCGGGCAAGCCCAGAGCAGGTACAGGGCACACAGGGTCAGGGCTAGGATCAGCAGTGGTGATAGCTGAGAGGAGCTGTCTGCCACCCGGGTTGGCTAGAAAGGCAGTCCAGCTGCAAAGCTGTCCCAGTTGTGTTGTGCACCCAGGGGGTGTGGCAGGACACGCCACGGCTGGACTGTGCCTAGGCTAGGGGACCCACGGACCTGCTGCAGGCCAGACAAAGAGCCATCGCAGGCTGGATCTGGCCTGCAGGTTGTGTTTTGCTCACCCTTGGGCTAGCAGAAGCTTTCTTGCTTAAACATGATTTTTTGTCTGCTAATACCCCATGGTCAGACTTCAGTGGCAAGTTATGGGGAAGCCACTTTCTATCTTATAGGACTCCTAGGAGGAAATTTAGTAACTTCTTGCCTAGACCAGATACATGTTCCAGGATAAATTTTTCTGATAATGATCCCAATAATAGTTTGTAAAAATGCATTCTAACAATTTTTACCTTTTGCTTTTGTACATATTGTACTTTTACCTTCCTCTTACCTCTAGGTGCTAGGAAAATACCAAATTAACTTGCATACCACACACATTCTCCACAAAGCAGCCCTCCAGAAGGGGGGTGCATAACTTAATCAGGGAAGCTGCTTTTTCTGGACTAGAAGCAGGATGGCACAAAACAAGCTGTCCTTGAGACTCACGGCCAACAAAACGGTTGTTGCTTCTCCCTGGGGCTGCAAAGAGAAGGGGTAAAGTTCAGTGTTAATGCTCTTACTTACAACCATTGATGGGGCAGTAGCTTTTCGCTGGAAAGCCACTGTGATAGCTGATGGGGATGAGCCGACTCCGCTGCGTCTCTATAGATCAGACGCTTCAGTGGGATTTTTTGGTACTTTTATCTCAAGCAGATTCAATTGGCTATTAGGTAAAAGCGCCCAAAAGCCCCACTGAAGTGCCTGAGCTATACAGATGTTTGGTGAACTGGGTCCAAGTAACATGCTGCCTATTGTGGGCATGCACTGGGCTCTGCACGGGGGTTACGTGGAGTTTAAAGAACTGGAGGTGGATTTGTTTTTTTTTTTTTCCTTTTTTACGTCTGTAAGCAGCCTATACATTCCCAGGAGGACTTAAATCTGTCAACGCGATCAGCCACAACTCCGGACAATTTTTTTTCATTCTGCCTTCCAAAAATAAGGTGTTTTGTTTGTGGGGGTGTGGTATGTGAGAGTATGGCAGTTGAACAACTCATTTCATGTTACTGAGCACCGGACAAAGTTGTCAGCTTGGAATCTTCCAAAGTAAATGCAAATGTAAGTCTTTTTTTGATGTTATGATAAGTCTGTCATTATATAGTAGATTTTTTGCAATGTATTACAGGTATATAAGTAATGGATGATCTTTCCTCTCCTAAAAGCTTAAAAACTCTTGCTTGTTTAAAATCATAATAGAGTGGAGGGGAGATGTGATCAGAACTAAAACTTCTTTTTGAAGTATATGGTTACAAGGAATTGAGATCACTTTTATTTTGCTTCAGTGTCATGCTTGCCTTAGGTGAATTTTAATTTTTTTATTTTCAATATGCTCAGGCAAGAGAGAGGCAGCCGATAGCACCGGAGCTGCAAATAGTGACGGGAAACAAGCTGAAAGAAGTGAGTTCTGAGGTGGCATTTGAAGGAAAGGCGGGTGCTTGGCACGTGGAAAGAATGAGTCTGTATTTGGAGGGGAACAAAGGGGACATTGAAGAAGAGAGGAGTGGTCATGCTGGAGGGCACAAGGGGCTTGGGAGCAGAAGGAAGTTTGTGTTTAAAATGTTTTTCGTATCCAGGAATCTGCAGTAGAGGAAACCATTTAGAAAATGAGTCTGAACATTTACCCATTATTCAGTATCCTGTTTAGAGAATTAGTAAAGCTGTTGTTGGAACAATAATAAAAATCTTTTAAGATCAGGAAAATTCTTTCTGAGGGAATAGATGGCTAGCTGGGTTCTGGATACTTTAGTAAGCAGTGCACTTGGTAAAATTTAAATACATATTTAAGTGGTTTGCTGAATTGGGACATCAGCTTGGTACCTTTTTAAAAATTATCATGTGGTGGTTCTTAATTATTAAATGAATTAGGTGATTTTAATCCAGTTGCTAGTGGACAGGTGCTGCACTGCAGAGCAACTTCTATAATGTTACCTACTGGAGAACTTTGTGGATTTGCTCAAATGAGACAGCCTGAGTCTGTGTCAACTGTGTGAAAATAAGAACAGGAAAGTAAGGAGACATTTTTTGAACATTTTTGAAGGAGATGGAAAAGCAATGACCTCCTTTTCATCTCCAGCAAAGAGTGAAAGTTACTTTGGCCTATTTAGCCAAAGAGTTATTTAAAATGTTGTAGGAACTTTTGTGTAACTGGGGAATACTTCAGGAAGTAAAGCACAGGTGACTGCATATCTTTTACTTCTCCATACCTGGAACATTTGATGTATCTATTAATGAGGGCTTGTTGGAATAGCAGAACATTTACAATGGACCCCAGCATCTTTTGAAAAAAAACCTAAATGTTCAGTGGCCATCTCCCTCCCATGTTTAGGATTTGGTGGTCTAATACTTGCAAATTCCACTGGTGCTGGATTACCTCTGTTTTGGAGATTGTGGCCTCTTTAACATACATTTTGATGAAACCCTGCATTTTCTGAAAGAAGCAAAAACTGCTCTTTTCTCCCTTTTTAATTTTCTACAGGCCCTAGGAGAAAGGAAGTCAGATCATAAAGATATTCTAAAATAGGGGTTCCTCATAGTATTGCTTTTCACAGAGATCTTGAGACCTCCTATGGAGAAAGCAGAGCTTCTAATAGTGCTCTTCCTTCTCCTCTGGTGTTTCCCCAAAATCCACCTCATAGACTTCGGCATGCTTGGGAGTAGATGAACAGAGTCTCTTGAAATTCTAACCTTTTGGCAATCTCCTTTTTTATTTTTAAAAGGTCTGGAATCTCCTCACTTCCGAATGCAGCCTCTTAGATTCAGTTTCAGTCTTCTCTTGCTGCTCTTTCCCCATTACTCTGCATGGATACTCCTCCAAAGATGCTGCTAGAGCTAGGAGTGGTCTTCTTTCTAAAGCTCAGAGCAGTGGAAAACATGGCCTTGGAAGAGTTTGTCGTCCCCTGTAGTGCGGAATATGGTCCTCTTCCTATGATCCTCTGAGGCTATAGTAACTAATTTATTTCTCTGCCATAGAAGTGGCAGGAAATAAGCAACCTCTTAGTCTCCTATGCTTTTACTTATGGCAATTTGTGGGATGTTCTTGGCTTTGTGCCTTTTTATTGTATCTAAGGGTTTGAAGTGGAAATTTTGGAGAATCCTTGGGTAAAAGATTTGTCTGTGAATGCAGGAGACTAGACTCAGTGGAGTCACCTTCCTTGCTTATGGTCTTGTAGTTTGTTTGGTTAATGGACAAACTATAAGAACCTTTCTGACCCCATAGTGATGCATACTTTCCATGAAAACAGCTTTTTAAAAGGTAAGGAAGGTTCAGACCCTCATTCCTGGACCACCTTAATGCTGTATTTCATAAGGACACGTGACATAGACCTGATCCTTAAACAACCAAAAATATCTGATTTTTTTTTTTTTTTTTTAATTAAAATTAGGGTATACATCTGTCAGTCTATTTCCAGTCCCTCACCCTACAACTTCCTTCATACTGTAAGGCGTCCAAACCCTCACACCCTTGAAGTGGCTGTGGTCGTCTTAAATTATCTAGACCAGATGTTGGCAGCCTAACACTCAACAACTACATTTGGCTTGTGGCAGCTCAGGGAATCAGCAGTATGTTGCAGCAGCAGCAGGGTTGTATTTCTTGCTGTTCCAGTTTTTTATCACTGCAGAAGTAGAAAAGGCATTCCCAGGGTGTTAGCACCTGCTTTTTTCTATTTATCTCTCTTCCAGTGTCTTCTGATTGCCAGGGGGTGTAGGGGTGTGGCCTGTGGCAGGGGCTGGGTGATGAGCAGCAGCCAGCAGTGGCAAAATCTTGCCAACTTCTGACCTAGGCAAAGCAAGTCTAGGCTGCACACATGGATTCCGTAACCTATTTTCCTTTCCACTGCTGTGGAGTCCTATATTATCTAATTCTGTACTGCTGAAGGATCTAAGGGTGTGGTTGCCCTATGTCATCATTTATGGTCTCAGGTGGAGAGGCACAAGAGCATCCAGTCTGCAGGTGCAGCCTCAATGGATACTACTGGTTAGAAGAATCCAGTCTCATATATGAGGTACAAGTGCACCACAAAGAGATTCCATGTAGACAACATATGTGGAAAAATGGTTACTTACAGTAACTGTATTTCTTCAAAATATTTCTCACCTTTCCATCTTCAGGCTATTGTCTGGTCCACATCATGTGGTCTAGTGCAGTGATTCTCGACCAGGATGCCTTGAGATCCTTTCAGGGGTGCCATGGAGTGCCATACAGTGTTAGCACTGTTAGGTGTTCAAACATGATTCACAAGATAAACCCAGAGTTTTCAAATGGGAATCCATAGTATTAAGGGCATTCTGATCTGTTGTGATCTGTCTGAGTTCTTTGAAAGAGTGGAATTGCTCTATTATTTTTTCTGTAATCAAAAAACGAGTTGGCATTTTCTAAGGGTTGTTTCAGACCTAATGTGGAGTGTCTTGAGTTGAACAAGAAGTGCCTTGGGTCTAAAAAACTTGAGAATCACTGATCTAAAGTTTGTGACTTGCTGGGACTATGCGATTTGCTGATGTTCCTGTGGCTGTAATGCATCAGGTGGAAAAACCTGGTGTATATATTGTTTGTGAGCAACATTTTAGACAGCCAGTAAGTTGTTGAGTAGTTCATTTTCACTTTTTTTTCCCTCCTGGAATCTGTAGGTGAGTACTTTAAATACAGAATGTAAAATCATGCATCATACTTGGGAAATGAAATGCAATGTTTTACTATTATACACCATAAAGCTATATGATGTTTTGTTTGCTTTCTACTAGAACAAGAGGATGAAGAGGCCAGTACTGGGTCCCACTTAAAACTTATAGTAGATGCTTTCCTTCAGCAACTCCCAAACTGTGTCAACAGAGACCTCATAGACAAGGTACAGTCATATTTTTGTCTTTTTAGCACCCACAAATCTATAGTACTAGACTTTGCAAGTTGACTTGGAAAAAAGTGTAATTTAAATGTTTTCTGTCAGAAAACTTTTTCAGATTCTTCTGTCTTTTTAGGGGCAGCTGGTTTTGAGTGGGTTTTTTTGGAGTTTTTATGTAGCTGTATCATTCGTAAGAACTTTGCAGGCCACGCTAATACTGTTGTTTGGCTTTCAAAGTTCTTCAAGCTTTGGGGATTAACAGTAGTAAAGATTGTTCCCAGTCTTAGATGGTACTTTTCCTTCTTCCATCTAGTCAGCAGATGACTGAGTATCACCATCCCCTTTCTTGGAGTAGAAGACTATTTCATTTGCACAGTTGCAATGTGGCAGTTAGAATAAATGTGAAATACCTACTTAGCCTGTAGCTGTTGAATCTTCTAGCTGTTTTCATGAACTTTGAATTTATTTTCTTTTGCAGCCCCTCCATAACTACTTGATACTACTTCCCATGTAACAGTACAAAAGTTCCATTGATACTCTAGCAACTGTGCATGAGGATTTTTTTAAACTTCCATGTCTTCTAAAGATGTAAATTTTACTTAAAAATATAATTTATAATCTTGATTTTTTTTTTAAAGCAATTGTATGTAGCATAACCTTGATTTTAAAAACTAGAAAGCTCTAACCACTGGGTTTTACTGCTTTCAATATGGAAACTTAGGTTTAAAAGTGAAACTTTGGAGTTTTTCTCATAGGCAGCCATGGATTTTTGCATGAACATGAACACAAAGGCCAACAGAAGAAAGCTAGTACGAGCACTCTTCATAGTGCCTAGACAAAGGTAAGAACTGAAATTCAGAGTGGCACTTTTTTTTCTTCCTGTAAGATGTCAGTGATCGTCTCTGATCAGCCTGAGCGCCAAATGGTCTGTTTTTAAAGAATCATTAAGAATCTAAAGAGAAAATCACAGCAAAGCAAGCTAGTTGGTTTCTGTCTGCTAGAGTTCATCTCACTAGGCATAGTTACAATTAAGAAACAAAATCTTTCATTGGCAGAGTGTCCATTTTTCTTTCTTTCTTTCCTTTCCTCCCTCCCCAGCTGTTTTGTTTTCAGTCTGTTTTGGAAGGCAGTAGTTGATGATTCAGCTTTTGGTTTTAGGTGTCTTGTCTCCTTTATCTTCCTGGAGTCCCTCAGTTTTATGTTTCTTGAACTGCTTCCCTTTGTGTGGCCTCTTCCACAAAGGTATTCATCCTGTGGAAGAGTGAACAGTCACTTTAGGTGTCTGGTTTATATGTTCTAAGTCCATTCTGGAATACGTGTTTTGAGCAAGCAGATTTTGGCTCCTAGTCTTCCTTTGCTATTTTTAGCATCTAGTTGTACTACATAGTGCTGTACCTCATTACCAGTCCACCTTTGCATACTATTTGCAATAAGCTTCTACTGTTCTCATGATTCTGTACTTTTTTTTTTCTTCTTGAGTATTGGCCATGTCTTTGCATGCCCCTCCTGCCCCACACCTTCCCCCTCAGTTTTTAACCTGAATCCAGTTTGATGTCAATTTTTTATTCAAAATTAGAGGGAAGTGCTCATACAATTTCTCTAATTCTTTCACAGCATTAATCCTATTTTCTATCAAATATTAGTAGATAAGAATCTAACAGATCAATACTAATTTCAAGAACCTCCTGAGAATTCAGTAATTGTATATGATCACATTACCGAAAAATGCAATGTCTGGGCATCTTTTATACTGTAGAGAGAACAAGGTTTGTGAATCAGCCTTCTGATGATCTTGAAACATGTTCAAGGACCATTATATAAGAGCATTTGCGTAAAACTTGGATCTGTGTCAGAGACCGTTGTTTAAACCAACAAGGCAATTTGGACTTTGTCTCTGGCCATGGTGTAATCGGCTGGAATTTTTCTACTGTGATATCTGTCAAAACACTTTTTTTTTTTTTTTTTTTCCAAATGGGCTTCTATAAATGTGTAGTAACACTTGTCTATTCCCTCTCCAGGCATTCATTCAGTGTACTATAGAGATTAGATTGGTGAAGTTAATCATTAGCTATAGGTATTGTTAAAAGGTGCTTACTTTATTCATGTTGCATAAACCAGTAAAGGGTATTGGATGCCAGTGCCCTAAAATCTGTGCTGAAATGTGTGATTTTGTGTGTAATGCTAATTAGTATATTCATGCAGTAGAACAACACCGATTGGGAATGCAACAGTGCTATTTGGCAGATGACATTTAAAAAAAAAAAAAAGTAAGGAGGGAAAAAATGGAACCTAATATAGGGTGCTACAAATAAAAGAATGGGTTTTTAGGTCCTGTCTATATTGAGATAGAAACAGATTATATATACTTCAAGCACTTGAAATGCAGCTTTCAACCACACGCAGAAAAATTTGTTGAATGATTGCCTCGGTAACAATTGATTCGTTACCCCCGGTATTTATAAAGATAAAAGGATAATTGATTTGGTTGATTTTATGTGAACATCTCTCATTAACACAACCAGTCCAGTCAGTTCTGACAATGGTAGATGTTGGACAGAGTCCTCTACAAGACAATGAATTCTTACTGTATTTACTTGAATATTAGACAACCCCCCAATAATTAGATTATATAGAAAATTTATAAATTTGTTAAAATTTTCCAGATACAGAATCTAATTATTGGAAGTTTGCCTTGAATTTGTTCCCTTCCCACTATTACAGCAGGGAAAATCAATCAGAGCGGTCAGATAGCCCTTGTCTTCTGCCCCCTTTTCTCCTCCCCAGCCCCCCTTTTACTGTCAGACTCTGCTCTTCCTGAGCACATGGAAGTGAGGGGCAAAGTTTGCATATAGGGGAATCATTACAGGTACCTGTCTATATTGAGATAGAAACAGATTATATATACCTCAGGCACTTGAAATGCAGCTTTCAACCACATGCAGAAAAATTTGTTGAATGATTGCCTCGGTAACAATTGATTTGTTACCCCCAGTATTTATAAAGATAGAAGGATAATTGATTTGGTTGATTTATGTGAACATAAATCCAGAAGTGATGCATTATACCTTTTTGGAAACTGGTGCAAGTTTTAGCACAGGTGCTTTATAAATACACTTTAAGGACCACTTTTGTACCTACTCGAATATAGTACAAACTATACATGATGATATTAGTCCAAAGCCAAAAGGCTTATGGTTTACCAGATCACCCTGCTGGGGCCCAGCCCAATGAGCTAACAGCATTTCACGCCATGGTAACCCCGTAGCTCAGCATTGCTCAGTGTGTGTGTGTGTGTGTGTGTGTGTGTGTGTGTACTCTAGGTTACGCTTGTCTTGCCCCCCCATCCTAATTAGTCCCCCACTAATGACTGGAAACTTGTCACAAGTTCTAGGGTCCTCCAAAAATGTATATGCAGGTCAAGTGTAGGGCAGTCTGGTCCAGTTCCACCTCGGGAGGCTGGGGGTCACACTAATCATATGCAACAGGCTGAGAGAAGGGTTGATGACAGAGGGATTCTAGATTAATTGTTTGGGGCCCCATCAGATGATGCTTGCCAGACTTGTAAGGCTTGTGAAGAAACAAGAATCACTGGAAAGAAAGGTGCAGCTTAGCTGCGGGAGTGAAGAGGAAGTCAACATGTATTCAGTGTAGCAGCCCACCATGACTTTAAAAAGAGTTGGCAATGAGGGGGACTGCATGCATTGGGCACTAGTGTATATTTTATTCAGATGGGCTGCACTAACTTATCCTGTGGTAGAAAAGTTTGGAGTGTAAGTAGTGGACAGAGAGAACAGTTTTAGGGTTCCCAACTGAGGCAGAAGAGGAAAGAAGTAAAGTATGGGAGAAGGTGAGAGCAAGGGTACAACAAGTATTATGGTCGCAGACGGGAAGGACACTGTCCTTTGCTGGAAAAGTGGCGGCAATTAAGGTGGTGCTAGTGCCGATCATTCTGTATACTGGAATTGTTTCCACCATTATGGCAGTAGTTATTGAAAGAACAAGGGGAACTATGTGTGTTCTTTTGGAAAGCAAAAAGAAAAAGGCTAGTCACAACACAACTGTATAAAGCAAGATGGACGGGGATGCTAAACGTAGCGTTGGTCATTTACGCAAACTACATAAGTACAGTGTGTAAAGCGGCACCAGGGGGAAGGGAGAACAGCGTGCTTTATTGGCAGATACGATTTCGAGAAGATGGGGAATACATAGGGACTCTTGGAAGAAGCCATGGGCATGGCAACCTCCCATTCATTACTTAAGAATGGAAAGTCTTATAAGGATATACAGAACAGGCAACATGGGGCTGGAGGTCCTGAAAGATTGCAAGAGGCTGATAAAAATTGAGAGAGAGAGGATGGCATCAGTGTGGGACTTTGCAGAAGGACAAGCGCAAAAGGTGCAGAGGGAGGTGGCTGATGAATGACAGAACAGGGAGCATGGTGATCTGGTGTGGCTGGTCATACCAAATACCTTGCCAGCGAGGGGGGTATGTCATAGGATGGAGCTTGGTGAGAACAGCAGTGTGTCCAAGGGAGCTGTACAGGGATAAAGAAATAGTGGGAGACATGTTTTGGGAGTGTACATATGCAAAAGTTGTAGGGGGAAAGGGTACTTTTTTGGTTTTTTTGTGGGGAGGTTTTTTTCGTTTTTGAGTGTCACAAAAATAAGCCAGTCCTTCACACAAGAGGAGGTGGGCTCATGCCAAAGGGGCCTGAGGAAATAATATTAAGGGCACTGCTAGCAAGTGTTAAAAGCAGTATATGGAAAGTAAAAAACCTCTGAGTTTTTGGGGGGTTAGCTTTCATTTGAAAGAGTGCATGGATCTGGGGCTGCCTGAACTGAAAAACTACATCTGCTGGAGTACAGGAGGCAGAGAAGTGGAGAAAAAAGGATGGGATATTTGTTTCACTGAACTAACAGAGAGGGCTGGTGGGAGGGGTGGAGAGATTCAGGTGGTTACTGAGGTAATAGGCTTTTTTGTTTTGGGGGGTGTTTTTTTTAGAGGGAGTTTAATTGACATTCATGGGACTGTGTATGAAGAAATAGTTCTGGAACGGTTTTTTGTGGGAAGTCTATATGTTGAAGAGTTTAATATACGTAATTGTATATTTTGACATGTAGTTTTTTTGTGAAGTCACAATATGTGAAAATGTAATTGTATTTTAATAACATTTGTAATAAAAGAAAAAAAAGCTTCCCATCAGTAGGTTTATCCCATATGGGTCATGAGCATTTTATAGTCATGCTCAGTGTGGGCTGATCAGCTTCATAGTTGGTTTTCATTACTGACCACATGCTGTTTTTGGCAGCAGTTTAATGCTGGCGAGTGTATTCAATGAGGTTTCCTTGTATGCAAGATGGGGGGCCTTGTTCCCCATTTTGATTGGGAGGGAAAATCTTTGTCTTGCATTTGAGTTGATACAATTTGATCTGCTGTGATCTTTTCAGCTGTGACTTCCTCAGTGCAGCTGACACCCATTTGCAGTCACACCTGAGAAGAGTGAGACCCAGCAACATTTCCCATAGAAACATTTTCTGTACCATGCATTCATGTCACACTCCTGGGCACTCCCTTGGTCCTACTAACAGGCGTCAACTATACTGTCCCTCCAAGATGCATCTCTCATACTTACTTCTTGGAGTGTTGTCCTCCTGTCCTGCAGGTCCTGGACCAGACTAGCAATCCAGCTGTAGGTGTCTGGCTTTGACTGCAGTTTATACTACTCTACTTCTTCAACCACATCCCTTGCTGGCTGTTGTAGTTTGCTGACTGTGCTACTTGCTGTCAATCGCAGATGACTAGTTGCAGCAAGAGTAGGCCTTCGGTGGAATTGGCTTGGGGCTGCAGTAGCACTTGGATGTTCCCTTTATAGTTTGTTGCTGAGGAGCACAGCAGTCAGTTCCTCCAGGCCTTATGCCACAGCCCCAGATGCTGGTCCATCCTGCTGTTCAAGTTTATTTTTGTGCAGTCTGTTGAAGTTGGTAGGGAGTGACTTTTGTGTTTTTGTTTTTTCTCTTGCTTTTCTTCAATCCAGACTTTGCAGTGTGTGTTTGTTTTTCTAAGAATTCTGGATAATGTTGTACTTTTGTACAGCATATCTGCCAAGAATATATAAAGGCCTTTAAAATGTTACAAACTGTTTTAGACAAATAGATAGCATGTTTCCTATCTTAAGGAACTGACAGTCTGTTCACTAACAGTATTTTCTGCTGGTATGATATTCCTCATATCCATCTCTCTCCTTCTCCTACTGCTGCGATATGCCAGCCTTGCCATTTCAAAAAGTTCTGGCATCCCGCGGGGAAATCAGACATCACTAGATGCAGTGTGTCTGTGCTCCTTATTTAAAAGGTCAAAGCAGTAGTGTCCTGTTGTAGAAGTATTTAGTTTCCATGGATAAATGTGCTCATTTTAAGAAAAGTAGTCTAAATTCACCTATTCCATTAGTATCCAAAGGAAAAAAGTTGTTTGGATAAAAGTTGTTTAAATTTAAACAACTCACTGTTATGGTTCAGTGGTAGACTCCTTGCCTGCCACGTAGGAGACCTGGGTTCAATTCCCAGATGCATGTATAACTACAACCGAGTCACTCGTTTTGGCCTTTGGGTACTGTCTCAATGGTCTAAAGTGGGGATGGAAGGTCTGGGCAGCCTCTACTCCTTCATATGCCTGCCTAGGCATATGTATCGAAGGTCCTTGTGGCATCTCATGCATACAACGTGATCCAGAAGGATTGACAGCTGCCTACTATATTTCTACCTTTTTGTTCAGGTAGATATCAATCATTTAAAATGGGGCTTTCCAACTGATGGCCTGAGCCACTTGTGACCCGCAAGGGGTTAAGTTGCAGCACCTGGGCTCCCCCTCCCTGCTCCAGTTTCTATAGTCTGTGCTTGCCCTGGGGGTGGTTTGGTGAGGCGCAGCATGGGGTGCTCAGGGCAAGGATGGGGCTGTGCAATGTGTGATGCAGCATTTGAAGGGAGGGTTTTTTCCTACAGGTTCATTGTTGTGGGGGGGAGAGGGGAAAGGTGCCTGTGCTGCAGCAGTGATGGGGGGGGGGAGGGGGAGGGCATCTGCTATGTGCTGCCTGGGGGCTGTGGCCCTTACTAGTGCAGCCCATTGGGCATGACTCCCGCTAGCATGGCCTATGGGGTATGCGGCCCCTGGCTGTCTAGAAGCTGGATGGCCCTAATTTAAACCACTTTGCCCATAAATTGTTTGCTACTGTATATAAAACACCGTGGCTGTGCATGTTGGGTTTATTGTTAACATATTTCTGTTCTGTCTTGTCTTTTTTTGAGTCAAATTCTTGTAAATTTCCTTGCTTTAGCATATAGGGCATTTGGGGACAAATCTGTGATGATCGTCAAGGCCTCAGCTTTTTTTGGTGGGGGGAAAAAAACTATTTTTCTTGACTAAAGAAAATTGGCGCCAGAATAGTTCAGGACTGCACTGACCTGTTGGAGGCTTAATGAATGGGCCACATTTTAAATTTGTCAGCTGCAGTTGAACCTCTACACCAGCAGTATGGAATGCCTTTCTTAAACAAGATTTTGCTTGCTAGCATATACATAGCATTCATACTTGTAGCAGCAAAAGGTAAATTTTAAAATGAATGTGAACCTGTTCAAGCTGGGTAGTATGACTTGCACAGACTGATTGTACGGTTGGCAAAGCATTACTATTCTTGATTTTTAGAAGAGTTACTGATGGTACCTTGTTGGCTAACTGAATTCTGATGCCCATCAGTTCAGTAGTAGGTTTTCTCATGTTTTATTTGAACAGTGCAGTCCTGTTGATAGGTTCTATAAAAGTAAATAATTGAACATTTTTCTAGCATTACACTCCAGATGAACTCTAGAACCAGAAAATATTGATGGCATCTTACTAAGGGGGGTTCCAAGTTCTCCAATCATTTAAGTTAAAATTCAGAAATGCTAGTAGAAACTGTTTCCCCAGGACAGGGCTGTCTGACTTCAGGAGGCTAGAACCTGCTGGGCCGCACACACTGTGGACACAGCCCTGCTTCCCCCAAGTTTCCTTGTCCTTTAGCTGTGCACACAGCTCAGGCAAACCGGTTTTCCTCTGTCCGCATGTGCAGGCCAAGCAGCCCAGCTCTTTCCTTGCCATGCTGGAAGCCTGACCAACCTAGCTCCCCTCCACTGCATAAGCAGGGCAGCCTCCCTCCTGGATGCATGTGCAGCATGGGCAAACTGACTCCTCTTGTCTTGCAGGAAGCCTAGATCTCCCCATGTTGCATGCGCAGCTCCCTTCTGCTGCCCCTATTTACAGGATGCATAGGATGAGTTAGGTTTCTACAAGCCTAATGTGTGAATCTCAAACAGGGTTAGGTTCTGAGACAGACACTACAGAACTCTATCATTTGAGATGGGGCTGCCTCTGGCCATGCACACTAAGATAACTTTAGCTGCCTTAAGGAACTATCCTGATGAAAACTTAAGTACATCTAGTATCATATATAATTAAATGGATAGGTGGGGATTTTTGTGGATTGAATGCTAGGACTTGAGCAACTAAATTCTACTAAGCTGCACTTCAGGCAACCCTTGGTGAATGGATGCATTCATTAATTTATTAGATTAGCTCTAAGATGGCTCCTAAACATCTTTAAAAGGGCACAAACACAGCCTGGTTGAATGATACGATAAATATATAACAAAATCTAAAAGCCAGGCTTGATTCAGTCTAGAGCACCTGTGTCAAGAAGGTAGAGAGGGCTTTGCATCTTTTAAGTGATTCCTTTTTGGCCATGCTCAGAAGAAAAAAGTGGACTTACTGAGTTGTCCTTCAGCTGCCTCAAAGGGCAGAATACTAGTGATGGAATAGACTGTCAGATGAAAACACGACAGGAGTTAGAGTTTGAATTCAGAGTTCAGGTACCAGTTGGTGGTGCTGTTGTACGCTTTAATCTTTTCTCTTGCGTACTGTTGCACAGCATGATCTCGCCATGCGTGAGAGAGAACAGACATGATCTCTCTCTGGCTGCCAGTTTCACAGTAATTGACCCCAGGCTTTTCTTTATTATATTTCACCTATTTGGAAGTACACACTTGTGGTATGAACAAACCTTTTGTGTTCTCTGATGGAACAGCAACAATGTGCTCTAAGATTTAATTTTCCCCAGGTATGTGGGATTTACAGAGATAAAATTAATAGCTTTCATTAGGCAAGTACTTTTGATCTAAACAAATCTTCACACTTTTTTTTTTCCCCCCTTTTTAAGAGTGGAATTGAGCAGCCATAAAAAAACCCAAACAAACTCAGAATAACACTTCTTTCAACCTCTCCTTGGCAATAACATCCTTTTTGTTTTGTTAAGACTTTCATTTCTTCTCCTGGAGTTAATAGTTAATGAATAGATATTTAAAACTATGACAGTAACTAGCTCTGGGTAGTCATCCTTGACTGAGCTCCAGCCACCATTAAAATACAAATACAAGTTAGGTTATTGGTTAACAAGAGAGAGAATAAAAGCCATTAAACATTTAACTTACATGGTTGCAGTATTTCACTGGGATTTCTATGACATCATTAGGAGCCAGCTTGGCTTCCTGCCTTTCAAAGGTGCAGAAACTGCATAAGTTACTGTAGGTCTTTCAGTTGAAAATTTATAGTTTCGTGGTTTCTAGGGTCGGAAGGGACCTGAGCAGATCATCTAGTCCGACCCCCTGCCATGGCAGGAAAGAGTACTGGGGTCAAACGACCCCAGCAAGATGTGCATCCAGCCTCCTCTTAAACACCCCCAGAGTAGGAGCCTGCACCACTTCTCTTGGAAGTTGATTCCAGACCCTAGCCGCCCTGACCGTGAAGTCACACCTCCTGATATCTAACCTAAACCTACCCTCTGCCAGCTTGTGACCATTATTCCTGGTCACGCCTGGCGGTGCTCGGGGGAACAGGGACTCCCCCAGTGCCTGCTGATCCCCCCTGACTAGTTTATAACAGGCCACAAGAGTCCCCCTCAGCCTTCTCTTTTGGAGGCTGAACAGGTTCAGGTCCCGTAGCCTCTCCTCATAGGGCCTGCCCTGCTGTCCCCTGATCATGTGAGTGGCCTCCTCTGGACCCTCTCCATGCTGTCCACATCCCTCTTGAAGTGCGGCGCCCAGAACTGGACGCAGTACTCCAACTGCGGCCTGACCAGTGCCGCATAGAGGGGGAGGATCATCTCTTTGGACCTGCTCGAGATGCATCTGTGGATGCATGACAAGGTGCGGTTGGCCTTCCTGACTGCATCCCCACACTGCCGGCCCATGTTCATCTTGGAGTCAATGATGACCCCAAGATCCTTTTCCGCCTCCGTGCTGACAAGAGGGGAGTTCCCTAACCTGTAGGTATGGTGCCGGTTGTTCCTCCCGAGGTGCATCACCTTGCACTTGTCTGTGTTGAAACCCATCCTATTCTCGTCCGCCCACCCTTGTAACCTGTCTAGGTCTGATTGTAGCCTGTTGCTTCCTTCCAGTGTGCCCACGTCCCCCCGCATCTTAGTGTCGTCAGCAAATTTGAACAGGGTGCTTTTTACCCCCTCGTCCAAATCACTAATGAAGATGCTGAACAGTGCGGGCCCGAGGACCGAGCCCTGCAGAACCCCACTGCCCACGTCCTTCCAGGTTGAGAAGGACCCATCCACTACCACCCGCTGGGTGTGGCCCTCCAGCCAGTTGGCGACCCATTTGACTGCGTGGGTGTCTACACCACAGCCCCCCAGTTTCTTAATGAGAACGGGGTGAGAGACGGTGTCAAAAGCCTTCTGGAAGTCCAGGAAGACTATATCCACTGCTACCCCTGCATCTAATGATCTGGTGATCTGATCGTAAAAGGCCACCAGGTCGGTCTGACAGGACCTGCCACTGATGAACCCGTGTTGGTTGCCCCTAAGCATGCAGGCCCCTGCTGGCCCTCCTGGATGCGTGCCAGCATAATTTTCTCAAACAGCTTGCCTAGGATCGAGGTAAGACTAACCGGCCTATAGTTTCCCGGGTCCTCCTTCCTGCCTTTTTTGAAGATGGGGACCACGTTGGCCCTCTTCCAGTTCTCCGGTACCACACCAGAGCACCACGAGTGCTCGTAAAGCCGTGCCAGGGGACTTGCAATGACCTGGGCCAGTTCCTTTAGAACTCTAGGGTGGAGATCACCGTTGAATACGTCCAACCCCTCCAGAAGCTCCCTAACTAAATCCTCGCTAACCTGTGGCCCAGGTGTGCCTCCCCTGGGGCCTGAGTGGGGCCCAGCAGGGAGGTGGCTGTTCTGGTCCCTACTTAGGAAGACAGAGGCAAGAAATCGTTAAACATGTTAGCTTTGCCGTCCGGTGTGACGACCAAGTTTCCCATTGAGTCCTGCAAGGGCCCCACATTACCCGGAACCTTCTTTTTACCCCCTATGTATTTAAAAAAGGACTTCTTATTGTCCTTAATCTGGGAAGCTAGTCCCAGTTCCATCTCTGCCTTGGCCTTCCTAACTACCCCCCTACATCCCCGAGCAACTACAGAATAGTCCTCCCTGGTGATGACTATTAATTTAAATTGACTCCTTTGTAGATGTTAGAGATCTCCATAATGTTAAGGATTTGCTCTAGTGACATAGCCCGGATTTTCTCCTCCAGCCCTTGTTGTGCAATGTGCTATATGCTTATTTCCAGTCTGTTTGCTGTTCTGTAACCCAGAAACAGAAACATGTAGTATGGCCATAGTTTGCTTATGGGTTTGGCTTGTGAAGTCCTTTGGTATCTTTCAGGGGGAGAGATGCTAATTTGTAAAATAATTCAGTATCATCTTATTCTTTAAGGGTACTACAAAGTACCAAGCATTCTTGTCCCCATCAGGTAAACATACAAGCATGTACTTAAATGTTTGTAGGCTGAGAATGAATGATTGTACTCAAAATCTTGCATGATTGAAACTTGAAACCTTGTTGTTTAACTTCTTAAAATTCCATCTAAAAACAAATTTAAGTTTTTAAAATGAATAATTTGGTAATCTTTAGAACCACCTTTCCCAAGACAATCTCAGGGGAAGATTAGTATTTTCTTTTGCTGGTATTGCCACTATTCCTGACTTCCCTTGACTGTAAATCACCTCACGAGACCCCTCTTTCTTGCTTTTCCGTAGTACATGAATTGCTTGAGATATATCAGCCATAAAGAACCTTAAAGAAGCCATAAAGCCATAAAGAACTTTAAACCTGTTTGGTATAGGATTTCTTAGGAACCTCTCCTAGTTTTGTCTGAAAGTTTTCTGATGGTCTATTTCTTGGGAAGAGGGATTATGTGACTGAATAGATCACCACCCAGTTCAAAAGGGTTTTCAGGTGCTAGTTAAACTTTTAGATGCAGACCAAGTTCTGAGCTTAGTGTTTGAAAATGAACAAGGTGCAATGTAAAAAGGAAAGTATAAGCTGCATTCTGAAATAATGAGAGAGAAATCTGGAAAAGGAAGTAGGGATTGTAAGATATGCAAATAGTATTTAGTGGTTATAATCAAGGAAATGTAAAGGTAAATAAGCTTTTAAAAGCAGTGAGCAAGTACAGACAGTATTAGTATTGCAAAAGGTTATCTTTTCCTGCAAAAGATAAGTTGCTTGAGTTTGATTTTTGTTGCAGTTTTATATAGGGCTTTCTCTTGAGCTTTCCTTTTCATTATAGTGCTGTTAGTCATTCAGAAGTTAGTTTACCTCAAAAATAAAGGGCCCCTTTTACTGGTATGTTTGCTTTTTAATGCCAGTTCTCATTAGTATCTATGAATTTTTTGCCTACAGGAAATGTCGTTTTGAGTGTTGACAGGCTTGTAAACTTCCTTTTGAATTTCTCTGAATTTATGAAGGATAACAATATGTACTTTTGTGGAGATAAAGTCTTGACTTCATAGTTCAAGTTGAGTTTTTTCACTTAAAGAAGTGTTTTTTTTGTTTTTTTGTTTTTTAAGGAAATGAAATGTGAGACATTCTAATAGGAAGCAAAAATATAATTTAAGTATAAGCCAATACAGTGCGTACATAATTTTCTCTAAGTGTATTGTCTCTGCTATACAGAAACTGAAATGTCCTTAGAGCCAATACATTTTTAAGTAACACAGATTTTTTTTTCTTTATTTTGCCCTACTGTTTTATACATGTGTGTAACTTTTTGTTTTGCAGGTTGGATTTGCTACCGTTTTATGCAAGGCTGGTTGCCACATTGCATCCCTGTATGTCTGATGTGGCAGAGGATCTTTGTTCCATGCTGAAAGGGGATTTCAGATTTCATGTAAGTTTTGTTGGTTTGTTTTATTGCATTCAGATTAAGCAACCTGTTACCATTCTTGGGGCAGAGGGGAGCTTGTTATAAGTTAAATTCACTGGCGCAGGTTCTGACTTGAATGTTTACAGAAAATTCTGTAGCTTAGTTATCCTAGAATATTACCATTTTTCTAATCGGATTACTTTGCTATATAATATGTTGGATTCTTTTGTACATTTATTTATTTCTTGACACCCACCATTTGTCTATACACATTATATGTGCATATGACACGTAGTGCCGTTTTCAACTCCAGTGCTAGGATGCAATTAAAATTAATTCAGATTCCAGTATGACTTAGGCTTGCCTTTCTTCTAATCACTAGGAGCTCTAAAACCTAGAAGTTGTTTTGTATAAACGAGAATGGATAGCAGTGGGCAGCCCGCCTTTTGCCCCATGTAGAAATCCCAGGGCAGCACCTGCCCTTCTATGCCTCTCCCAGGGGTTCACGCAGTGGCAGGGAGCCACCCCTGCTCCCAGCCCTGCCCTGCCCTGGCTGGGCAGCCCTTGCCCCTTCCCCACTCCCTCCCTCACTGTTGGGGCCTCAGTCTGCCCCCCTCATGCCCTTTTCTCCCACCTCAGACTTACCAGCTGGATGCTGCTTTCCAAGTTGCCTGGCTGTGTTCCTCTAAATCAGCTATCGGACTGGTATCGGTTGATATGGCTGCCTGATATTAGCTATCAAAATCTGCCAAGAAAATCTTTATCAATGCGCCTCTAGCCACAAGATACTGGGCATAGTGATGTTAAGTTGTCATACACACTATATCTGTATGGCTGCAGACATGGAGGAAAATGCTCCATGTTAAAAAAAAAAAAAAAAAAGGAGACTTAAAGGTGAAGACATGTGGAATCAAAATCTGTAGGATTAGTTCAGTCAGTGGGCTGGGGAAAAATTGTCTTGAGAAGACAATTGGAAGGGGGAAAGTAGAAAGCTGTAGAAATTAGGAGGAGCCAAACTGGAAAGCTTCAACTTTCTGAACTCTCAGACTTAACAATCGTGTTTAGAATGAATGAAATGAAATGCATTAGAAATGTGTAATGGGTATAAATTTCTGATTAGTATAGAGTTAAATGCAAATTTTGTTTCTTTATGCAGGTGAGAAAAAAGGACCAGATCAATATTGAGACAAAGAATAAAACGGTGAGATTTATTGGAGAGCTTACGAAGTTTAAGATGTTCTCCAAAAATGACACCCTACATTGTTTAAAGGTTAGTATTGTTGTAACATGCATGCAAGTGTTTTTACTATAGAAAGATAAACTTTGCCCTTTGGCCTTTGTTTTTCCACCTGTAAAAGGCTGCTTGCATTCATGAATTGGAACTTTGAAATATTCTAGGCGTGTTTCTAAAGCGATTGTGAAACTGAACACTTTAAAAATAGTAAAACAGATGATCTCCAGTACTACTAATAAGAATCAGTTAAGATATACTTCTTTCTTTTGCATAATAAAAGACTTTCTGCTAATTCTTCTCAGAAGACAAATTAGCAATCTATACTCAGTCGTGCAACTTTCCTTTTAGGACTGGATATGATTTCTATTTCAAGATTGTGTTTTTGACAATGAAATAATAAAAAGAAGCTTTTCAGTTGCTCCTCTGAGTGCAAGAGGCTAAGCCAGGGGTCGGCAAACCCTGGCATATATGTGATTAGTTGCACATGGAGACATTTTTCTCAGCGCACCAGGAGGCAGGCATGGAAGAAAATTGTTAAAAAATGTTTTGTTTTTTTTAAAGTTGCTGCACTGGGCTCTCCTGTGTAGCCACAAGTCCCAATGTTGCGGCAGGCACCAGAACAGAGACAGGAGAACACAGCAGGGATGCTATCTGTGTTCTACGGCCCCCGCCCATTGCTCCCTGGGTGCACCTTTCAGCCCGGCTGGCCCCTGGAGGGAGCTGTGGGTGGACAGGGCAGGGGCTGTGGCAGGTGCTGTGCAGGGTTGCTGCCCTAGAGGCTTCCAGCGGGTGGCAGAACTCTGGGCCCAGACAAGCAGCCAGCCTGTCCCACCCGGGTGGGACAGCACTAGGGTGCTGAGTGCTGGGACGGACTGGTTGGGGCAGGGTCTGGGTGGTGTGGGGGGAGGTGCTGTGGCCAAGCCAGCTTAGTCGGGCCCTTAGGAAGGCAAGGGCTGGGTGGGAAGTGGGGACTGCCCTAGGGCTCTGTGGGTTTGAGTTGTGGTGGGCAGGCAGGTGTGGGTGCCCAGTGGCTCCTGTGCTGGGACCTGGCCCAGCCTGGGCAGTTCTGCAGGGATGGGCCTCAGCCACCATGAATGCAAGGGGGTGCTGCCTGACTGGGGCAGGATGCCAGGCTTAGGGGGCTCTCCTCTCCGGGATTGGCCTCCCTGCATGCTGGGCACAGGTGCAAGCAGGGCAGACCCATCCCCGGTGCAACGGCCTGGCCGCAGGAACCCTCTGGACCCTGGGAAGAGCCACTGTGGCTGCTCCAGCCTGCCGGGGCCCAGGCCTTGCCCATCCGCAGCTTCCTTCAAAGGGCCAGGGCCAGGCACTTCACATAGAGGCTGTGCTGCAGGCCTCCCATCAGCTCAGCTCTGAGCAGTGGCTGTTTTCAAAGCCTGGGGGAACAGCCTGCGGCTGCAGCTCCCACTTGTGCTGTACCCGGCATGCAGGGAGGCCAAGCAGGAAGCCCCCTGAGCCCAGCGTCTTGCCCTAGCCAGGCACCGTCCCTTCATGGCTGACTGTGCCCCATCCCTGTGGAGCTGCGTGGGCGGGCTGGGCCCTACCTCCAGTGCTGCTGGGCACCCCCACTGTGGCCTGAGTCTGCGGAGCTGTGGGGCAGAACCCACTCCCCACCTGACCCCCGCTCTCCTCTGACTGCAGCCTTCCAGGCCAGCCTGCCCACGGTGATTCCCCCGGTGCATGCTACTCCCTGCTCCTCTCTCCCTCTCTTTACCCTCTCATCACAACATGCTTAATAAGAAAAAAAAATTCACAAGTGCAGAGGCAGTTCATGAAGTTTTATTGACTGTTACCAGGTTTAGAATTTTTAGAAAACCTTTGATTTACTGTTAAAAAAAATTTTTAAAAAATGCGGTACATCCTGCTATGTCATCCCCCCCACCGTGCCCAGTTTTGTGTTTGTGTGCTGGCATTTTGGCACCTTACACGGTAGACATTGTGGTTTTTTTTGGCACTCCAGCAAAAGATGTTGCTTACCCCTGGGCTAGGCCATCTCAATAGGCAAACACATGTCACTGATCACAAAAAGAGCAAGGCTGCTCAGAACATGGAACTTAATTCAATTCCAGATGTATGTTCGATATGAGGTGAAGCCTAGCTGCTTACGTTTTTTTCCCCCAGTTGAAATTTAGATATTTTTGAAGTGAGAAATCCATCTTCATTTTCCTTTTATAAACACTGTGTGCACTGTGACAATACTCTGCCTGTGATGATCTTTATGGTTTTTAGACCTCTCTCAATTCTAAAAGTCCCATTATCATCTTTTTCCCCCGCTTCTCTCTAGTAACTGGTTAGTATCTCTGTTTAACTGTCACTCAGCTTGAGCACTGAAACTAGACTAGTTTTGCTTTAAGTTACTTTTCTGTATAGAATCATTGTGTATTGGGTTTAAATTGTAAGAGGAAATTCTAAGGCATATATAACTTCACTGAAACATGTTTGCATTACATTTTTGTAAATGTTATGAGCCTTTGTATATGAGTCTTGTCTGTAATTCCTGAACTACGAAGTTCTTTGCCTGTGTCCTTAGACCAACATGGCTACAACCTGTACCCCTAAACTACTTTAAAGTATTCCTTTTGACTAGAAGTTAGCATTCATCATGAAAATGTATGAGAACATGCTAGCATATGAACAGTCAAGTTGAGATGAGGGTGATAGTTTTACTTTTTAAAATAAGGATTAAAATTCAGAGATGTTAACAACTTTGTATATTTGATTAAAACATTTTTTACTTTTTTTCCACAACTAAAAAACCGTAAAAATGCTATGTGTTCATATGTATAACAGATGCTTCTGTCCGACTTTTCTCACCACCACATTGAAATGGCATGCACGCTGCTGGAAACCTGTGGAAGATTCCTTTTTCGATCACCAGAATCGCACTTAAGAACCAGCGTTCTTTTGGTAAGAGCAAGAATAGTAGCCATTTTACTGAAGATCATGTATTGAATTAAACTGTCGTTATTCCCTTTGTTTTGCCACACTGAAGTACATCCTGGCTATAATGATCATAATTACAGTAATATCCTTCTCAGTGTTCAGTCCATAATGAAGGCAAAACTTCATTAAGTTTTATTTACTGGTAGAATAACAGTTTGTTTGTAGCAGGCCTCATGGATAAAGACAGAAAAATTCATGAGTAACTGGGTGGGGGCTGTTACAATGTGGTGCAGGAAAATCCTCACTCACTTTTATATGAAAGAGCTTTCATTCTACTTTTAGAGTTGAGTATTGAATTGCTCAGACCTTGGGCTCCTAGAAACAGTGAAAATCTTACTAAAGTCACATTTCTTAATTGAATACCTCTAGGAGGCAGAGAATCAAGTTAGAAAGAGGACTGCAACCTTTGCTTGCTTTCTTCCTGGGTTTTTCCCCCCCAGTATTTCTGTTGTTGATTTTGAAGCTGCAGGAATGAATATTGTTGTATTTTTTTTCATATAACTTGGAACATCATTGCTTTGTTTATAGAGTTTTTTCTTTGCAAATTTCTGAGGTCCTGTAAGTTTCTCTTCATTGCCACAAGAGCTGACCTTTTTAGACGTATGATTTAATTACTGTGTGGAAAATGTTTATATCACTGTGTGTGCGTTCTTTCAGGCAGAAACACTTTTCCAAAGACTCTGAGTTTTATCTGTAGCTCACTTTTAAAGTCACAGGAGATAGATAAGTTTCTCAGTCTAATTCTTACATCAAGTCTTTTGGTTCCTTTGATGCAGGATCCCTATGCTCCCACAATATCTCATGATGTTGTGCTGAAATAAAATACTTGAGTCTGGTGAGTGGTAAACTGTGCATCTCAGTATCTTTTTGGTGTAAACCAGTAGTGAAGTTGTGGCCGTGCTCCCAGCCTTCACCTGCAAAGGATGGTGGCTTTCTGAAAATATTTTTGTAGAGGTCCAGTTATTTTGCACACATCCTTGTGATTTCACAAGGAAGATTGAAACAGAATTCAGTTTTAGGGAGAACAGTAGAAGGTTGCTTTTCAGTTGCAAGTGACTGTACAAGTGAATAACTCCTGTCTTCTGGAACTTGTGGGGAGAAGGCAGCAAATGAGATTAAGAGTATAGTGGCATGGGTTAGGGATGGGAAAGGTTAAACAATTTACTTACTTAACTGATAAGTGCAGTGATAACCGGTTAGCTTATCAGCAATCCTCTAGCTTGGGGCTGGTACATGGAAGGTGGGGAAGGAAAGCAGCACTGTACCCCGGGAGGGAGGGAGGAAGGATCAAGGAAGAAGGAATTGGTTTGGGGGGTGGAAACTAGTGCCCATAGCCTAAGAGAAAAACAACAAGCAGCCTAAAGACTTACAATTAAGCAATTAGGTGCTCCCAGGGCGGGGCTTCACATGTGCTATGTTGTCTGGCTGGGCTTGGCTCCTCCCTACTGCCCACTAGTCAAAGGGCTCCAGGAATGGCTTCCAGCAGCAGCTGCATCTGAGCTGCTGTGTTATTGGTTAACTGTTTAACCAGTATAATTAGAGGAGGTTAAACAAATATTTTTAAAACAATATTTACAGTCCTAGCATGGGTAGATGTAGATATCACTTGAGAGAAGGACTAAAGAGCTCATAAACTGAAGAGGCAGCTTTTTAATTGGATGGGAAAGGTTTGTGGAGGTGATGAACTTGCTTCATAGAGTACCAAAATCTGAAAATTATAGTAGTTGAGAATGAGCAGTGGTTCTAGCATGAATAGAGACTTCATCAGAAGTGATCTTGATATGAAGATGAATGCTGTCCATGATTTAGAAGTGATACTAAGCTGACCTTTTTTCTTCCGCACTTCCAGTCAGTGAGTTTGATCCCTAGATTGGTGCCAAAATGGCTTGAGGAAATTTTAAGGCCTTGGTAGAAAAGGCCAAGTAACAGAAACAAATGTAGTTTGTTGGAAGTTTTCAAAGATATCTGGCAATAAGAATTTACATTGAAACTGGGAGCTGGGCAAGCAGACAGCAAACAGAAGTGGCCTGTTTTATATTGGAAGTCTGACCAGACTTGGACTTAAAATCTGTTGATTGAAGTAAAGGGAAATTTTAAGATGTGGGTCCTTCAGTATAGAAGTGTACATACTGTGCAAGCTGTTTTTAAACATTTCTCCTAAATCACTGTTGTGATCATTTAGTTGCCAACATACAAACCAGTCGGCAAAAGCCATTTAATGCATTTCAGTAGTTTTATTTCAAGCTGCAGTTAGTTGTTACTGCTGGAGCAAAGTGGAGGAGTATGATAGGAGTAAATCTCTGTAGCATCAAAAATCTTAATGAAAGCTCATTAAGTGTATAGTCCTGTAGCATTAACAGGTGTGTAGCTCACTAGCTCTTATCATTTTCCTATTTCTGAACTGTTGATGGGAGCCTTGAAAGTGAGGCAAGGTAGGGACTATAAAACTAGTTTCTGTCTATCATTTCAAAGCTTATCATAGCAACCATGAAATTGCCTAGCTTCTATAATTTTCAAGGCTTTTAATAGCAGCCCTTTCATAATTGCTTCCCCTCTGGTTTCTGACATCAATTTATACTCATTGGAGTACAGTCACATAACAAAAAAGACAGTAGGGCTGAAAGATGCTATGTACTTAACCTATGTGCTGCTTGTCAGTGTTGTTATAATGTGTGAAAAGATAGCCCTTGATTTCTGCTGTGCTCTGTCGTTGTGTTCTGTTGGTTGGCAGAGACTAGCCGTGGCATTTCTTTTTCCTTGCTCCCCACCCTTGCTTGCCATTCAGTCTTCAGAGGTGAAAAGCGACTCCTGTTGGCTTTTGCTCAGTGATTGACATTCATTCTTTGTGTAGCATAAAATGTTGGTGCTTCCTGAAACTGCAGGTTTTTTTATGTTCCACTTATTGCCAATCCCACCATGTCAAAAATCATGAGACCAAACTCTTAAAAATCAAGAGATTTGCAATGTAAATCATTTAGATGCTATTTTTAAAGTGTGTGTGTGTGGTTCCTGGGGCAAAAGCAGTGGGGCACAGAGCCCCAGCCTGCAGTGGGCATCCCACCTCTACCCTGCACACAAATCTGAGGGGCGTGTGTCCCCTGTGCCTCCCCCACCCGCAGAGTCCTATTCACCCCAGCGCTGCCGCACTCCTTCCCTCACCATGAGGGCCTCAATCTGCCCCCACATCCCCTCTGTCCCCCCATCCCTTTCCCCTCCACAGACTTACTAGCTTGGCAGTCTCTACATGTGCCAGAAGAAAAAAAGAAAAAAATTCCCACATTTGATCTCTCTGTCAGGAGATCATGAGTCGGAGTTATTTTGACTTGGAAGTTGGGAGTCTCGTGATTTTTTTTTCATGAGTTGGCATTACTGCTACTATCTCTGGAGAGACGAGTATTTGCTCTATAATTGTGAGTTCCTCCAGTCAGAGCCCTGATTTTTAATTTATTAAAAAAAATTGTATTTGCTATGCATAATTTCTGGTATCTTGTGCTCAGCAATAAAACATATCCCTGCCCATAATCAGAATACGTAGAACACAAAAAGGCTCTACTCTGTTTAAAAGACCCATGTGCTTTCATTTGCTTTCTCTCTTTCTGTACTAAATTAGTAGATTTAGTGCTGATTTAGAAATCCAGGTACATACAACTTATTGTTGTCCAAAACTACTTGCCTGGGTGCTTCCATTTGGTCTGTCTCCATTGCCAAAATGTCCATTGTTAGTCCCTTACTTAATGCTCTCACTATTGATACCTGTAGAACCAGTACTAAACTTGGTTTAGGGCAGATATAGCCACAGATAATCAATGTTCACTATTTCAGAAACAGCAACTAAAACCTTCCCGGGATGATGAAAAGGCCTGGCAGAAAAGACTTCCAACATGTTTAAAATGCCTCTTGAATAGGAAATACAGCAGATTAAGTAGAAATATCTGCTACCAGCTCCAGTGCTGCCTTAGAATAAATACAGAAATCCAATTTCTTACTTAAATAGTATTATACAAATTGAATCGTAGGCTTATAGGACCGATAAAGGTGACTTGTGAAATGGATTAGTCCCACAGCAGATATCTTGGGACCACCTTAAAGGAAAAACTAAGCAGTTTTGAAGCTTTTTCTTAGCAATATCTGCTATAAATAGAACTGGGACCTGTTGACCTTCATGGATCATAAACGTTTTCTTGCCTTTGGCTCTTGCTGCTGAGCATAAATTTTGTAATAAGATCTTTAACCAATTCTGCTGTCTGCGCATAAATCAATATTGCTGTATGTGAGTGTGTAAAAACAGGTCTTGAGGCAAACTTTAAAGAAAGTGGGCTTTCTGTTGATTTCTGTTGTCCATTAATTACCTTGTTTTGTATTTTGTATTTTACATAAGAAGATTGCTTGAATATATAGTGGAGGAACCTTGAAAAACTAGAACAGAGGCTGGCAGACTTTTAGCAGTGCTGGGCTGAATGGATGCAGCTCAGTCTTAGGGTGAGCTGCTGCTTGCAGGACGTCCTGCCTGGCACTCCCTCCCTACCCACCACTGCCAAATTGCTGCTGGTGTTCTGGTTTTGTGGTCTGGATAAAATTGCTTGGTGGCCTGGATCCAATCCATGGGCCACAAGTTGCTGACCCCTGAACTAGAACTGAAGTATTTGTTCATGCTGGTATTGTCTATTTCCATTTGTATTGGAAAGGATAACTTGTAAAGTGTGCTTCTCAGTCTGGACTCTCCTTCTGTTTTATGTCCTGGCTAGAATTACAATTGTACCACAGACTTGAAACTTTGTTACAGGAGGAGCAGTCTGTTGGTATGGAAATAATTTGATTCAGTATTTTGGGAGGAAAAGCACCATTGTATTTAATGCAGACAATTCTGGTAATTTATTTAATAGATTTCATAGACATCAGGGCTGGAAGGGACCTTGGGAGATCATCGAGTCCAGCCCCCTGCCCAAAGGGCAGGAAGTCAGCTGGGGTCAGAGGATCCCAGCAAGGTAAGCATCCAATTTACTCCTTGAAGGTGTTCAATGTAGGTGCTTGAACCATCTCCGCTGGCAGACTGTTCCAGACCTTGGGGGCTCGGACAGTAAAGAAATTCTTCCTTATGTCCAGCCTGAAACGGTCTTGCAGGAGTTTGTGACCGTTCGACCTCGTCATCCCTTGGGGCGCTCTGGTGAACAAACGTTCCCCCAGATCCTGGTGGTCACCCCTGATAAACTTATTGGTGGCCATCAGATCACCCCTGAGCCTGCGCTTTTCCAGGCTAAAGAGTCCCATGTCTCTCAGCCTGTCATCGTAAGATCTGTTTTCCTGACCTCTGATCATGCGTGTGGCTCTCCTCTGGACTCTCTCAAGCTTCTCCACATCCTTTTTGAATTGTGGAGCCCAAAACTAGACGCTGTACTCTAGCTGCGGCCTCACTAAGGCCGAGTACAAGGGGAGAATGACGTCCTGGGATTTGCTTGAGAAGCATCTATGGATGCAAGCCAGTGTTTTGGTCGCTTTACTAGCCGCAGCATTGCATTCCAGGCTCATGTTCATCTTGTGGTCAACCAGGACCCCCAAGTCTCTTTCTTCCATAGTGCTAGCCAGCATACCACTGCCAAGCCTATAAGGATGCTGCAGGTTTTTCTTCCCAAGGTGGAGAAGCTTGCATTTTTCGGTGTTAAACACCATCAGGTTCTTGTCCACCCATTTGCTGAGCCTGTCCCGGTCAGCCTGGATCTCCCACCTGTCTTCTGGTGTGGATGATTTGCCCCAAAGTTTGGTGTCACTGGTGAACTTGGCCAATCTGCTTCTGAGTCCAATGTCCACATCACTGAAGACGTTGAACAATATGGGTCCAAGGACAGAGCCTTGAGGGACCCCACTGGTCACAGGGCACCATGATGAGTGACTTCCATCAATTACTACCCTCTGGGTCCGACCACGGAGCTAGTTTTCCAGCCAGCGGATCATGGTGGACCCAGGGCCAGAATTGGCCAGTTTCGCCAAGAGGTGATCATGGGATACCAGATTGAAGGCTTTTCTGAAGTCAAGATATATGACATCAATCTCATCTCCCTTGTCCAGGTGATAGGTCACCTGGTCGTAGAAGGAAATGAGACTCGTCAAGCAAGACCTACCCGCAACAAACCTGTGCTGGCTATCCCTTAGGATGTTGGCGTTGGCCAGTCCATCAAGGATGGCCTCTTTAATAAACTTTTCTAAGATCTTCCCCAGGATAGAAATCAGGCTGATGGGCCTATAGTTTGCCGGATCCACTTTCCTTCCTTTCTTGAAGATAGGCACCACATTGGCCTTCTTCCAGTCTTCGGGCACTACACCAGAGTGCCAGGAGTTTTCAAAGGTCCATGCCAGAGGCTGGGCTATGACGCTCGCCAGCTCCTTGAGCACCCTGGTGTGTAGATTGTCAGGGCCGGCTGACTTGAAGGTATCGAACCTCTCAAGGTGTTCCTTCACGAGGTCAGCATTAATGGAGGGCAGGGGATCTCCCTCACCTGGACCTCCCTGTCCTGTAGTGGGCATGGGTGTCCCATGAGACTACTGAAAGACTGATGCAAAGTACCCATTTAATAGGTTGTTTGTTTGTTTGTTTTGTTTTTTTTTCCTGGGCGTCAGTTGTCAGTTGCCCCATCTGGTTCATCAGGGGTCCGATGTTGCCCTTGCTTATCCTCTAGCTCCCCCACATCTGAAAAAGGACTTTTTATTGTCCTTGATGCTTGAAGCTAGTTGGAGTTTAGTTGCAGCCTTGGCTTTCCTGGTTTGCTCCCTGTGGGACCGGACCAGTGCAGAATAATCCTCCTTGGAGGTGACTCCCATCCTTTTGTAGGCCTTTCTTTTTAAGGGTGTGCTGGAGGGCAGTGCCTCTGGGGCAAGTGAGGTTCCCTATGTTAGAGTTGGGGAAACTGCTACAGAGGGATGTTAGTTGTCCAGGGTCATATAAGAAGAACTTGAGACAACCAGGAGCTCCTAACCCTTCCTGTATTCTAGTGAGTAGACCTAGCTTCCTTATTATTTATATAGCACCGAAATGTCTTAAGTACTAGATTGTGTACTGTCACAAAGGCTTGGGCCTTTCATGAGTATCTTGATGGTATTGTTACTGTATGTTTAATGACTTTATTTATTAATTTACTTGCCACTTTATGCTTTGCAGGTCTAAAGCTATTTTATAAACATTAATTCTCTTCTCATGCCTGCAGTGCAAGGTGACATTGTCTTATGTTGCATGCAAGGAAACATTTATATAAAGAAGGTAGAAGATCTGGTTTCCAGACTTGTACTGTTACTGTATTGCTCTCTAAACAGCTCCTATTTGAGCACTGTATCTTGTTTTTTGTTTTTGGGTTTTTTCTGACAAAATCTGCTCTGATAGTTAAAACATGTATATTTTATATTATTGCGAGCGTTTCATGTGTGTTGTATTTTGGAGTTTAGTTTTTTTTCCCCACCTTCTTGTCTAAAGCTCAAGATCTGTACTGGGCCTGTGATGTGTAGCTAAAAACATAATAGGGTTTTAAGACTTTATAGTGTGACAAGCATTCTGCTCTTTTATAGATATTTTAGTGAGATTAGTATCTTTTAAGGAGTGGTCTTGTTGCTGTCTGTACTATCGTTCTTACATTATTTTTCCTTTAATGAGATACAATGTAGCCAAGGAATTTGCAGCAAAGACTTGGGTGAAAGAGTTTAATAGCCAGACTGAGATCACCAAGTGGGTGGGATCAGAAAGCCTTGACTGGAGCATTAGGAAGAGACCTTTTGTTATTACTTTAAAACTTTGTATCTTGTAGTGTTGTATTCTCTCTTGAATAAAAAGTAAAATATTTTAACTGAAACATAATCTTTTAAATATGTTTTTATTACAGGCATCATTTTTATTACAGGCAGTATGCATTATTATTTCTGAATAAAATACAAGGTAGTGATATAATAGTAAAGATTACTTTTTCAAACCAGTTTAAAAAAAAAAAAAAAGCACTTGTTTCAAACCCTTTGGCCAGCTTGTCTGTGATCTGCTTTACTTTAACATTAAGTTTGAAATGTAACACAAGTGGTGAATGTCTTGAGGCATGCTGGGGGAAAAAAATAGTAATAATCATTATTACAGCATGTGTGATTTCAATTTTTCAACAACTTTTTTTTCTATTTTGTACTTTGTGTACCTAGATATAGTAAGTAGTAGGCAACCATCAATCTTCTGGATCATGGTTTATCTGTTAGAGGTCTTGTCAGGTGCCTGTTATCCGTTTGTCTTGAGTCCTGCAACCATCACACCAAGACCTTCGACTCGTATGCCTAGGCGAGACTATGGAAGAGTGGAGGCTGCCCAAGACTTACCACCCCCACTTTACCCCTTTGAGACGATCCAAAGGCCATACTGAGTCCAGCTGTTCAGCACCTCAATGGTTGTAGCTTCTCCCAGAGAGTAACAGATAAGAACTATTCAAGAGGAGGTTGGATGATCACCTGTCTGGGGTCTTGTGAACCCAGCATTCATTCCTGCCTGTGGCCGGGGGTCAGGCTAGATGATCTGTTCAGGTCCCTCCTGACCCTAGCTACTGTGAAACTGCTGCTGACTGCCTAATGCTTCACCAAGGACTTGTTAATAAGATTGTAGCCAGTTGCTTTAATGTTTAACAGATGTACAGTAACTGTAGGTAAATTTGCTAGTTTAGAGGATATGTTATTTGGACAAAGCCTTTCTATTTTAAGGATCAGTATGGTTGGTGGATGATTACAAATGTAAAATGACGTAGTTCTGAGATTTCAAGGCAGGAGACTGTACACAATCTAGAAGAAAAATGCTCTGTGAAGTATTAGTCAAGTAAATTGATTATTCCAGATTTACTGCCTCTCTTGAGAGAATAAGCAGCTAAGGCTTAAGTTTCAGGAGAGAGAAATAGACTGTTTGTAATTGCCAGTTCTGTATTGCCATACACTTCATAAAATAAGCTTGCCATTAAATCATGCTTAGCAGAAAAAAATGAGAGAAAATGTCATACCAGATTTCTAGGGTATGAAAACATTTGAACTTTTCTCATTAGCAGGGTTGGTCTACCTGAAAAGAATGTCTTATCAGAGTGAAGAATAGCTGACTGTTTTGAGTTCAGTAATAGTCTTTGTGTGGAGGAAAGAAAAACACAAAAAGCCTGAGTTCTGATGATACCTAGACCTGATGCTGTAAAATAACAAGAGCAGGTTAAATGTGGATACTGTGCTTGGTTTAATAATGTGCTTGGTACTTGGCTTCCTAATACATGGACATCCAGAGTTAGGTATTTTTTGTCCTGGGCCAACTTTCACATATTCAAAACTATTCTAAAGTCCATGATGCATATTAATCTTGGCATAAAAAATCAGTTATTCTTCTGTTTTGTTTAGGAATGCATGCATTTTTTGCATAATTACTTAACAGCCAACAGAGTTGGGGAAGCATGAACAAAGAAATAGGAACAAAATGCTGGATCACACAAAGAAACAAAAACAGTTATGACATTAGGAACAGTGTTCGCGATATGGAATCTATATGCACGTAGAATTTAATCTCGAACAGGTCCCACTCTTCTTGAAATGGCCCTCCAGTGTGATATTCGGCTATTAATCTAAGGAAGACTACAGTAGCAGGGAAGAAAGTACAGGGGGATGGAAAAATGCCAGGGCATAAGGAAAGTAAATATAGAACCCTAGTATAGCCTATGGGGAGACTCAGCCTGCTGTAAAATAAATAAATAAATGTGGGGAATCTTTTATAGCAATTCAGTTTTCAGTATTTCAATTCCATTAATATTTCTACCTGTCCTAGGCAGTAGTAAGCTTTTCAGCTGTTCAGGGTGAGCAACATCATAATATAAATAAATAGGAGGTTTTAAATTTCAAGTTATAGTTTAAGTGAAGTCTTTATGCTTTTTTCATGGTTCTTATACAAATATGGATGAAAATAATTCTGATCTTGAAAATGATAACGCAGAACTAATTACAGCAAAAGCTGCATTGTCCGGCACCTTACAAACCGGCATGCTCTATTAACTGGCATGCTGGTCAGCATGGTAAAAGCGAAACCGTAAGGGCCCACTGTGGCACTTCCAGTTTTGCTTAGCCCCCACAGCCCAGGGCAAAGCAGCCTGTGCTGTTGAGCCCCCATGGCCCAAGGCATAGTAGCTTGTGTGGAGCTCCCCTTCCTGTCCCCCAGCATGTTGATGCAGCAGGAGGGGTGGTGGCGCACCAGATGCGGCAGGAGGGTGCGGCATATTTGGTTATCCAGCACCCCCCCTCCCTCCCATTCCCTATGGGTGTCAGATAACAAAGCTTTTGCTGTATGTACTTTGAAGCTTTCAACACAGCTGTAAAAATTTAGTGACTTTATTTCTCTGCTCTTTCCTTTCTGAAGCCCCACAAACTTTGTGAAAATCTATGAAAATGTAGTATCTCAACTTACAAGTTTTTTGTTTCCAGGAACAAATGATGAGAAAGAAGCAGGCAATGCATCTTGATGCACGATATGTCACAATGGTGGAGAATGCTTACTACTACTGTAATCCCCCTCCGGCTGAAAAAACTGTGAAAAAGAAACGCCCACCTTTGCAGGAGTATATTCGTAAGCTTCTCTACAAAGATCTTTCCAAGGTCACTACTGAGAAGGTGAGTCTGTGTACCATGGTGTTGCATGTGACAGTTGTGATATGCCACAACATTTCCGCTGTTCTAGTTCATGAAATTTTTTTTCACAAAACATAATTCTATGGGCTTATTAGAACCTATAAGTAAAAGGCTGATTCATTCATTGTAATAGTGGCAAGACGTTTTGAACTATCCAGAGCTGAATTTAGATTTTGAAGTGATCCCGAAAGTTTGAACACAGCAGAGTGGGTTTGCTATTTAGTGTTCCCAGCAGAGGAGAAACTGCTCTGTTCATTAGGTTTATGCTGGAGTTGGATGCGTTTTCTGAACTGTTAAGTTCACAGAAACGTGTATGCAATTAGGAAAAATATTTAGTACAAGTCCATACGAATATTGAAGCAGAGGTACAGCTATAAGCCATTCAGCTTCCAGAAAGGGAAAGATAGTAGATCTGATTGAATCATGTTAGAAACTGAAAACTTCACAAGCTAGTAATAAAGTTTGTCTTTAAGGAAAACTTGGAGAATCTGCAGCATGTCTGAGGTATTACTTGGCTTCTCCGTAGACATCCAGGTTATGCCTTATTATTAAGTGCCAAATGAGTGCAGTACCAAAGCATCTGGAGATGTTTGCATTCTGCAGTTTAGTCAGACCAGTTATATTCTCCGTTCTCTCTCTTTAATAGTATTAAGCACAATAGATAGCACACACCCAGAAAGAATAAAATCCTTAGCTACTGTTAAATTAGTAAAGACCTACATCAATCTAGTATCAAAAGTTCAGATTTATAACTTGTATGTTTTCAGATTTTTCTGTGTTAGGCTGTTTTCTTCTTCTCACATTTAAAACAATTTTAGGTATAGGTTAGGCTTTAGGCTTTGTGGAAGGTTTTTTTTTTTTTTCTTTTCAGTTCTACTTGTCTTTTGCTACATCGCTGTTTACTTCAAGAGAAAAACATAGCATTTTCTATTAGTCTTGTTTTTTCAGTGCACTTTCCTCTAGGATAATTCTGCTGTTTTCTAGTATCCTACAAATTCCAGCTAATTCTGATCCTGTGTAAAACAAGCCTTCAATCATGGATTATACCAAAAAAGAGGATACATTATCAGCTTCCATACTGTCAAAATAGACTAAAAGTCAATTGTCTATCCCAGCTGAGGTGGCCCAAGAGACTGGTATGCTAAGATATGCCAGTTTCTGTAGCCAGCAGCTCACCAAGAAGAGCTGTGGCTAGCAGCCTAGCCAGCCAGCCACCTTTTGACTCTACCATCTGAGTGACATCACACGTTCCCACTTAGCCTGGTGAACAGCAAGTGGCTTTCAGTGAGAACTGTAAACTTGTATCTCTAGATCTATAGTCAGAGATCATAAAAACTCTGTTTTTGGCCCCCTTGGGTACTTCCTACTCCAGGAACCATAATATAGAAAATGATCTTGGTATTTGTATTGGTTAGTTATTCTCCCGCTTGGACTTCCATCAAGGTTGTTTCTTGCTGGCTGCCTGGAATGTGTGTATCTAGATGTGTATCTAGCTGGGGTAATGTAGGCCCAGCACTCTTTCCTGCTTATGCAGGGGGTCGGACTCGATGATCTATTGAGGTCCCTTCCGACCCTAGTATCTATGAATCTATAAGAAAGGGAGGTAGTTTCCACAATGACACCAGTCTTTCCCATGGAGTAGACTTTAGATTGTATCCCTGTGAGTTAAGTAATCTGTCCATTATGTTTGTTTGTTTTTTGAGTAACATGTGTTATCGAACCATTGCCAAGTATGTGTGGGAGGTGGGGGTTGTGTTTTTTTTTAAATAAGAGATCACAAATTCTTTTGACCTGAAACTTGTAATGACTATGGGTGCATGCAGACACTTCTGGGGGGGAGTTTGATCAAGTTAATAAAGGCCACCCAATCTAAAGTAAGTTGGGCTGGGAGGATTACCAAGGGAGGGATCGGGGTGGACAGTAGACTCCTGGGGGTAGGAATCATAGGTGGGGGGAGAATTGGGGGGGCAGGTGGGGTCTGTGGAGGGGTGTTGCTGGGGTCTGGGAGACTTGGCAGGATCTGGGGGGGTGGGGAGGCTCTCCTACCCCCTCCCCCTCCCCCCCCCCCCCCGAACCAGGGGCTATTTTTAGCTCTGCCAACCCCTACCTCCTCCCACCTGCCCCTTCCCCTGCCCCAACTTATTTCCTCAGATCCAGGCACTAGTGAATGCTGGTAAAACCAGCATCAGAAGCAGCTTGCAGGATGAGGGGAGGGGTTTAGTGGGCTGGGAGAGGGGCTGGCTGGTCTGCAGGTGGGAGGGACGTTGTCTGTCTGGGCATGGGGGGAGCCAGGGGGGCTAAAAATAGTCTGATGCTATTAACTTAGATTTTTGGCCGTTAGATTTATCTGCCTGCCCTGAACTTCTGTATAGTTTGCACTTAAATTAACCTAACTTGGGATCTAAGTGTAAGGTTCATACCTGGGCAAATTAAGATTGGGTGGCCATTTTTAACGCATCTAACCTCCCCAAATACCTGTATGCACCCTGTAAGACCATTACCAGCTCTTTATTTATAAATATCCCAACATTTCCTTTAATTTTGATGGCATAGTTTGAACTTCTACCTATTGAATTGTATGTTTAAAAAAATCCTGTCTTAGGTCCTGAGACAAATGCGCAAGCTGCCCTGGCAGGACCCGGAAGTGAAAGACTATGTTATATGTTGCATGATCAACATCTGGAATGTGAAATATAATAGCATTCACTGTGTAGCCAACCTCTTAGCAGGATTGGTACTTTACCAAGAGGATGTTGGCATTCATGTGGTGGATGGAGTACTAGAAGATATTCGACTAGGAATGGAGGTAAAAAATGACCTTTGTAAACTTAACTTCTCGCGTGTGTGTACTTTTGTGTTTGTTTTCAGCTTCTTGTTTGACGGCAGATCTTAAAAGTGAAAGAAATTTGAAAAAAGGGAAGAGGTTCTTGGAACAATTCTTTCCATGTCGCACAGAATTGTTTCCTACACTGTATTTATGATGATTTTCAAATCTAGTATTAAAGTCTCAAGCTACAGGTGATTAGCCCATAATGTGATAGAGCTCACAATTGGAGGAAGCTTTTTGAGGGGCAGGGGCAGATGGTGGTAGTGAACACCAGATATAGTATTTCAAATGATGCAGATAATGGATGTAACCTTTTAAAGTAGTTGCTGTCTGGCCAGGTTCCAGCGCTACCTGCAGTACTTCATAGGCCAAATTTATTTGATATATGAATTTTGTAAAACTCAATCCATCTTTACATTTTACTGCAGCGAATTATTATATAAAATTTAAAATTAAGGTTGGAAGGGACTTCAGGAGGTCATCCAGTCCAACCCCTGCTCAAAGCAGGACCATCCCCAACTAGATCATCCCAACCAAGGCTTTGTCTAGCCAGATCTTAAAAACCTCCAAGGATGGAGAGAGAGTGCACCATTTCTCTGGGTAGCCTGTTCCAGATATCAAGGAGGTTGCTTGTTATTAAAAGCAAGTTTCTTTGTAGGTTTGAGTTTTTATAATCAGTTTTACAGTCTCTAACAAATTCTTTTTGAATGCAAGAACCTAAGAAATGCCATACTGAGTTAGACTACAGGTCTCTGTTCCTTTTACTCTCTGAGTGATACTTCAGAAAAGGGTATCTAAGTATGGCTATCCAGACTGATCAATCCATTACTTCTCTCCACCTGCAGCTTCAAGCATTCAGAGGCTTAGGAAGTCCGATAATTTTTGAGGCTGCAGCCCTAATGTGGTACATTTTAATACCCACTGATGGACATATCCTCCATGATTTTGTCCAAGCCCCTTTTGAATCATTTTGTGTAGAAGTGTAAAAATAAGTAAGATAAACTGTTAAATCTGGATGTTTTCTTTTAAGGTTAACCAGCCCAAGTTTAACCAGCGGCGGATCAGCAGTGCCAAGTTCCTGGGGGAACTTTACAATTACCGAATGGTAGAGTCAGCTGTAATATTTCGAACTCTGTATTCATTTACATCATTTGGCGTAAACCCTGATGGTAGTTCTAGTCCACTGGACCCTCCAGAACACCTTTTCCGAATTAGGCTGGTTTGCACCATACTTGATACCTGTGGGCAATATTTTGACAGGGGCTCCAGCAAACGGAAACTTGACTGCTTCCTTGTCTATTTTCAGGTATGAATAAACTATTATATTTACAATGTGTCAGGTATTTTTATCTACATGTTATCTTATTTATTCATAGTGTGCTTAGAACTTTTATATCTATTGCTTGGACCCTTTGTTCAGCAGTGCATTTCACAATGGCTTAAGTTAATTGTACAAGTAATCACTGGGATTTACTCACATCATTAAATTAAGGACCTCCTTAAATGTTTTATATCGAGATCTCAATCTGAACTAATGTGTAATATATTAAAATAATATTTAGATGTCAGGTATAGCTAGATGTTAGTATGGTAACTCAGTGAATTATCTTGAAATATATTCATAGTATAAATGTCTTGCTGTGCTTATAGTTTCTTGTTCCATTTCAAGTTGCACAAAAACGGAAGGAAAACAAGGCAGTTAAAAGAGGAATTAGACTTGTGTGACGACCAGCATTCTGGCATGTTGGTCTAGATATTGACTCAGTTCATCAGCGTGCGGTTAAGCTGGGAAATGATTCTATTTAATATTATCGTTTTCAAGTGTTTGAGTTCCAAAAAACCCATATCACATTTGATCAGATGGTTAGACCTGGAAGGTGGAAAGTCAGGTCAGGTTCCTTCCCATTTGCATGTTACTGCCTTTCCTGCTGTTCATACCCTCTTCAGGTACCCTTTTGCCACCCCATTGTTCAAATCCTTCTCTTAAGTACATTTGTATAAGTAAGAGCACAGTTTGAGTTTGAATTTTACATACCATATTCTGAAAGGTCCATGTGCTAGCTTGCTCTAGGGATTTTCATAATAGGAGGATACAGATTTGGAAAGAAGCAAAATCTGCCAAAGACAGAAACTAAATCTGCCTTGATCTAAAGTTAGAACATATGCTGAACTTCATCTTTTTTTTTTTTTAAATAAATTGTATTTGGCCATATTTATCCAAGCATTTAAGGTGGGAGGCATTTTTAGAGGCTTGGAGGTCACTAGGTGCCCAGCTCTGAAAGAACTAGAGCTTTAAAAGCTGTTTATGTTTAGTATCTACTTTCAGTATCTACTACCATAATAATTCAAAAGCAGTTCTAGTAAAATGAGCCCGTGGCCATAAAATTCACTTTGTCAGTTCTTATAGCTCATTTATGAAGCTGTATATAACCTGTATAGTCAAAATGTAACTAAATTTTGGACTGACACTTCAAGATGTCATGTGGATTTTCTGTTTTAGGGTTTGCTTTGAATTATTTAAAAATATTTATGCAAGATATATAATTTTAAAATGTTTGTAATAAACTGCATGCTTATACATGGTCTTTAATGTTTGTGATAAAATAGCTCAGAATGCAATATTGTGTATATGTTTATGCACATATATTCTATAACTTGTTAGGATATTTTATATTTCAGAGATACGTTTGGTGGAAAAAAAGTTTGGATGTGTGGACAAAAGATCATCCCTTTCCTATTGACATTGATTATATGATCAGCGATACACTAGAACTCCTGAGACCAAAGATAAAGCTCTGCAGTTCTCTGGAAGAAGCTGTCAGGCAGGTACAAGACTTGGAACGAGAATTCTTAATAAAACTAGGTAAGAAACAATTTGGGGGGAAAGAAGTGTCTGATATTTGCATCTTAACCCCTGTACTTGTGTTCTTTACTACTGATATTATGATGCATTTGGACACTGTTACCATTTTGCATTTTTGATCTACAATTAATCCATGTATCGCATTAATTTGAGGCAATTAGAAGAACACTGAACATGAAGGTGATTTGTCTACATTGTAGATGGGGGAGGAAAACACCTGAGGGACTTTTAACTTTTTCTAATGTACCAGAACTGACACTCTCATGGTGACCAGGGAGCAAGCAAACAAGGGAAGCAGTTTGCAAGCAGTTTGCAGGTCAGTTTGCTGCTCCCCTCTTTGAAGGGGATCCTTTAAGCTCGGTGAGAGAGAGGAAGCAGGGGAAAAAGAAACCTTTTGGGACCAAGGAGCAGTAAACAGGCCATTTTACATGCAAATTTGCTAGGGAAGGTCTGAGGTAGCAAGAGCAAGGCAGTGGATTAAGCAACCCAGAGAAATGACTGGAAGAGGTTTCATTGCTAGAACCGCTGCCACCACCTCTGCTTGCACCTGTGAGGTGCCTGTCCAGGCAGGACCACTCACTGTTGAGACTTGCACCCAGGTCCTAATTTGGCACTCTGAAGACTCTGGCTTACAGGCTCCTTCCAGTGACAGCCAGGAGGGACAGTGTGAGCAGTGCCTCTTCGTAGTGTCCCTCAGGAAGCAGGTAAGAGAGCTACAGGAGGAGGTGGCAAGGCTCTGAAGCATCCTCTGCCATGAGAACTTTATCAGTTCAGTACTGAACAAGACTCTTAAGACTATGGAGGAAGGACTGCCAAAGGCAGTGCTAGAGAAGGGATGGGGCATGGGGCCCTGGGAAGATGGAACTTGGAAGCTTGTGACCTGATAGGAAGCTGAAGTCTTCATCTCCACCTGCAGCAGTTTGCCTGAAGAACAGTATGAAGCCCTAGCAACAGAAGAGGTGGGGCATGTTTTATTGATGGAGGAGGACAAGCCAGGCCTCCTCAAGGTGGGAAGGATTGAGACCACTTCCACCACAAAATGATGGGTGGTAGTAGTTGGAGACTTCCTTCTGTGGGGGATGGAAACACCCATGTATCAATGTGACCTGTTGTCTCTGGAGCTCTGCTGCTTGCCCAGTGCATGGATCTGTGATGTCACAGAAGGATTAGTGAGACTCATCTAGCCCTCTGATTACTACCCCATGCTGCTCATCCGTGTGTCCACCAGCGATACTAACAAGGGACTTCAGCTACCTTGACGTCTGCAGAGAGAACAATACAGCAGTGTGCAGGCAATCCAGGAAGTTTTTGGAGTGTTGGGGACAAATTCCTGGTGCAAGTGCTGGAGAGCCAACTAAGGACATACTCTCTTCTTGACTTGCTGCTCACAAACAGGGAAGAGTTGGTGGGAAATGTAGTAGTGGATGGCAGCTTGGGCAGCAGTGACTATGAGATGATTGAGTTCAGGATGCAGAGGAAAGGAAGGGAGGAGAGCAGCAGAGTAAGGACCCTGGACTTCAGAAAAGCAAACTTCAACTTGCTCAGGGAACTCATTGGCAGGACCCCCTGGGAAGCCAGTCTGAGCAGGAGAGGAGTCCAGGAGAGCTGGCTGTACTTTAAGAAAACTTTACTCAGAGTGCAGGAACAAACTATCCCAATGAGCAGGAAGACTAGCAAGTATGGCAGAAGATCAGCTTAGCATAGCAGGGAATTCTTCCTATATGCTTCCTTTTTGTGTTTTAGCTCACTGAAGTGGAAACTTGGAGAAGCAATTAGAGAGGAGTATAAGAGTATCGCTCGAGCATATAGGGATGAAATCAGGAAGACCAAAGCACAACTGGAGTTGCAACAAGCAAAGGATGTGAAGGGTAACAAGAAGGGTTCCTACAAGTATGTCGGCAAAAAAAGGAGGATCAGGGAAAGTTGTGGGTCTTTTACTAAATGGGGAAGGCAACCTGATGGCAGGATACAGAAAAGACTGAAGTGCTCAATGCCTTTTTCACCTCAGTCTTCATGGGCAAGGTCAACTCCCAGAGTGCTACACCTAGCAACAGAGTCTGGGGAAGAGGGGAGCAGCCAGGAGTGTCAAAAGAACAGTTTAGGGACTATTTAGCAAAGCTGGACATCTACAAATCCACAGGGCCAGACAGGATGCAACCGAGGGTGCTGAGGGAGTTTGATGTGATTGCAGAGCCGCTGGCCGTCATCTTTAAAAACTCATGGCAATTGGGAGAGGTCTCGGATGATTGGAAAAGGGCAAGTATAGTTCCTGTCTTTAAGAAAAGGAAGATGAAGGATTTGAGGAACTACAGACCAGTCAGTCTCACCTTAGTCCCTGGCAAAATCGTGGTGCAGGTCCTCAGGGAAGCCATTTCTAAGCACTTGGAGGAGAAGTTGATTTTGTAGCAGTCAGCATGGGTTCACCAAGGGCAAGTCATGTCTGACCAACTTGATTGCCTTTTCTGAGGAGATGACTGGCTCTGTGGATGTGGTATACCTTGACTTTAGCAAGGCCTTTGACATGGTCTCCCACAACATTATCGCAGGCAAGCTAAGAAAGTACAGGCTGGCTGAATGGGCTGTGAGGTGGACAGAAAACTGGCTGGATAGTCGGGCTTAAAGGGTAGTAATTAATGGCTTGATGTCTAGCTGGCAGCCGGTATCAAGTGGTGTGCCCCAGAGGTCAGTCCTAGGGCAGGTTTTGTTCAATGTCTTCATCAGCGACCTAGAAGATGGGATGGAGGGCACTCTCGGCAAGTTTGCAGATGATATCGAGCTGGAGAGAGTAGTAGATAGATATACTGGAGGGTAGAGCTAGGATTCGGAGAGACCTTGACGAAATGGAGGATTGGACCAAAAGAAATTTCATGAGGTTCAATAAGGACAAGTGCAAAGTCCTGCATTTAGGATGAAACAATCCCATGTACCAGTACAGGCTGGGGACCAGTTTGCTGAGCAGCAGCTCTGCATGGAGCCACCACACAGTGGAGGGAGTCAGGGGCATGGTGAGCATGCAGCAGGGCAGCAGAAGAGGGAGGGAGGGGGCTGGATGCAGCAGCTGGAGGGGAAGAGGAGAGAGGGAGAGAGACCCGTGGGTCATGGCAAGCTGTTAGTTATGCTAATGGGTCCTAGTGTGAAAAAGGTTGAGAAACACTGTCCTAGATTAGCAGAGCAGCCACCATGAGCAGCACATCCCCCGGTGTGGCTGTATGCTGATTCAGGATTGTTTCAGTGCCGACTGGGCCTCCAGGGCCATGCTACACAGCTCCACAGTGGTAGTGGTTCCAGATCCCAAGTGTAAAGGTAGTTTATGGGACTGACGTGGCCCACGGACTGGTGCCATACCATTTCATATGTGCCATAGGGGCAGATGAGTTTGATACCCCTAGTTTGACTGTTAGTGGAAACCTACACATGTGATGGATGTCTCCTTCAATGCGTGCTAATTAGCACGCATTGGAGCAGATGAAATTAATCAAGTCTGCTGGAGTATGCTAATTAATGTGCGCCAGCAGCCTCTGTGTCGCATCTATTCAGCGTCCCTGTGTTTCAAAATGGCAGTGGGTGAACTTTAACTGAAGTCATTGAATGAGTTTCAGGTGGCACATGTGCTGCCGTTTTGAAACATGGGATGCTGAATGCATGTGATGTCGCAGGTGCTTGAGAGCCATTCTATTTAAAACGATCCTTCTCCCCCTCCACCCGCCCCCGCCGGCCCTGGAACATGGGTATAGGCACCCAGTGTGTTTTTGGAAGTACAGGGACAAAATAATCCTTCCTTCATACGGTGCTCTTGGTTATTAAAATATTCAGTCCTTGTTGAATGGATGTATTCAGCTTCTTAGTGGAATCCCTGTCTTTCTGCAGTGTTTTTGGCTGTAGACTTTTACACTTACAGGTGTTATTTGTAGAATTGAAGTACTTGATCCTTTCTGACTCTAACTAAATCATCTCAGTTCTCAAGTAATCTTTTAACCCAAGTGTGGTTATTTGCAGCAGTCAATTAGTGTCACAACATTTTGAGTTTTTTCACTGGGCTGTTCACTTTACTATTCCATGATACTAGAAGGAAGTCAGAGTGAGAAACAAACCTTGGTAAGGAGTAACCTGAACTAGTAGATTTCATGATCACTCAAACTCCAGTCAAAAATGCTATTTATTACTATATTTACTTTCATTTCATGAAAATTTTTAAAAGATACCGGGCAATTCCTCTTGCAAGTGAAATTATTTCTACCTTTTAAAACTTTATTGTTAGGTTAGTTATGTCCAGTACATTAGAAGAATCTGTTTGCCTATGAAGTAAGAAGCAGCTTTGGAGAACAGCGTTTCATTGTGTTCATTTTGGCACCCGACAAGCTGATCACCGGTTTTCTTTTTCAAAAGATTGCATTGAATGAGCAGCCGTGTTGGGTCTCATACCACTGGTTGCTAACTTAAAAATGTGCTGTAGGATAATTGCCAATTTGCTATTATAACTGTTTTGGAGTAGGACCCAGAAGTCTTTTGTTTATCATTCTCTCTTCATCTCGTTGAATGTTGTTTTGATGGATGGTGAATGCTTTTAGTGGGAAACGGTTTTTAAATCATTTGAATGAGAGATCGGGCCAAACTTGAAATGACTATCTGCTTCTATGCGACTGTTTTGATTTTGTACAGTGTAAGAGAATACTTAGCCCTGAGACACAGGGGTACATTGTATGTCCCAACAGCAGCCCTTTTGCTTGACTGTTGGAGCAGCAGTGGTTCTGAAGGGGAAGTAGGTCTACTTTATTGCTATGAAAAGTGATCGTTTGAAACTCCAAAGTAGGAGGGAATGAGTATGTGAGCATGGCCACAACTTTGGTCAGAGTGCTATGAAGTACAATTCAGTACTATAGTATTTAATGCATTTATGAAGTTTGGTTAATTTTATTATGTTACATGTGAATATTCAAAAATTATTTGTGGTTGCTCCATTTGTGGATGTACAATTTGAAAAGCTTTATTTTAGAGCAAGTGAAAGGGAATACTGGATCCCATGAAATTGTTGGGGGTTTTTTTTTTAATCATGAGAAGATGCTGTGAAAGCCAAGTATTTTACTTTTGTATTCATGGCATAGATTTATACAGAATTGGGGTTAAAAGGGCTCTCAAGGGTAATCTAGTGTAGCCCCTTGCAGAGATGTAGGGTACACCAGACAGATGCCACCAGACATCCCCCAGAAAGATGCCTCTTCTTGAAACCCTCCCGTGAAAGAGATTCCATGACTTAGCTAGGCATGTCTATAAAATCCCTGAAAAGGAAAACATGTATGTTATAGTGAAGTATCTAACACCTCGCCAGTGAGCTGACATTGTGAAATACTGTATTTACTCAAATACAAGATGATCCCCCACTTAGATTATATATATGGAAAATTAATAAATTTGTTATAATTTTTCAGGTACAGAATTTAATTATTGGAGACTTACCTTGAATTTTTCCTCCTCCTACTGCTACAGCAGAGAAAATAAAACTGGGGGGGGGGGTTGTCAGGTGGCCTCCATGCCCTCTGACCTCCCCCCCAACTCTTTTTCCCCTGCAGCCCCTTCCCATCACACCCTGCTCTTCCTGAGCACATGGAAGTGAGGGGCAAATTTGAAAAGACTGGCTTGAAATAACATGTCTTTTTGTATGTAGGGAAGTTATTATGGGTGCCCATAGACTTAGGTCATCCAGAACTGATGCATTTTACTTTTTTGGAAACTGCTGCAAGTTTCAGCACAGGTACTCGATAAACCCACTTTTTGAACAGCACCTTTTACCTACTTTATATATAGTACAAACCGCGCATGATATTAATCAAGCCAAAGGTTCGTGATTTCCTATATAGTTCAGTGGGCTGGGCCCAGCAGAATCAACAGCATTTCCAGCCATGGTGACCTCATATAACTTAGCACTGCTCAGGATGTGTGTGTGTGTATTCCAGATTGCATCCCTTCTTCCCAGCCCCTCCCCCCCCCCCCCAAAAAAATCCTTGTGATAGCCTCCCACTCATGACATATAAGATGGGAAATGCCCTTCTTGAGAGCACAGAAAGGGATCTTGGAGTCGTTATTGACTCCAGGATGAACATGGCCTGACAATGCGAGGTCATGGCTGGCAGGGCTAATCGGACCTTGTCATGCATCCACAGATGCATCTCTGGCAGGTCCAAAGAGGTGATCCTCCCCCTCTGTGCGGCACTGGTCAGGCCACAGCTGGAGTACTGCGTCCAGTTCTGTGTGCCCCACTTCAGGAGGGATGTGGACACCATTGAGAGGGTCCAGAGGAGGCTACTCGCATGATCTGGGGACAACAGGGCAGACCCTGCAGTGAGAGACTGCGGGACCTGAACCTGTTCAGCCTTCACAAGAGAAGGCTGCGGGGGGACCTGGTGACTGTCTATAAACTCACATGGGGGGGGGGACCAGAAGGGCTTGGGGGAGACATTGTTTCCTCTAGCGCCCCCTGGCATAACAAGGAAGAACGGCCACAAGGTGTTGGAGAGGAGGTTTAGATTAGACGTCCACAAGAACTACTTCACGGTCAGGGCGGCTAGGATCTGGAAGCAACTTCCAAGGGAAGTGGTGCTGGCTCCTACCCTGGGGGTCTTTAAGAGGAGGCTTGATGCCTACCTGGCTGGGATCATTTGAGCCCAGTTTTTTTCTCCTGCCCAGGCAGGGGGTCGGACTTGAAGATCTACAAGGTCCCTTCTGACCCAAGTTCTGTAGTTCTGTGACTGGAACCACGTGGTCTTGTCATGAGTCCTGGGACCCACCAAAAACTTATGTGCAGATGAGGTGCGGGGCAACCTGTTCTGGCTCCACCTCATGGAGAGCAAGGCCACAATGCTGGTTGGCTTTAAGAAATCCTAATTTAAGGTAGACATGGTGGGTTATGAAACCAGGCATGATTGCTTATAAAACCAAAAATCCTCAACTCAATTTTCCATGGTTATGGGAGCGAGCCTCAACTTGATGCAGTAGATTATAGTATTGCTTGGTTTAAAAAGAAGCAAAACTACCTGCTTCATGGTTTAGAAACATGAAAATGATTCCTTTGTTTGTCCTTTAGGGTAATGAAGCCATCTCTCATAAGCGTACGGGTTGTGTAGTTTGAAATATGAATAAAGGTACTGTGTCCATTGGCTATATCAACTTTGCAGCCTTTCAGATCAACTCTTTGAAAAATCATTGGTTGAAATGTGCTGTTAAACAAGGCTGGCTTAAGTATAATTATCTGCCAGTTCAAACCACAATCCTCAGGAGGTTAAAGTGGCTTTGTAGATTACTGAAAAAATTAAAAGAATGCGTGAAAGACTACTGTATTCTGGAAACAGAGGGTTTTTTGCTCTGGATAGTTTAACTTCATTTTTAAAAAGAGGTCTTAGAGAAACTAATTTCAGTGCAATACTAAGCTTTCAGATATCTTTTAAGAATAATGTGAAAAAACAATTAATTGGAAACTGGAATATATCGAATGTGTTGTGGTTTGATGTTGTGTTATGGAGTCTGACTCCATAAAGGAGAACTATAAATGTTCTGTGAGGCTATAATGGCATTTTGTATAAATCAAACAGCAGTTAAAACAGAGTTTTAATAATTTTAAAGAGTAAATATGAATAGGCTAACTCTCAGATTTGGGAGGGGCCTCTGACTGCATTTGAGCACCTGGCTTCATCCACACAGACTTGAGTACCAGATAAACTCATTCATACAGAAATAAAAATCCATTTCATTTTAAAAGAATCTGTTATAAACAGTGTAAAAGTGTCTTTCACATTTATGACCTGTACTGTGACAGTTTCATTTTATAATCAAACTAACAGCACCGGTCTCAACTCGTAGCACTACATCAAACAAAACCATGGTGCGAGGTTTCTTATGCTAACCTATATGTTATAGAATTTCCTGGCGTGTTTGCATAGTTGTATTTGAATTTCTCAGAACATGGGTAACCTCACTGTAGAAAGAAAACTCCAGATTTTCTGGCATTTTACGTAGAGCCGTTGAGATTGTATCCAATTAATATGCCCAAGTTAAACAAATTGAAGAAATTTGAGATGTTTAGGGATGTTACAGGTCTTGATTGGTGCTTTTCTGGAATTCTTAAAAGCTTCTTATAGAGGTTTTCTTGAAATGTTTTGAAATAGATTTCTCTCTTTATATTTCTTTAATGTACAAGTAAAATTAATTTCTTTTATTTAAAATAAAAGCATCTCTTGGGAATGAAACATCATGATTGGGTATTTTCTTTAATCTTCAGTAGTTGTGAGTTTCTCACGTTCTCTTATGTGAGTATCTGTAATGCTATGTTGCAGTGAAAAATGGTTTCCTTTCTGATACGCTGTCTTCCCAATCCCTTCCCTTTTTTCCCCCCATTTCACAGGCCTTGTGAATGACAAAGATTCAAAAGATTCTATGACTGAGGGTGAGAACCTGGAAGAGGATGAAGAGGAGGAGGAAGGTGGAGCAGAGACAGAAGAACAGTCTGGAAATGAAAGTGAAGTAAATGAGCCGGAGGAAGAGGTGATTCCATTTATTTACCTTACTTTACGCTATCCTCAAGTAAAAGGAACTAGTGTATAATACTTTTTAACTCTACACCCCTAATATTTGTGGTGGGGTTCAGGAAGCTTCAATGGCAGTGGTGTAGCATGTGTAGCAAGGCTCTGTTCTGTACAGGTGCTAGTTGCAGAGAGGATGTTTGGGTAGACTTTTAAATCCTGTGTGCCACTGCCGGAAGTGCTGCTTCTGAGTCAAATTGCTGTGACGAACCTCTGTACAAAACTAATGTATTCAGGCTCCTCTAAGAAGTAACATCTGGCTCTAAATTTTGTGCATCACCTCTGTGAGGGCAGGCAGTTATTGCCCCATTTTACGGATGTGGGGGAGTAAACAACACTTCGAGCTTGCACAGAGCAAATAGTGGTAGAGCCAGGATTAAAAGTTGATTTTACACTTAGTCCAGCGCAGTGTACAGCCTCTCAGCTTAGTCAAGGAATTAATTTATAAATATAAAAGCTGTTTTTATGACATCTGTGCAGCAACTAGTATGAAAGACCAAGAATTAAAACAAACAGATACTTTGGACTGCTTCATCACTTATTCTTGTGTAATGAGATCAAGGCTTTTGGCTCTGGTCAGTCTGCTTATATTTAATGCATTGATAATATCAATCAGATGTGGAAGAACAAATAAAAATAAAGCTGATAGTGTACACTGTGCTCCTGTATGAGACCATATAAATTTGAACGAGTCATTATGACACAGTAGTATTACAGTTGTCATGACAAATTTACTTTATCGTGATAAAAATGACAAGGAAATAAGAAACAGTAGAGATTTTTAATGTTTGTTTTTCTTGTTGGTATGAGCTCTTGTTAGCATAGGCACTAAACTAATTGGGTAAACATCCTTGTTAAAAATAGATTGGCGTTTCTGCAGAAAAATAATTCATATGAATTTCAGTCCTAACTTGATATGACTTTATCTCTTAATTTGTTTTTGGACTTTTGTTCAGTTTAAAAAAAATACTTCCTTCTATGCAATCTTTGCTTCCCAGTAATAAACCTTCTCAAAGTTGGGTGGTTTTGTGCTTTTAACAATTAATAATGTGTTCACTAAGCACTGAGATAAGGCAGCCTGATTACAGTATGTAGGTTGAATATTAAATGTTAAACATGAAACCCAACAAACAAATGTTCTTTAATCAATAAACCAAAAAAGTACGATGAGGAAGTTAAAGGAAAATATGAATTAAGGACCAGAGTCCTACATATCTTTAACCAAAGTATATGGTAAAGTGTTTAAACTGGCACTGTCGGCTTATTTTTGAGTAACTCTGTGAAATGGCTATTTTTAATACCCAAAGTGGATTTTTCCCATTGGGAAATCATATGTCTTAATACTTCACCAATCATATACACCAGCAAATATAGGTATGACTACTTAAACCGTATAGATTAATTGAATCATTGGCAGCGCCTGCCCCCCTCCCCCATGATTTCTGCACAGACAGTGGGGTGCAGGGCACGGGGCTACAGCCTGATTGGAGCCAAGGCCTGCCAGCCCTGGAGGTGGTGACATGATGTCTTTGCCAATGATGGGGTGTGGGGCTGCAGCTGGGTCGGATCCAACACCCAGAAGCATCAGGGACGGTGGCATGGAGTTGTGCACCCCCATTGTGGTGGCGGCACAGAGTTGTCAGCACGTATGTATCACTTAAGAATTGAATCGTGGCTTTCTCCAACTATGCCATTTCTTTAAATAACAAAGATAGTTCTAGACTAGCAGAGTAATTATGGTTGACTTAGAGGAGATTTCACACACTGATCAGTAGATGCTTCTCAGGGACATGATTATCCCTGGAAACAAGCCTGAGCATTGAAAGTGAAGAACATCTTATTTACCAGACACACCCTGTCTCTGCCCTCTTCCCCCCACAAACTAGTTGCCCAAAGTTGGGGTGAATGTTTCAAGCAACTGGAGGTATAGGGGACTCTGGAAGGGCTGTTTGAAGCTGTGCTCCCTTCCCAGCCGTGTATAGGGAGGTGGCATTCCAAAGTTGGTATCACTCACCCTCTCCTTGCACTTGCACAGCTAGAAGTTTCACCCTGTCACAGTTGCTGCCAAATCGTCAGCAGTTTCTGACTCAGCCAGTTCTACTGTGGCTGTGACAGGGTGAAGCCCTTAGCTGTGCAGCTGCAGTAAGAGGGTGAGACACAGACAGGACTTTGCTCCCCTGCCTGCAGCCCACATTCAGCCACGATGAGCCCTGGCTGTGGCAGGTAAAGATTTTTGGAAAAAATTTTTTTGCCTCATTCTGGCATCCCAACACAAGGTGTGTGTCTTTATTCTGAGAACATGCAATATGCAAGAAAATATAGTGAAGTAATTGTACAGGACTGTGAGGCAGTGGGTGGGAATGAATGGTGTATGAACTTTAAGGTAAGATTTACAAAAGGACTTAGGTGTGGTGATAGTGAGCAGTCTGGCACCTGACTTTTAAGATGACAGGAGCAAGAGTGGTATTCATAAACCTAAGTTAGGTGCCCAAGGTCCGTAGGTTTTAGAGGAAGAGGTACCTGCCTAGAATTTATTGTGCTGTGGGGGAAGATGCTTAAAGTAGCCAGCATGAAATGTGAAAGGAAGAGCTACATCTGAAATCCCACCAGGTATCTGCCTGGAGTATTGTGTTACCTACTTCACCAAAACTGGGATTCACAGCCTGAAACGCTTATTTGTATTTAGATGTGTAAGTTACCATTTAATATCCAGGTGATGGGCTCACTTTTTTTTTCTTTTGGGAAAAGATGAGGTGGTAGAGGGTCACCTTGTATGTAATACCGTAGTGGGAGACATGTATGTTGGTCTTTTCTCAGTAAAAATCCCATTTTTAGCATTAGGGCCATGACTAATAGGTTTTGGCTAGGGTGGACACCATTCTTCCTGCTGAAGCTTGGCCACTATGCAAAGGAGTGGAAAATTCATACGGTAAGGAGGAGCATAACTGTAGCCCATGAAAGGTACTTCCTTGGGAGAGGGTCCTAGGTTGTGGTCCCTGCTCCCAACACAGGTTGTGCATTTTGCATTTGGATAAAATGCATAAACAATTTTCGGGCAGAGACTAGGACTTAGGAGACTGCCCTCTTTGGAGAGCACTCTCATCACTGAGCTTAGTCATGCCCTTTGTTGGTTATTCTCATTCTGGCTATGTCTCTTGTGTTCTTGGTTACTCAGTGGCCCTGCTTCAACTGGAGTGAGGGATGTGGCTCTTCATTGTGCTGGTTAGTGTTCTTCTCGGCAGCAGCAGATGTGGGCTTAAAACAAGGGTGGCCAAAGTATGACCCATGGGCCAGATCCAGCCTGCCAGCTGACTGGATCTGGCCTGCAGCTGCCCCTGCAGTGCTCCCCATGAGACCAAGCCCCACCCGTTCCTGCTGGGGAGCCCATGCCGTGCTCCCGTCGGCCTGGGCCCCAGCCAGCACACAGCTTCTGGCAGGGCTGTTCCTAGTGCGGCGGCAGATAGCGGGATACTGTTCTGCTCCCCTTATCTCAAGTGGGAGCCACCCAGCTGAAGCTTCCCAGCTGCCTGCCTGCCTGCCTGCCCAGAGTAGTGCAGCTGTGGGGAACAGAGCAGCACCTGGTCAGCTGCAGCTGCACTGGGAACAGCCCCACCAGAAGCTGTGGACTGGCTGGTGCTTAGGCTGGTGGGGCTGTTCTGCTCCCCTCGCGTGCAGCTCCACGCAGGAGGGGAAACTTCAGCAGATGGTTCCTGCCCAGCATGTGGAGCTCTGGCTTTAGCTCCTGGCTGCCTTCCACCTGCTCTGCCCACCCAGCAGAATGAGCAGCCATCTGAGGGTGGCTGGAGCATGCGGAAGGTGGCTGGAAGATGGAGCTACATGGGCTGGGTAGGAGCCTCCTGGTTGAAGCTCCCCTTTCTTTCCTCCCAACCTGCCTGGAGCAGTGTAGCAGCAGTAGTTGAAGATGAGGAGAGCAGGACAGCCCCACTGATCTGGGCCCTGGCCAATGCGCACAGCTTCCAGTGGGGCTGTTCCCAGTGTAGCTGTAGCCAGCCAGGTGCTGCTCTGCTCCCTTCACCACCTGGTGACAATGCAGGCCTGGCCAACTTCAGCTGCACTGGCAACAGCCCCACCAGAAGCTGTGCACTGGGCAGGGTCTGCGCCTTGGTTTGTGCTGGTGGGTGTGGGCAGGAGTGCAACATGGGCTCCCCCAGGCAGGACTTGGCCCACACCTGAGCACCACAGGGGCAGCCACCCATTGACTGAGTTCTGCTGCATGTGTTTTCCCCTTTTCTCCCTCCTTCCCCACACACCTGGCTGTTTCCCAAGCAGCACCCCCCCATGCACACGCCCACTCCCCCTCCATTCACTCCCCACGGGGCAGGGCATGCAGGATGCGGATCACACCTGTCCTGCTGCCGAATACTCCCCGCCCACCCAAAGCGCCATGTCCAGGGAGGGGGGCTGCTGACCCAGTCCGCAACAGCTCTTCGAAGTCCTTATGTGGCCCTTGGACCCAAATAATTGCCCAGCCCCTGTTTTAAACCCTATCAGGTTGAGGAGATATGTCTCCTGTTCTCTAGGTAGGTACTCTCACCATTAGGTTATTACATAAAAGATAGCAAAACAGTAGAAAATGGCTAAGTCCTGAAATCAGTGCTGCCTATCAATGTTGTCCCTTCTCAGAGGGACACATAGCCCTCATCTCTGTTAGGCTGCTTTCGCTACCAGAACTTCTGGTGACAGACAGTGGCTGCCAGAGAAGCTGACAGCTCATGTATACCCATGCACAGCTCTGGCTCTGCACAGATTCTGCCCAGATCCATATGGCTTCACTTCATCTGCTGTGTTGGCAGGGCTCAAGCTGCTGTCTGAGGGTGCCTGGTTGTTAAAGTGTCTGGAGCGACTTGGCAGAAGGCACAGGAAGATCTATGCACACTTTCTTTCAGTTTTCTAGTGGCAGCAGAACCCTCCTTTCTGTTGCAGAGCTAGTGTGGCTCTGCTGGCAGAGGGTAGCTATCACTGTGGACTCTGTTTTGCCAACAGAACTATGTAGTGTAGGCCAGACCTGAGTTTGTGAATTGCAAGCAGCTGTAGATGGCAGATAGGTGCCTAAATGATCTGCTTAGCCAAGATGGTGATGCCTCCAACCATGCACAGTAACTGAAGTTTAGGTGCCTAAATGAGATTTTGATGAGAACACAGACACCCAGGCGGGCTTGGAGACTCCACAGAGAGGTTAGACTGGGTTTCTCTGAATCATTATCTTCAACTTGGAATGTGGATGCCCAAGTCCAATTTTAGGCGCAGGAGGTTTTTTGGTGTTACTTATGGGTTTCTCTCATTAAAATTATGTTTAAATGGCATGCCATTAAAATTTGTGCTTTCAATATACTATTTCAGGAGGGCTCAGACAATGAGGAAGAGGAGGGTGAAGAAGAGGAGGAAGAGAATACAGATTACCTCACAGACTCTAATAAAGAAAACGAAACAGATGAAGAGAATACAGTATGTATCAGCTTTTGATTAGTGAAGCTGCTTTTGCATGGTCAGTTTTTTAGCACGGAGTATATTTAGCAGATACTGCTCACTACAGATTTGTGGATCTACAGCAAAAAAACCTTTTATTTCATATAAAATTAATTTAATTTGCAATGCCTCTTTGGCAAGCCTTGATACCAGCTGTCATTTGCAAGGTTTTTAGGAGAGTGAAAGTCTCAAAAGAACTCATGAAAATGTGCATTTGCACAAGTATTTGCACTCTTAGAGATTGCATAACCATTATGAAAACACACAGTAAGCTGGCAGAAAGGAGAGGGGTTTTGACATTCTAATGAGGTAATGAGCATGAGCAGCAAGCTGATGTGGAGTAGATTAATTACTCTCCTTCTGATCACCGAATTGAAACAGGAAATAGAATAAGGCAAGAAACAAAGAATGTGGCAATTAGCAGGTTCTGATAGCATCAGTGCTATTCTTACACCAGTATGCCCGTGAATGGATTATTTTATTATTTATTTATGGCAGCACCTGCGTTCCCTAAATTAATGGCAACGTCTCTTCAGAAAAGGGAATCTAATTGCACAGTCTTAAGACTATAAATCTCAGAATATCACTTGCAGGCAGAGGTGGAAAGAGAATTTGTGTGTTGTAGCCAAATTATTTAAGGTGAGTACAGATCACAGTACTAATGGTAGAACACTGCATATTGGCTTTTGATCAGTGTTACAGCATAAGAAACCAAGAGTAGTAAACCATATTCGTTTAGCTGAGCTGAGCAAACCACCAAACAATTTTCCTCCAACAGTTCTTTTAGTTTAACTATTCCTCTATAAATATAAATTAGTCGTGAATGTAAACAAGATGAGCTTCCTTTAGTAATTTAATTTCATCCTTAAATTCACTAGAGATCAAATTTATGCGGCAGGATATTTCTCTTTTCTACAGGAAGTAATGATTAAAGGAGGAGGACTTAAGCATGTCCCTTGCGCAGAGGATGAAGACTTCATCCAGGCTTTAGATAAAATGATGCTGGAAAATCTTCAGGTTTGAATCTTTGTCTTGTCTTAGAGTAAACAAGCATCTTCACTGCATGGTTGATTCCATCAGATTTCGAAATAGACAAGGGCTTCATATGGAATATTCTTCATAGTGGGGATGTGGATTTTCTGTGCTTTTCTTGCTGCCTTTTCCTAGAAACATAGACAAGTAAGGCTGAAAGGGACCTCCAGAAGTCATCTAGTCCAGCCTCCTGTCTGAAGCAGGATCATCCCTGTCCAAACCATCCCCTTACAAATCATAATCTAAATTCTACATAAGACTACTGTAAACAATCAAAGGAAAACTCAGGTGGTGCAAACATAAACTAGCTGATGAACACTGCTCCGTAAAGGAGCACATTTCACACAGGCTCGCTTGAAGCTTCCTCCTGTGCTTTAGTGTTTAGTTCATGCAGAGTCATGCTAGGCTCTCCCAACTCTAGAGAACTGGTTGCTGGTTCTGCCCCTGAGATGCACATTCTTCTGTCCAGCCTCCAAGGCAGGGAAAAAAAGAGTTGGGTCTCATGGTGGTTTGGCTCAGTCCTGGGCTCTCATGAAAGCCTTTTTCTCCCCTCAAACTCCTCCTCTCTGCCCCTTTCCCACAGTCTTTCCCTGTTTCCCACTATCATAAGTCTCCTATAGCCCTGAGTGCTAAATTGAGCTCCATTAAGCCTTTTATTGGTTGCTTTATTTACCAGCAGGTGTGCTTCCAAGATGCAGCTGTCCTTGCCAGCTCAGGAAGGGAGGGGAAATATACCATTGTAGGCAGATCCTTTGGTACCATCCTAATGGATTGAAAAGATGCACACAAAAGAGAATGTTTTTGTGTACCAAATTGATTGGTGAATTGATGTTGCTGGAGTGTTGGAAGTTAATCTTGTTTTTCCTTGAATGCTAATGATGGTACTGTTAAGTATTATGTTAAGCAGACCAGTTTCAACAGAGGAGAAAGGTAGTAAGTTTGTAATCATCAGAGATTCTCTCTTTTTCTTTTTTCTTTTATTAAGGCAAGTAACATCCAGTGGAATTAATTAATTTTTCTGCTGATAGTCAAACCCATTCACTTTTTTTTAAGTGGGCTTGCTGCATTGTCTAAGAGATGTATTCAGGCAACATTTTTTAAATTCAATGCAGCTGTCTTAAATGCTTTTAAAACTGGCAGAATTTTTTGTATTAAATGCAAAAAGCTTCAGTTCCAAATTGTAACTGAAGATGTGTTTTGAGCACCCGTAGATCTTTTTTTTGATGTTTATGTAAGCTTTATTTCAGAAGGGAAAGTTTTGAGCTTGTTTTTGAACAGAGAAGTGTGATCCCAGTGTTTCTGGAAGGTTTCTATGAAAAAATTGTTTTCAGACCAGCATTGACTGTTTAACCTGGCATATCCAAGTGGTGTACTTGATAAACTGAAATATGCTGAATCTGTCAGCCGAAGGATGCAATTCGAACACATTTAATTGCCTCTACCTTCGCATTATATGAGAAAACAGACAGTGGGAGTGGGAGACAGAGCGGAAAACAATCTTTTAACTCATTTGAACTTGGTGACTTCTGTGGATAGAAGGAAATTTCAGGAGATGTTTAGTGATCATGTAGAAAAACTATGTAATGAATTCAAGTGTTTTGGGGGGGGCGTTTTTAAGTCGGTAATTAAGAAGTAAATGATGTATGGCCTAATATTGTTGATATTACCAAGAAGGAACCAGAGTACAACTTAATGAGGCCTAATACATGTTTGTGTATTAGAATATACATGGTTATATTAGAATATAAGAGCTTATCAATCATGGAAATGCTTTGTGAGTACAGTAACAAAGCTTCCATGTTTTTAGCGTTTTGTCACTAAGAAACAATTTTGCATGCCCTATGTTTTCTTTCTTTTTTTTTTCTTTAAGCAACGGAGTGGAGAGTCTGTGAAAGTGCATCAGCTGGATGTTGCTATTCCTCTGCATCTCAAGAGCCAGCTAAAGAAGGGTCCACCATTAGGTGGTGGGGAAGGAGATTCAGAGTCTGGAGACACTATGCCTTTTGTCATGCTAACTCGAAAAGGCAACAAGCAACAGGTAAAGGATTATCTGGTTGTAATGAATGCTTGTCATTTTATTTCAGACTTGCAAAGAGTTGAGTTTGTTTATCTTTGTTTTTTAGTATAGTGGATGGGACATAATATGTATTTTTGAAACAAGGAAAAATTCCTTGGAATTCCTTATTGATACTAAGAGTGAGGTAGACAGTTTCCCTGTTTATTTTTATATTAATTTGTTCTAAGCAAGAGCAGTTGATCAGAACAAGATTTATGATGTGTTCAAAGTTTTGGAGCAGTTCAGCTGTAATGGCTGAGGATTTGAACCCATACAGTTACTGGACTGTCACAAACAAGGTGAGTGGGGAGTGTCGTGCTGCCAAGATTCAGGGCACACATCCCCAGTGTGCATGCATGTCAGTGGTACGGGGGCAAATGATGGTTGCTTTAACTCCTGTGCTGTTGCTGCTCCTGCCATTACTGCTGAGTCCAAATCCAGTTTGGCTAGTTTGGAGTTCAGCTTGACTTGAGCAAACTATCACATCGCCTTGGAAGCCCACTCGTGTTCTGCTGTCGGAAGATCTAAAGATGATATCTTAATAGAGGCTAATTAAGTCTGCAGTGATTTGCTTTAGGGTATTAATACACAGCATGGCATAATTAACTCCACATTTACTCTGTACTAAGGAATGCATATGCAAGCAGTTCTCCCAAGATGATACCTACTGCCAGCTGCTGTTATCACACCTGCCACTATGTGACAGATTGGATGCTGGATTGTCATGAGGAAACAGCCACCCAGGATGATGCTGTCCTTGTAGATCATCCTCTTCTGCCATTTGCTGAAGATGGGATACTGGGCTAGATGGACCATTAGTCTGACCCAGTATGGCACTTATGTTCTCATGAAGTTGCCTATGGAGGGGACAAACAGCTGGTACATTAATAAATAATTACCCTTCACTTATAAATGTGTAGCCTTGCCTCCAAGTGGAGTGGCTTACACAAGTGAAGGATTTTCGTTTTCTATTTGTTCAGCTTTTCTCCAACTTGAAACCAGAGTACTCAAACGTGTTGTGTCATTTTACATTGTACACTTCTATTATGCTGTCTTTTGCATCAGTGATAAATGTAAGCCGTAAAGTTTTCAGCAGTTCCTGCTCTATTGTGAATTACTAGTCCTTTCCTACTTCCCTAAGGGCAGGAAGTGGTTGATGATAGAAGGCAGGGGCAACAATACCAAATTTAGTAATGATATTCAAAAACATTGCCTGTTCAGTTGAGCATCAGCAATTCCCAACAAGTTCTGGTGGCCCTACCCTTCCTAAATAAGCACAAGATTTTTCAAATCTCTGCCTGTGGCACTCCTCTGATTAATGCTACCTTGGAGAACTGTCAGCCTAGAAGTTTTGACACCTCCCTCTGTGCTAGAGTGAAATCTGCCTGAGTGGAGTTTCCTTTCATTACCAGTCAATTTTATTGTCTTAAAACCCTTTCAAATTTGACCTACCCTGTATTCTGCTTTGGCTGAGTGAGGAAAAAAGAAAGTCCAGTAAGAACATAAGGACTCTCAGAGCAGTTTGAACAAGATTGAGGAGCAGAATGAAGAAGAGCTGGAGCAGTTTTGCTGCTGGTACTCCATACTGGGAATAAAAATAAGACCTTCCAAACAGGCCTTTCCAGCTGTGAATGCCTTTTGCAGCTGAAGTTAGTGGAGAAAATCCAATGCTGCTTCTGAAGTGATAGACAGAAATTATGGCCAGGTGTGTGTCTCGTGGTATTGGGAAAATTAAATTAGTTTGTGGGGGAAAGAGGAAGTGAGGGAAGCAGAATATCTCTGCACTTATTACAGTAATGTTGTATTACCTGTTTTACTTGATAATAGCTCTGTAAGCAGCAAAAGTAGAAACTTGTGTTCAATATTATTTCTGCTGTCTGGGGAAAAGAATTGCAGAACTGCTACTTATTTTTTAGAAAATGAAGGAGAATAAGTTATTTTTACAACTTTTCTTCATAACAATCCGTCTCCCACTGCAAACTAAGTGATTGTAGGATATTCATTTCATAGACATGTAGTGTTGCAGACTATGTAAGCGTGTTAACCAGTACAAAATAGAAACTCCTTCAAATTTGTCAGTAGTCCAGTAGATTATGACTTCTGGTCAAGTGCATTTTTATTTCTGCGTGGCTTGGGATATGATAGATTGTGGTGTTTTATTTGCATTTCTGTAGCACGTAGGTGCTTTAGTCAGGAACTGTTTTACTGCTAGACAATGTGCAAACACAGAACAAAGATGATCCCTACCCCACAGAGCTAACAGGCCAGAGATGATGGAGAATACAGACAAGTACGGGAGCCCAAGGGGAGAGTAAAAGCGTGCGACGGTATAGGGTAGCAAAATAGGCAGTGACTGTATAACTGTTGCCCTACCATTGTTGAAGTAGTCAAGGTAAAAATCAAGATAAAAGATGATGGGAGCCTGGACGAGAGTTTCAAGCTCTTTTGGATAAGCATAAAGTGTTGTATTTTAGATGTTGAAAGAAGAAAGGATCTGCAAGACTTGGGCATAGGTTAGATCAGGGTGGGCAGTTATTTAGGCTGGGGGACTGCTCAAGGAGTTTTGCTGAGCTCTTGAGGGCAGCGGGGGAGAAGTTTAACCAGCACCCGTTGCAGGGACGTGCGGGGAGCAGATCGTGGCTCTGCCCCAGTCCCACACTGTCACTGTCCTGCAATCCTGGTCCCACCTGCCTATCCTGCTCCTCACCTGCCTGCAGCCCCATCCAATCGGCCTAGCCAAATGGGCCCATTCATGGGAGTCCTAGGCTGGTCTCAATGGAGCCCCCACCTGCTTGCTCCATCTGGTGCCCACAGCACTGAGTGTGTGGGGTGGATGGGGCAGGGTGCCTGAGCTGCAGGGCTGGGGCCTAGTGGCAGAGCACGCTTTTGCTTCTGGGCAGCAGTAGTGGGGGCTGCTGGGAAGCGGAGTCCAGCCTGCCTGCTGCACAGCCTTGCGATTCTGGCAAGCCCAAGACCCATATGCGGATAAAGCAGGCTGCACCAGGCAGCATCTCCAAGCCTAGAGGTGGTGAGTTTGGCCACATGTGCCACAGCTTGGGCTGCCCCCTCTGCCTGTTTTGAACAGGGCCAAGAGACCTACAGCAGGCTGGTTGGAATAGCTTGTTTGGCCAGATCTGGCCCGCAGGCCATATTTTACCTACCCCTGGTTTAGATGATCAGGACCATTAGAAGTTCAAGTCTAAGGTGACATCCAAGTTGTAGACTTGACTGACACTTGTGCGGGGCGCGAGCCAGGCTGTGGCTGTAGCCCCGGTGGGTTCTATCCCCTGATGTTAAGTTGCGAGGGGGAGAGGTAGACTCGTAATGATTCCAGAAAAAACTTCATTTGATTTCTTACTTACGCACCACCGGTGTGGATGTGGCTGCGTAGGCGGTTACACTTGGATCTTTCCCGGTTCAGGTGAGGGATGAACAATCGGAAAAACTGAGCGCTGAACTCGAAACCGAAGACAACTATGAACGAGCGGTTGATGGTCGAGTGCACAAGTGATTGCCGAAGAATCGGAGGCAGGAGAAACCGTGGGAAGCTGGCCAGGCGTACCCACTGAGCAGTGAACGCTCTGGTTTTTTCAGGCTTCTCCCTGGACGGAAGCTCAACCCCTGGCTTTTATAGGCCAGATGACAAACATAATTTCAAGCCCCGATTGGTCACATTTCCTTGCTAAGATGTTCGGGGGGATTTTCCACAGGGTTTCCCAAGCACATGGCCAGGGCCATGCAGCAATTCAATTAGGGGCTTTCCGGATTGTGTGGAGAGTGCTGACGGCACCTGTTGCTGGGCAAAGCTGGCAGAGCCCAGCTGGAGCGTGACAACAGGGAGGCTGTTGACCTTTGACGGTGTTTGAGAGGCAATGGGGGAAGATCACCAGCTCCATGTTGACTTCGAGGTGACTGATGATAATCCTCTACAAGGTGGTGTTACTGAGAAGGCTGAGATTTGAGCTTGCAATTTGGATGGAAGTCAAAAAAGGCCACCATTTTGTGTTCAGATTGTTCTTTATTAATATTTTGATATTTAGTCTTTTTCTAGTTCATCTTTTTGGTTTTCTGGGGAGGGTGGCATATAAATCTTAGAAATGAATAAGCAAGTAAAATCTCTGCTGTATCGGATTGTCCCTCTTGTTCTGCTGCACAGTGGTTTTTGTTGACTAGTTGCATTGTTTGGATTAGTAGCAATATATTCTTTTGCAGTGCAGCTAAAACAGAAAATGTTTATATATAAACTTTGCTCTTCTGTCTGTGCATTTGTACAAGGGCTCATAATTGTTCCTTCTTTGGGTAAACAAACATTTCACTCCAGGTGCCTACCTCATAGTATTTGTTCAAGGGTATGAAAAGGGATAAATCAAGTTCTGCTGCATTAATTGGCAACAGGGTTTTATACCAAGTTCTGTGATCCCAGGTTGAATTCCTGGATTGATAACTGTTTATGTGAATGTTTTGACTTCGATTTACTTTTTGAATGAACAGAGAGTGAGACTTACTGGTATGTGTATGTGTGTACGTAGCTGGATTTAGTAATTAGTTAACTTTGAGCATAGGGTTTACATTGGTAATTAGTTAACTTAAACATAGATTTTACAGAGAGCCTTTTTTTTGTTAACTTTTTTCTAACTGTCATTTCTAACGAGCCAAAAAAAGATTTGGGGAGACTTCGATACGAACTGGTTTCCGCTGTTTCAGGATAATTTAGCTGGGAATTTTGTAAAAATATTAAGGTTTTTAGAAGCATCATACTGTGCATGAGGGAAAATATTGCTGGCATCTTGTGGTTTGAAAAAGAAAGTGGATCTTGTTCTGAAGCTTTTTTCAATATTTGCTTTTGGGAGTAGGCTCTTCCTGGAAAAACTCTTTATGGTGTTTCTAGAAATGTAAAAATTTACTGCCTTCATAGAATGTGGCGCTTGTGTCAGTGAAAGATTTCTTTGTTCACAAATTTGTTCAGAAAAAACAGACTTCAGTACTCAGTTTTAAAGAAAAATAAGCAGAAAAGGAGGGGCGGAGGTGAAAAGAAAATAATTGGTCCTTCATACAGTACTTGGCTTAGTGAATTTCAAACTTGTGAGCAAAATGAGTATAAAATTTTGAAATGATAAAGTCTTTTCATAAATAATTTGCTATATAAGTATAGTATAAGTTTTGTGGGGTTTTTTTGTCTTTTTGCCATAAGTAATAATAATTATAGTAAATATATAACTGCTTATAACATTTAAAAATAAACTTTTTCCTTGATTTATGTCTAGGGCAGTTGTTCAGTTCTGTCAAACTGATTTTAAGTCGCCATCTTCCAAACCTAATGGTTATTGGGTTAGTTGTTTTCAACCTTTTTAGACACCCCTCAAAAGACTAAAGGCAACCCTTGGAAAATGTCAGTTCTTAGCTTTCATTTATTTTTGACCACAGAAAATAATGGAGCAATTTTTCTGTTGCAGAGAACTCAGAAACACCACAACAGGTCAGACTGTTTTGGACACTGTGGGCGTGTCTACACGTGCATTTAAGCACAACTGAATTCAAGGCGCATTAAGTTAATGCACGTTTAAGCAATTTTTGGTAGGTGTCTAAATCTGCAGGGGCTTGGCACTAAAGTTAGTGCCAAGTTCCTGCAGCCCTGCTGTGTGGCCCTGGTGGCTAGGCAGACATGGCACGAAAGTTAGTGCCGGGTTGTATCTACATGTGCATTAATGTGCTTTAACTAATAGTGATGAAATTTTACTACCTGCATTTGCAGGTACCTAATTTAAGTGCAATTTAGCCTAATTTTGCCATTTTTAATGTGCATTAAGTGTGTGTATATGTAGACGTGCGACTGTAGTGTGCATTAATTTAGGCTAACGTCCATTAGCTGTCTCATGTAGATAGCCTTATAGATTTCTATTTAAAATCTCTGGATTTATCTTATTCATAATATTTCTGCCCTGTTGCTGTGGAACCCTTGAAAGGATCTCGGGGCACCCCAGGGTGCCATGGCATCCTGGTTGAGAAGCACTGAATTAGGCAGGTGCCACTTGTCATTACAGACAAAGATCGCACTGGCACGGAAATTCTTTACCCGATCTGTTACTACTGTCTACTATTGAATCTGAATAATGAAAACCACGATTTGCTAAAATACTTGCAATTTTTTTTTTAATCGTCTAAAGTGTAAATACTGCTAGTAAAGTCCCGCTACTGGAGTTACTACATCATCTGATTTGTTTTCATGCCAGAGACTAATTAGTCCTCCAGCTACATATTTTGTTTGAGCTACATGTCAACAAGGTTAAGTACAGATAGTCAAAAAGCCCAAGGCTGAATTGATTCCATCGTTGCAGGTTAATCTAAGCTGTGTAGACTGAACTGATAAGCAAATGAAGAGACGTTCGCTTTTGATTCCGGAAATGCAGCTCAGGCCAGAGGCCGGGGTCACAAGAGCATGCTTCTCTGCTTGGCTGGAGCAGATAACTTGGGCCAAGGCTAGCCTGGCTATCTTGCATGGGGTGAGGGGTTGTGGGGGAGGTGCAGAGCATCCTGGGATGCTTGGGGGACTGTGCGTTAACTGGAATTTGGAGGGGATCTGGGACAGAAGTTCAGTAAACCGATTTAACCTGAATCAGTCAAATCTGATACTACATCCATCCAGGTTTATCTTAAGCCAGTTTTGGCTCTTTTGAACACAGTTTGTGTGCACTGAACCTCTGTTGTGTTACAGATTTGAACCCTTTCCAATCACTTATTCCCATTTATGTATAATTTCAGTCCCTAGCCCAAGAGGTGCAGCTTTTACCTCCTGGCCAGCCGTATTGAATCTAGCTTAAGTTATGTGTATTTTCATCAAGTACCTACATGGGCAAGCCTTTATCAGCCTATTGCAAACCACCTTTGCAAAGTTTCAATTTTATGTATTTTCGTAGCACTGACATTTGTACTAAGAAATAAAGCATAGTCTCTATGGGGAGAAAGCTCAAAGATGCCTTTGTTTGCCCTTCAAGTTGTGCTTTAATTATGCTTTCGATGTTTCTACCTTTTTTATTCTTGAATTCTTATTGTATTTGATGCATTTTAAAATTGGGACATTTTGTGGTTTATAATGTTTGGGGTTTTTTGCATAAATGTAAATAAAAAACATAATACACTTCCCCATCAAAACCTTGTAGTGTCTTGAAATAGTAATTAAAAAAAAAAAACCCTTTAGGATACTTTTTGTTATATAACTAACTCTTTATTTTGTTCCCTTTGAACTGAAATGCAGCATGTGACTCGAGATTTATGCTCTCTTTTAGTTTAAGATTTTAAATGTGCCGATGTCTTCCCAACTTGCTGCAAACCATTGGAACCAACAACAAGCTGAGCAAGAGGAGAGAATGAGAATGAAAAAGCTCACCTTGGATATCAATGAGCGACAAGAGCAAGAGGACTATCAGGGTATGAAAATTACATTTCAGTAGAATTGGGTATTGGTCTGTAAAAATTGTTAAGAGTGATAATTAGCCGTTCCAGTTCTTCAGATTTCATTTGGAATATGCTTATTGAAAGCTGCCACTGCACTCATCCTAGCCTTTTACTAAATGTCAAAATCTAGTGTGTGCAGAATTATTTGAAAGAGAGCCTTAAAGCTGACTTGAAAATAAACTATGAAAGTTACCCTGTTGTAGTTTGGGACAAAGAGGGCATCTGCCATATTTGTACCCAAAAGCCAGGCTACAAGACAATGCTGTAGCATTTTTCCCTGTTGCAGTTAGGTCCGCTCTGAGTGAGTGCATCTGCGGTGAACCATGCTGGTTGTCTCTAACTCCTGGCAGAGCCTGAAATGGCACATGTGAAATAGATAAACATGAAGACTTTTTAATTGTTGCACTGCAGCTTGTCATAACATTTGAGATACAAAATTGTTAAAAATTAAGGAAAACATTTCTTTAAAACTTGCAGTTAACCAGGCATCCTGATGTGTAGCATGCCGCTATTCTGAAGTTCAGCGATGACCTCAGTGTCACAATATACATTAAGAACAGAATATACACAATATACATTAAGAACAGAAACCAGTCAGGTGCAAAAGCAGTTGATTTTGTTTGTGCAACTTTAGTGAAAGTCTGGTTTTAAATATTAAAATAGTCACATACCAAAGTTACGCCATTAATGCATTAGTGGTGGAGATCAGTTCATATTGACATTACTGAAGTAGCTGGAAATTTCATTCTCTTGCAGCTCATCATTTTAAAGGACAATGTGAAAAGTACTTACAGGATACATATTTTATCTTAATTACATGGGTTTTAATTCAAGCAATTTGGAAATGATCAGGATGAGGCCCAAAAAGCAAGCTTAAAACAAGTGGTTAATATGTTGCGTCAGACTTGACTTTCTTTGGTATAATCTGATGATAACCAGAGTGAAATCTAATAAAGCTGATGGCGTTTAGTTCTTAAGTCAGGTTTTCCATTTAATGTCTCTACAATTCTTCCTCTGTTGTTGATGGAAGTGATTTCGTAATAACAAAAGAGCAAATAACCAGGAAATGTGGCTTAATTTGTTGTTCAATAAATAATGAAACCTCTAGTTCATTAAATAGGAAGTTTTATATTCAGAACAATGTTAATAATCCAAAGCTACAAAATACAAAACCTAATTTAGGTTACATGAGAGCCAAGTTGAGTGAGCTTCTTGGAATGGATTATATTTTTTAATGTCAAACTGTTAAGAATCTCCTTTTTTTTTTCTAAATACCTCTGTGTTACAAAGCCTAGGAATGCAGGCTGATTATGAGAGGGGCATTCCAAATTAGGAGCCTGAGTGGGTGTTGTGATGTGATGTAACACATTCTAAATTGAGATGCTGTTTTTTCACTAAATACAATTCCCATTTTTAAGGGGTTTTGTATGATTTGGTTTACTTTTCCTCCCTCCCCTCCCAGAATCATAATTAATAGTGGTTGTTTTAGTTTGTGAGTGGGTAAGAACTGTGCCTTACACTGTGCAGAAAATTGCTACTTTTAATTTTGTCATAGAGGAAGGAAATTGGCTACTGAATTGGCTACTTTTTACCATCTTCAGTTTTCCCTGAGCCTGAGGAAGGACACATATGCCCAAAAGCTTGCAGAAAAATATTTTTTTGTGATTTCTTAGTTGTTTAGTAACAGGCATCATCCCTGAACCAAGAGTTCTAGAGTTTTTTGCATTTTTTTTTTTATTCGACATATCGTATTTACTCAAATCCAAGATGACTTTGAAGTTAAGACCTCCCCGAAAAATTAGATACTATAAATGAAATTATTTTATGTAAAGAATTTAATTATTGGAGGATTGTTTTAAATTCATTTTTCCCTCTCCCCCATCGTTGTGACAGGGTGGGCAGCTGAGGGGAAGCAAGCGGTGGGGGGAGAAGCAGCCTGACCCCAAAGCTTTGCCCCCATAGTACTTTGCCTCCCCTCCTCTCCTGTGCCTCCATCCTGATATCTGCCTCCCTCCTGCCTGCCCCTGGCCCTATCTGCACCCCTGTCATCTGCAGCTCCCCCACCACTGCCACATGTTGTGTCCTGGGGTGGTTCTGCACTGGGTTCATTGTTCCCTTGCTCAGAAGGAAGCCAAAGAGCACTGCAGGATTCAACACAGACATGGAGCGATAGGGGAATCTGTCTGGAGCCAAAGAGCAACAGCACTGATTCCCTTGCTGCTCCTTGGTTCAGCAGGGAGCCAGAGAGCAGCAGGACCCAGCATGCTGCCTGAGCGCTGCGAGGCAATTCACACTGGGTCCTACTGCTCTCTGGCTCCAGGCTGATTCCCCTACTGCTTCCTGGCACCAAAGGGATCCAAGCACCAGTGTGGGAATTAGCCCAAAGCCAGAGAATAGCACAGGGGACTCGATTCTAAGATGAGTCTTCATTGTCCCCATGATGAATGGGGACACCTTACCTTGGAATCAAGTAGCTACAGTATTTAAAAAAGAAATAACCTTTAAAATAGGGATTTATTACAGCAAAAATCTGGTTGTATCCATTTTTTTTCTAGCACTGCTAGGGCAAATAGGGACGTGGTGTTCTATTTTATTAGGCCCTTAATCTGTATATGTTGTCTGCAAAAGTGTGAATTTTTTTTCTTTTTTTTTTTTTTTTCTCTCATGTTTGTATAAATTTCTTAATGCAGTGGCCTGCTTTTCTTGACGGGTTAACCCTCAGTAATAAACTAGAGTTTCTGCATATACCAAGGAGAAGTGGCGGGTTTCAATTTCAAGCTTCCAGGGGAATTTTAAAAAGGGTGAAGACATTTTTCAAGTTTTATGTAAACAACATATCAGTAACATTTTACAGTCTGTATATACATTTGTTTTAAGTGGTATGGGCTAGCTTACCACATCTGTGAATGTGAGTTAGAGAAGGAATGTCTTAAAGCACCTCGTATAAGTAATAAAACCCAGTAGACTACTTCCACTTTAAAAAGTCAAAATGGTATTTAGAAAGTGGATGAAGTTTTAAATTTAAATTAGAATTTCTGCATTTACACATCTGTAGTTGTATAATTCTCATCTAAAAACATTACTATTATAATATTCTCAAAATAGCTGGTGTTGCATGCTTACAGTTTTTAACCATTACTTCCCACCCTTCATTTCAAATTGCCATTTTCTGCTTCCCATTATTTTCCCTGATTTCAGTGCTGATATTGCTCTACAGAATTTGTATCCTTCTGCCATCAAGCCCAAGAGAAAGGGGCAGGCACATGGTCCAGTTCCTACAGCTGCCTGCCTGCCTTTCATAACCTCTTTCTAGCTCCTGCCTGGATCACGGCTATTCCCTTCCTGCAGGGATCCCTCCCATGGCCATAATTGTGCTGTGAGAGAGATGGGCCATGGATCCAGTTGTTGAATAACAAGTGCCAATCAGATCCCCCCCCCCCCCAAAAAAAAATCAGATACCTTAATGTAATTTCACTAGAACATTTAAACCTGTAATTTCAGAGTGAATAAGTGTAGTCAGACATCCATTGAAACCGCTCACTTGTGTAAACAGATGAAATCTTAATAATTGACTCTTATAAACAGTACAGAATTTTAACAAGAAGAATACATTATACTTTTAGCAGATGTTGGACAATGAGATTACTGGAGATTAGCGACCCCGACAGCAGACGCTGAAGAGTAATCTTTTTAACAGCTTATTCCACTTTTCCCCTTTGTTTATTCCATCTGTTTCTGTTTTGTTGAGCAGTGTATATCCTTGCACAGATGGCCTGTCAGAACTAAACATTTTCAGCTAAACATGTTACTATATCCCCACCCTTCTGGTCTGTGAAGTATATGTTTTTACCATGGTGTATTTTATAAAAATACTGATTATCAAATAGCAGTTAACTTTGGAGGAAGCATCCAGTTCCCATCATATTAGATAAATATTTTCCCTTCCCATACAAAGATGTTTAGGTGACTGATTAAGTGGAAGTTGCATTCCTCACTTGTTCCCACTTTTAAATATTTGTAAGGTGTGGTCCTTCATAACTAGGGTGAACATACATCCCTGTTTGGCCAGGACAGTCCTGGATTTCGTAGGCAGTTCTAGTGCCCTGTCCAGCTGGTGAAAATGGAAACAAAGTCCTGAATTGGCACCATTCTGCCTGCACTGCCTGGCTGGGCTCCTCCTGAGCAGTGGCTGGAGGTGGGGGGCAAGCTGGGCTGGGCACTGTTCCTCCTAGCTGGGGCAGGGTGGGGGAGAGTACTGTTGTGATTGTGGGCTGGTCATGTGTGTGTGGTGCCCTTGGCAAAATTATTTTTTGGCACCCTCCTGAGCAGCAGCTGGAGGTCAGGGGTGGAGGGTGTCCCAAACTGCCTTTAAAAATAAGGTCACCTTATTCATAGCACTGCCATAATCTTAGCACAAAGTGACACAGGCTTGGTGGGTTATAGCATCTGACAGAAAAGGTCTTAACCCTCTTAAGTGCAGATGATGAACTGTCCTGGCAACTGCTTCTCTGACCACCCAGCATCTGCAAATTTAGGACAACATGTCACAACGTTGTTTGTGCGTATCAGAGCTGCCTATGCAGTTCTAAAAATGGTTTGTTTTTGTTCTGTTATGATCATTAGTAGGGTGGGTTGAGGAATATTTTGTCCTCAGTATACAAAACAGTAAAGCAGTTGTGTGTACAAAAAAAAAAAGTTTGATTCACAAGTATTACAAAAATGTAGCTATAATATTTGGTCTGTTTAAATTCTGTTTATGAGAATTTAAACTTTGTTTAATTTTTTTTGTATATAATTACAGAAATGTTACAGTCTCTGGCACAGCGCCCAGCTCCAGCAAATACTAATCGTGAACGGCGGCCTCGTTACCAACATCCAAAGGGAGCGCCTAATGCAGATCTAATCTTTAAAACTGGTGGGAGGTAGGACAACTGTTATTTAAAATGGTCAATTTTGCTCCTAAGCAAGCTACTATATAAAGATCAATGCATTGAAAGCAAACCTTTTTCTATGTATACTAGTAGTATTCTAGTGTACTACTAGTTATTAACATACCTTGCTGGTCAGCGTATTTGTAACTCTGTGACTATGTAATATTGCCATTGACAGGGAGGCAGTGTGTCAGGATCAAAAAGCCCTCGTTCAGTTTGTAAATTGTTGTTAAAGAATAGAGAGAGAGAGAGAGACACTGGTTCTTTTCTTCACCACGGAAAGCGGAAGAAGTATAAAAAAACTTATAATGTGTCATGAATTTGAACTTGTAAGTTCAAGAGCACTGCGTTTGCATTAGAAGTCATAAATAGAAGCAAAGTGGAGGGATAGGGTCCAAAATACCTCATTGGATTTGCAACATGGAGGATACATACCAGATACTGGAATGAAAAAAGTATTCTAGTTTGCCCTTTCAGCAGTAAAGAGACTTAGGCTTATTGTCAAACATCCGCTTTTGATGTTTCAGGGGAAATACAGAAGGTTCTGTAATTTTTCACCTCAAAAGAGAACAGTGGAGATTTTTCCCCAAAAGGTAACAGATACAGTTGGAGACAAGTAATGGGTTCATATGCCAAAAACATTCTAAAATCTGGAATGAACCGATCTGGCAATGAGAGAGAGAGATTTGGTTATATCAAAAGTAAGTTAATTCAAACTAATTCCAAATTACTGTTAATTTTGTCCATTAAGAGCAAGGAGGTACAAAAAATTGTGACTAGAAAATGTTGCTTGATAGAGAATCATAGAAAATTAGGGTTGGAAGGGACTTGGAGATCATCTAGTCCAGCCCCCTGCTCAAAGCAGGACCATCTCCAACTAGACCATCCCAGCCAAGGTTTTGTCTAGTTAGGCCTTAAAAACCTCCAGGGATGAAGATTCCACCACCTCTCTGGGTAACCTGTTCCAGTGCTTTACCACCTTCCTAGTGAGAAAATTCTTCCTAATATCCAACCTAAACTTCCCTTGCTGCAACTTGAGACTGTTGCTCCTTATTCTGTCATATAATGCTGTCTTTATGTTGTTTGGGACAGGGAGCACAGACCAGCTCTGCACCACTCGCCTATCTTTTCCCAAGGAAATATAATTTTTGATAATACACTGTCCAGCAAGATGTTTAGACAAGCATGTCGGCATCATTTAAAAACTGATTGTATATGCTTAAATAGTGACTAATGCCTACAGTGTTGTAGGATGGAGTAAAATGATACAGACCTAACTGAACTTTCTAATGGAAAGAGATCAACTAATAGTGTACAGTATTGAAAGAGACTACCCCCCATGTTTTTGTAAGTTCCACAGTTGCCTGGAGAAGCTTATAGAGTAGGTTTGCTCTTCTGAAGCACTGAAACGTAGCCGCAGTGAAAGGTGGGGTCTTGGACTGATCCAGTGATCTAAACCAATAAGCCATATGTGTTCCCTTATATTTGATTCAAAAGAAAGTGAAGCCCTGAGGCTGGTGACAAATTATGCTGAAGACCTAGAAAAGAAATCTTTTCTAGGCTTTCTTGAATAAGTTAATTAAAGCAAAAAAAATCTTTCCTTAAGTAGAAGTCCCACTGTCTTGTAAAAGTAGAGGAGAAAATAGCTGTGACAACCTAGTAAAACTTTATATTATGAAAACATTTAGGCTTTTTATGAGGTGTCATATAACCATTCATACTAGTGAGAAAACAGAAACTGAGCGGCTTCTGCTGAAGTGAGTTACAATATGTACCTGGAGCCTTTTACTGACAAGAGAGAAATCATTTTCTGTTAAAATTATCTAGTTTGTTTGCTGTATGCTTCAGTCTTTATTGTGAAGCCAAACTAAGTTGTAATTTGAATGTTACCCTGAACTTGGAGGTTCTTTCCCCATGCAGAAATCCTGATTTCAAGCAGCATGCGTGGTACAAACTGTAACTCAAAGTAGCAGCATCCTGTACAGCTCTGGTGGTTGGCGTGTAGCCACTTTCACTCAGGCCAAGCAAACTTTAGTGTAGGTAACTAGATATAATTCTGCAGTGAAGATAAACAAATGGGGCCTTAGATATGTGCATAGGGAAAACTGCTTACATGCAGAACACTGTCTAAAGTGTGCGCTTTGGATAAGCTTCTGGGTGTTTTTTGCAGGGCGACTAGTTTGGGGTTGGGTAGATGAGAGAAGCAGATGAGGAACCTTTCTTCTAATTTAAAATAAGCTTACAATTTAAGTGCCCAGGTTCTCTGGTACAGAGGGTACCTGGCCCCGGTGCATTGTCATGCAGCCTACAGGGCTCCCCATTGGTTCATGGAGAGGCCCACAGGCCCACAGGCACTGAGCATAGGGTGGAGGGAGAAAAAAAAATTTATTTGGGGGGGCTGAGCATGTGTGCGCATGCCCATGCACTCAGCTCCCTTCCCCCCCTGCCCCCCGGGGCGTGGGATGGAACTGCGAGTGACTTGTCTGGGGAGCACCCAGCATGTGGAAAGAGGGTGGCAGCTCATGCCACTGCGTGCACCCTGGGAGGGCATGCAGGACATGTGCCCCTGGATCTGCCCAGGGGAAGGTGGGCTGCAGCTGTGGGCTGGGGCTGGGGCCAGGGCTAAACTGGGCTCTTTCTGGCAGGGGTCTGGCCTGGGCTGTGCTCAGGGCAAGCAGTGGCAGCTCTTGGAGGGAGGCTCGGGGGGGCTATGGCAAATTTTGGAGATGATTGCAGCCCTCCCATAGCCCCTCTACCAGTGCCACCACTGCCTGTCCTGGGCACAGCCCAACCCAGACCCCCACCGGAAAGAGCCTGGCTTAACCCCAGCCTGCAGTGGCAGCCCGCCTCCCCCTGGGTAGATCAAGGGGTACATGCCCCTCATGCCCTCCTGGGGTGCATGCAGTGGCAGGAGCCTCCACCCTCTCCCAATGCCAGGCACCCCCTGGACAAGCTGCTCATGGTGCCCCACTCCCACTCCCTCCCTACCCCTGCTGCAGCCACCAGAAGCCTGTGGCTGGGCTGCCTTGCAGCCTTACTGCTGCCCTGCGTTTGGTGGGGGGGCAAGCCCTGCTAGTCGTGTTCCCCGCCCCCCCGCCGCCTATGGCACTGAATGCTAGATTTGGTGCACAGGGACTTGGGCCCAATCCTGGCAGGCAGGGGTAGCACGAGGCCTCATTTGGATGACAGACCAGCCCCACACCACTCACCTGGCTGAGGGACTAAAACATTGAGCCCTCTGTCCTAGTACAATATCCTTGCCACCTTGTCTTCAGTGGGACTTCCTGGTAAAGTGTTTTCTTTGTTCCTCCGGTGTTACCTCTCCCTCTCTTGGCAGACAGTGATATATAGATGAGAGATTTTTACTATAGTTGAAAACTAGACTACACTTAATCTCTACAAACTTTTAAGCATATTGGAGACTTTCCTAAGAACAATAGCTAATAATAGCCCATTGAATTTGGAGAGGGACACTTTGCATATTGGTATAGTCTTCTCAGGACTTATAGCCGACTTCATTTTGTAAGCTCTGATCATTTGCCTCCATGAAGTTTATTGCAACCTCTGCTAATATTTATTTAACAGTATATTAATTTTCTTACACATTGCTTTTTCAACACATGCTGTTTACATACACTGGCGTTTTCTTTTTAAATGCAAACTACCACTCAAGATACGAAACATAAATCTACTTGGAGTTTGCAGTTCTTTGCAGATTAACAGCTATTTCTAAATGCCACTGAAATACTTCTGCTTAAAGTTTTAGGGAAATATATAAATTTTAGGCCTTCACAATGAGCTAGATGAGACTTTTTTTCCAATGTGAAGAGTTATCAGTGATGCCTGTTTTTCGAGTTCCAGAGTGCATACTTGCCACACTGCTTAGTTTTATATGATGCTGTGCCTTACCCACTATGCTTTCAATCAGTCCCATTTAGGGAAGAGTTTATTTACATTTTGGTATATTTGTTGTAAAATATTCATTATGCTATAAGCAAGAGGCCCTGAAACTGTGAGCAAAGACTTGAAGAACACTTCACCCATTGACAGGCAGATTGTTATACTCTTTCTCTTGGTAATACTTTATTTCATAAGTTATCCCTTTCATTAAGTGACATGAGTTGTGGTGTAAAGTGGTGTTCTTTGTAAGCAAGGATTTCTAATGTGAGAGTGTGAATTAGTAAAGTGGCATGTTTTTATTGTTGTTTCATGGGTGTTCTGTTTTTTAGTCTTTCTTCTTGTATGCTTTTAGTGATCAGACTAGCAAGCAGTAGGGTTTGCAGCAGTATTTAATCAGTGCTAAGTAATGTTAGTATTTACTGAAAGTAGTGATGCATATGCTGTGCTAGGAAAGGCATGCAGGGGGTGGGTTTTTTTAGTTCCTGCTGAGATCCAAGCCAGTAAACATTTTGAGTATCACAATTCTACAAATGCTTTAAAACTAATTTTTCTAGGAGGGGTCTGTCTCTTAAGCAGTATGCCAACAATGGAAGAATTAGGTGTTTCACCCATATTTTAGTGTAATACATTATGGCATAAATACTGTTTGTAATGTGTCTAAAAGCTATGTAGCTATGCTATGGAGATCTAACCATCCTATTGATAGATTTGGCAGGGAAACCCAACTTCATTGTGGCAGTACTACTTGGGAATGTTTTTACTCTCCAAATGTTCTTCTAAATATAATTGATGAGAAACTTCAGTCTGGCAAAGGAGATAAATTTGACAGCTATTTCCCACATGCAGTATTATCTTTCTGATGTTTGTTATTTTAATTACTAGCCGCTACTCTTATGCAGGCGTCAGTAGCATGGGTGTAAAGTTAAATTTATGCTCAGGGATCAGACCTGAGTTGCCTGAGTTGGAAGCTTTTACATTCTAGCTCCACAGCCAGAGTTTTAATTTTTGGTGCTTTTGGCCGTGTTTGGCCAGTGGTACTCCTGCCACAAGAGAACTGGCAGTATTAGCACAGAAGGCTCCAGTTTAAGCAACGTAGTGTTGAGATTTACTTTTAAAAAGCAATAGAATAAAATTGAACAAATTGTCTTGATTTTAATATCCAAATTTGACGCAAGTTCTTTTCAGAAAAATACTTTCTGGGAGAAATACTCTATTTTCTGTACTATATAGTTAAAAACTGTCAGAATATCAGTGCTTGGTATCTTTCAGTATTTTTGGTTTGAGCAATCTTAACATGGCCTTTTTCATCTTCCCATATAATTATACTGCGTTGACCTCAGGGTTATGTTACAGTTTTAGAAATAATAATAATAATATAACAAATATTAACAATTTCAGGGTTTTCATGGTGTATCTAGTTTGTTACTACAGGGCCTTTAGTAGATGTCCAACCTCAGGCTCTGACGTACCAAAAGAAGGAGGGAATACTGAGAACAACCTAACTGGGTGCACAGATTGCATTGCAGGAGGTTGCTCTTAGCTGACCTTAGGGAACACGATGGCATCTAAGAGAGGGGAGGCATTCCCATAACTATGTAGAGGCCTGACTTTTTTTATTTGTTTCTTATGTCTGTTCAGATGTTTATGCTTGACATTTTACTGTGATGTCGGAGTAGTTAAAATGCTAACGGTAAATACAATAAAAGATTTTCCTTGAATGTTCTGTTGATTCTGTGGGGAGTTAAGTACAGCTAAATTGGTTGTTTTGGTAAGCATCTCACTTCTAGTCAAGTTCTTGCAAGATCTCAGACAATGACTCTAAAGTATGTTGCTGTTGCTTTTGGGTTTCATACTTATTTAATCTGAGGTGTGAAGTTCTGGCGAACTTGCTGTGTGCTGCAAGAAGAAGTTTCCAGAATTATAGTAGAAACCTCAGACTGATTGGGCATAAAGACTAGGGCTGTACAAAGCTTCAGTCCCTAATTCGAATTGGCAGAGATTCAATTCAGGGACATAATGGGCATTTACCTGTGTGTCTACAGAAAGGAGCTGGTGTAAAGTTTTTGAAATTTTCTTAAATAAAAAATGAGAATAATATTAAGATATGAAGTATAAATCATAGAAAATTGGGGTTGGAAGGGACCTTTTTGGGCTAGGGACAGAAATTATGCATAAACAGGTATAAGTATTCACTTGGAGGGATTCACTTCCAAGGAGGATTATTTTGCACTGGTCCGGTCCTGCAGGGAGCAAACAAGGAAAGCCAAGGCTGCAACTGAACTCCAACTAGCTTCAAGCATCAAGGACAATGAAAAGTCCTTTTTCAGATATGTGGGGAGCCGGAGGACAAGCAAGGGCAGCACTGGACCCCTGCTGAACCAGATGGGGCAACTGACAACTGACGCCCAGGAAAAAGCCAACCTATTAAATGGGTACTTAGCGTCGGTCTTTCATCAATTCCATGGGATGCCCATGCCCGCTACGGGACAGGGAAGTCTGGGCGAGGGAGATCCCCTGCCCTCCATAAATGCTGACCTCATGAAGGAACACCTTGAGAGGTTGGATCCCTTCAAGTCAGCTGGCCCTGACAGTCTACACCACAGGGTGCTCAAGGAGCTGGCAAGCATCGTAGCCCAGCCTCTGGCACGGATCTCTGAAAACTCTTGGCGCTCTGGTGTAGTGCCCGAAGACTGGAAGAAGGCCAATGTGGTGCCTATCTTCAAGAAAGGGAGGAAAATGGATCCGCCTAACTATGGGCCCATCAGCCTAACTTCTATCCCGAGGAAGGTCTTAGAAAAGTTTATTAAAGAGGCCGTTCTTATTGGACTGGCTGACGCCAACATCCTAAGGGATAGCCAGCACGGGTTTGTTGCGGGTAGGTCTTGCTTGACCAATCTCATTTCCTTCTATGACCAGGTGACCTATCACCTGGACGAGGGAGAAGAAATTGATGTCATATATCTTGACTTCAGAAAAGCCTTTGATCTGGTATCCCATGATCACCCCTTGGCGAAACTGGCCAATTGTGGCCTTGGGTCCACCACGATCCACTGGCTGGAAAAATGGCTCCGTGGTCGGACCCAGAGGGTAGTAATAGATAGAAGTCACTCATCACAATGTCCTGTGACCAGTGGGTTCCCCCAAGGCTCTGTCCTTGGACCCATACTGTTCAACATCTTCATTAATGATGTGGACATTGGAGTCAGAAGCGGACTAGCCAAGTTCACTGATGACACCAAACTTTGGGGCAAAACATCCACACCAGAAGACAGGTGGGTGATCCAGGCTGATCGGGACAGGCTCAGCAAATGGGCGGTTGAGAACCTGATGGTGTTTAACACTGAAAAATGCAAGCTTCTCCACCTTGGGAAGGAAAAACCTGTAGCATCCTTATAGGCTCGGCAGTGGTATGCTGGCTAGCACTACGGAAGAAAGAGACTTGGGGGTCCTGGTTGACCACAAGATGAACATGAGCCTGGAATGCAATGCTGCGGCTAGTAAAGTGACCAAAACGTTGGCTTGCATTTATAGATGCTTCTCAAGCAAATCCCAGGACGTCATTCTCCCCTTGTACTCGGCCTTAGTGAGGCCGCAGCTGGAGTACAGCGTCCAGTTTTGGGCTCCACAATTCAAAAAGGATGTGGAGAAGCTTGAGAGAGCCCAGAGAAGAGCCACGTGCATGATCAGAGGTCAGGAAAATGGACCTTACGATGTCAGGCTGAGCGCCATGGGGCTCTTTAGCCTGGAAAAGTGCAGGCTCAGGGGTGATCTGATGGCCACCTATAGGTTTATCAGAGGTGACCTCCAGTATCTGGGGGGATGTTTGTTCGCCAGAGCACCCCAAGGGATGACGAGGTCAAACGGTCATAAACTACTGTGAAACCGTTTCAGGCTGGACAGAAGGAAGAATTTCTTTACTGTCTTAGCCCCCAAGGTCTGAAACAGCCTGCTGTTGGAGGTGGTTCAAGCACCTACATTGAACACCTTCAAGAGCAAATTGGATGCTTATCTTGCTGGGATCCTATGACCCCAGCTGACTTCCTGCCCTTTGGGCAGGGGGCTGGACTCAATGATCTTCTAAGGTCCCTTCCAGCCCTAATGTGTATGAAATCTATGAAGTAATTGGAACCACTTCAAATATGTAACACAACAGAAGTTCAGTGCACATAAACTGTTTTCAAAATGGCCAAAACCAATTTAAGATCCACCTGGATGGGTGTAGTATCAGACTTAACTGATTTAGGTTTATTGAACTCTGTCCCAGATCCCCTCCAGATTCAGGTTAACTCCCAGTCTTTCAGCATCTCAGGATGCTTTGTACGTCCTTTGCAAGCCTCCCTGCCCCCCCATCTCTTGCAGGGTGGGCTAGCCTTGGCCCAAGTTATCTGCTCCAGCCAAGAGGAGAAGCATGGGTTATCACCCCCTGGCTTCTGGCCTAAGCCAGTGCAGGCATGTGGCTGCATTTACGGAATCAAAAGCGAATATCTGTTCACTTGCTATCAGTTCAATCTGTGCAGCTTAGACTAAGCTGCAAAGATTGAATTGATTCAACCTCGGGCTTTTTGACTGTCTGTGCTTTAGGCCTGGAGGTCACCTAGTCCAAGCCCCAGTGTCCAACCCTAGTGTATACAATCCACACTTACGAAATTTGCATTTTTAAAGCAAGAGATGAAATGACTTAGTGAATCATTGCAATCAAGATCACAAAAAAAGGGGATTTGAGCTCAGAAAAATAGTTATTTTTTAAGCAATCTTCCACTTCTAGTTCATTGGAGGGGGGGGAGAAGGATGTGGAGAATCCAACTTTATTGGCAGTACCTTAACGACTAATTGTTGTTTCAGAAGTTCATCAAGGAAAGAGGAACTAATTATGTTTTACCTCAAAGAAAACACTTCCAAGGCATTGTTTGAGAAAACAGTAAACATCAATTTATCCAGAGTTGTTAAGAGCTCCTTTATTCATAGGGTTGTTTACCTAATATGCTATGATGATGCTTGTTGCAGCTGCCTTCTGACTGACTCCAAATAGAGTTCAGGGAAACCATTTTTCGTGATGGTTTCAAGATGCCTACTTTATATCCGAGTCTCATTTTTCTAAATTAAACGAGAGAAATGAAGTATCAAGACAATAACAGGATGTTGAGAGTTGATTAGCCAAATATTCTTTAAAATCCCATAATAAAGATGGAATATCAGTGGTGAGAAATGAAAGCATCGATAATGAGGAAAAATAATCTAACATTGATTCTTTCCTGTTTGTGCTGTTAAGCAAGGCATATACTTCATTGTATGCAGTTATTCTTACGATTGGTATTCTTGTATTTTTGCTAGAGGTGAACCGATGTATTGGTCGCATATATGATCAGCACCGATAAAAAGGAAAATTAACATTTTCGGCAATTGGCTTTTTTTGGTTGGTGTTAGCTGATAATGTCACCGATTTTAAATGCTGTGTGCATGTGCAAAGCCACAGCATGCACATGGGCAGAAATGCAGTCTGGCAGGGTGGAGGGCAGCATTTTGTTGGTAAGTCTTGGGTGGTGAAGGGAGTGGCAGAGGAAAGGGGGGGGGGTTGTTCAAGGCCCCCCCATGGTGAGAGAGGGAGGGGGACCAGGGGCAGCTGCTGCCCAACCAGGGTGGTGAATGCAACCCCAGGGCACCGCATGGGGTGGACCCGTGGATGGCTTATCCAGGGTGTGCAGGGACAGAGGTGGCTCCCCACTGCTGCATGCAGCCCCGAGGGGGGAATGGGGGGCATGAGCCCCCCTGGATTTGTGTGCAGGGCAAGGGTGGGTTAGCCATTACAGGTTTGGGCCAGGGGCTGCGCTGGCCTCTTCCTGGTTGGGGGAGGGGGGAGCCTGGGCCAGGGCTGCAGTTGGAGTGGGTGGGGGCAGGGCAGGCAGTGGTGGTGCTGGGAAGGGTAGCTACAAGTAATTTGGGGTTGGTTATAGCCCACCCTTTAGCCACCCCCCCAGCGCTGCTGCTGCCACCTGCCCTGCCCCTGCCCACTCCAAGTGCAGCCCACTGCCTCTGCACAAGTCCAGGGGGGCACATGCCCCCCATGCCTCTCCCAGGGGTGCTTGCAATGGCAGGGAGCTGCCCATCCTCCCACTGTGCCCCCTGGACAAGCAACCCATGGCTCTGCCCTCCACCTTGCCGTGGGATCACCTTCACCACCCTGGCTGGGTAGCGCCTGCCTTTGCCACTCCTCCCTCCCTCCCACACGGTGGGGGCTTGATCTGGACCCTCTCCCCTGCGTCCCTTCCCTCTCGCCCACTCACAGACTTACTGGCAGGATGCTGCTCTCCAAGCTGCCACGCTATATTCTGACCGGATCAGTATCAGCTGATATGGCTGGTTAATAATTGGCCATCGGTGCTGGCCGAGAAAATCTTTATCAGTGCACCCCTAATTTCTGTATTTTCTTTTAACTTTATAAACTCTAAAGATCAGCAGTCTTGGCCAGTTGGACCACATTTTCTTTTATTCTCATAGTTCTGGGCGGGAACTCTGCTGAAACTTGTAACTGCATTATTGTTTTTAGTCTTAGCACTGGCTGTAAACAATCATTTTCCTAAACTAGGTAAAGTGCTTTATGTTGGCATGTCACCAGTAGTGCTTCATCTGAAACTCTCATTTGATTCTCTTTTCACAGCCTTCTCTTGGTTTTCTCAATCCATACTGCATGTGGTATGTGGGTCACATCCGAGACTTGCAGAGAGCACTGTAGGCCAGATGATAAGACTGTATGGGTGGATCTAACCCATGGGTCATATCCTTGACACCTCACCCCCAAGTCATTTTCTTTGCATAATCTAGCAGATATACTGTAGCTGACAGCTAGGTTTGTGGTTTGGTTTTGTGTAAGGATTTTTTTTATTGTTGTATATGTGAGCATATAAAATAATTAAAACTTTTGCTCATAATAGAGTTATTATCTGGGAGAGTCTAGGATTGTGTGGCTAAATCCATTTGTTAATAATAAAACTTTATATATAAGGTACTAAATTCTCTCATCTTACAAAAACTTCCCAAACTATGGTTGATCAGGCAGGAGGCAGAGCAAGATTACCTCTTAGAAACAAAGTGTTTTGCTGTATTATAGACCAGGAATACACGTTCTGAAATATAAATGACAGGCCAAAAAGCAGACCTATTATACATGAAGATGGGCGACCACTGTTTGTAGTCTGGTGCTATCGTTATTTTATATAAAAAATAGTATAAAATTTTAGAAGCATATAACATAAGGAAAATATATTTTGAGATCTGCTGCCTTTCAGTAGCTTCAAAATTATTAATGCGTTTAGATTAGACTTGCCAAGCATAAATAGTCACCTAAGACTCCCTATCTGATGTACAGCATGCAGATGTATTCATAGGTTCGTAGTGAAGTCCGTAACCACCACTATCATACTACTTCAGTGCCTCATAATAAAACATCTCCATGAGATACGGCACGTCTATTTTTTCCCATTGCACAGATGGAATATAAATCACAGAGAGAATAAGCAGCACAGGGTCATACACTGATGATGTAGCCATGATGGTCCATGAATTGTGCAAGAGACGAGGATTTCTTAGGGTGATACCTTTTACTGGACCAACTGATCAGTTGGAACAGAGTTAGACAGACTTGCAAATGCTTACAGCTCTATCCCAACTATACCGTTGGTCCATTAAATGGCAGCACCCTTAGAAATCCTTGCCTTGCACAAGGTCATACAGGTATTCTGTTCCAAACACTTGAACTCAGGTTTTAAGATGGTTTCTTCTCCTGTGGTTTTCCTTTCTCTCCGTCTATATAATGTTAACTCTGCTTATTTATACAATATCATGGGTGTTAATAACACTTGTAAAACAGTGTCTCTGCCTAGATTATCATGCAGACGACCTTGAAATAAAGCAAGGAAATGCTGTTTTGAAGAAAGTAAAGAGTGCTGGGGACAGAAGTGCTCGTGAAACAGCATTGTTTAAAAAGGAAATCAGATGCTCACTGTGTCTCTGTTTCATGTCGTTCCTGTTTTTGTTTAACATGATCAGGCGAGAGAGAGGGAACAGACAGCAGCGAAGCTGAGAGTAGTTATGGAAAGCAAACCAAAAAGTGAGTTTTGAGAGGAGGTATTTGGAGGTGGAGCAGGAGGGTACCTGGCACACCTGAAGGAAGAAGTTACTGCAAAATGAAAGGGGCACAGAGTTGTGGTTTGTGGAAGAGCAGGAGGAATTCAGGAGAAGCTTATAACTTCATCTTGAGGGTTTGGTGTATAAACTGATCATAAGAATGTTATTGTGGTTTGGTATATCATCTGTCTCCTTTTCTGGAATTATAGTTAGTGGTATCAAAGATTAGTATGCAGCAAAGTAGTGTGAGTCTCAAGGAATGAGGTTCCTGGGTACCATGGCCACATTTTCATTTGGATCATTACTTTTGGTGTTACCACCCTAAATTTTACCCGTTTCAACTGTAAGCTGTATTCTTCCTCACTTCCTAACCTAAAACTGTAGTTCAGCATTCCTGTGCACCTTTTAACATTTCTAGTTGTTCTCCAGACCCAGCTGCATTGCACTGGCAGTTGAAGTGAACTCTGCATATTTCTCATTTACTGATTATTAATATTTGGGAAGTATGAGTAAAAACTTCTTATAGAAATCAAAAGTAACTGTTTCTGTTACAAAAAGAGCTAGCAAAATGGCAAAACAGATTCATTTCCAATAGTAGATGCTCGTAATTATCTAAAAAAAAATTGTCTGTTTTATCTTGCCAAATAGGTTGGGGGGGTGGTTCGGAACGGGACGATTTGGCGGGGTAGGGTGGGGGAGCAAAGGGCTAGGGTAGATCCATGGTATAACACATGACTCTGATTTTTAAACTGCATGGAAATATTTCTTAAAGGACTTTCTTTACTTTTTACTAAGAAAGTTTCAGAAGTGATTGAAAGATTATTTCGAATGTGTTCAGTATTTTTCTGATTATTAGCAGCCTCCTTTTACCTTGCTCTTGGGAGAAATCATACAAGGAGGAGGAAGAATAGCATATTCTTCACTTTATTTCTCACAAACACCAGGATATTTTGGGGGATATTTTTGTGTGAGGGACATTTGATTAATCAATCAAACTGTGCAGTAAAACCTTACAAAAATAAAAATAAATAAAGCAACCTCAGTAGAGAACAGAAGGAATTGTGAAGAGGCAGAATCCCACCGTTTTAAGGTGTTTGTAAAATTTCTAAATTCCATAGCATTCTACAAATTAAGTTGAATTAAATATGCTAAGATTTCAAGTATCTCCCTTTGCAAAGATACAGTATTACGAGTGTACTGCATGTAAAAAAAATAATCCCTGCGAAACACTGTAATGTAAGGTTAAACTGAACAGTTAAAATAAGCCAGATACAACAAAAAAGATTTAACTGTAGTGTTAATGCAATCGTAGTGTCTATTCTGTATCTATTGTTATTTACATGTAACAGGACAGACAGAAATGCATGATCATACTAGAGGTAGCCTTGCAAAATGATGATAGAAACTTGGAAAAAATAATTAGGCAGTGCAATAATTAAATTGCATGTCATGAATTTTGAAGTAACACACATCTAACATTTTGTTTTTACAACATTTGGTCTAACAGCCAGGATATAGCACATGGATCATCTTTTTTTTGGGTGAGATAAGTGCTTAATGAGATTACCAGTTAGTCAGAAGCATAAATAATACTAGTTCTTTTGTTTATTGTGTTAGACTTCAGTATATGGGCCAGGGAACTTCTTTGTAATCCTTTAAAATTTAATTTACAATGTTTCTTTTTCTGTCTTGGCCATTTTACTAATTCCAATTAAAGCTAAGAATTGCTGGCTGTAATTAGGACCTGTAATACAGAATGACTGTACAGGCTTCCAAAATTGTGATAAAATGTTACAAAGCATAACCTGAAATCAGACAAAGATACATTTTTTTTTTTTTTTTTTCAATCTAGATATATAGTTTAATGTAACCCTAACATGGGGTACAGGTCCAGCAGATCATGCCTGGGTTGCATTAGAAATGAAAACTGCCTTTATTTTCTTTGCTTCCTCTATATCACATCCTTGCAAATGGGTAAAATCTTGTAATCCACACTTATGCTTGAGAATGTGTAAATGATTTTGCCCAGCAAGAACTGCTTCACGCAGAGGAGAACGTACAAATTCAGTATTCCTCACAGCTTGTCAGATCATGCAACATTTGTGATTCTGGAAAGCCCATCTTTACTTTATTCTTTAACTTTTCACCAAATGTACAATACAAACAATTATGCAGGAAAGCAAAAGCTGTTTTAAGTAAGTATAAAATAAATTTACTGCCATTTTAACACGATTTTTTTTTCATGACCCAATGTCTGCCTGCCTTGAGCGCACACAAATGTTGAAAGTGCCTATAAAGTAGAAAAGATGGACATATGGAATATAGGTGGCATTATGGCCACTAAACTGAACTGTACATGCAGGAGTCAGTGGCTTGCTTACTGAATGGTTCTGGTTCTTCAAGAATAACTGTTTTCTTTGTTTTTTTTTCCTTTTTCAGGAGACGTTGATCCAGCAGCAAGCGTCATTTCATTAGGTCCTGTATCTCTGATGTTGTGGATAGTGGAGTCCTCCAGCAATTAAATGAGAGCAGTGGACACATCTCAGCATGTCAGTCTAGAGAGTTCAGAATCGAAACCTGAGAAAGGCTGGGGCCATGGGGCAGAAACACCAACCTCCACTAAAAACAGAACAAGTGGGAGCTTCCAGTCCTGGCCTACAAAAAAAAGCATTTTGTTATGGGAACCATGCGAGGGTTAATCTTCTCATGAGGATGGAAGTAAACAAATGAGATGGTTAACTTGACCAGTGAGCAGTTCAGTTACAACAAAGCAACTAAAAAATAGAATGGATGACACTGGAACGGAAAAGGTTTTGATGGCACAGGTAGGGAAAAACAAAGCTCAAAACCGGCTGCGAGTTACATTGTCTCTGAATTGAGCACTCTGTGTTGGAAGAATATTCGTTTGGGGGCTCCGAATCTGCAGTAGAAAAGCGGTAGAGCAAGCAGTACAAATCTAATAGCAAACCCTGATATGTAGGACAACAACGTTCTGACTGATTACCAAACATCAGATACTCCACAGAGAGAGGGCTTTTGTTTTAGGAATAACCTTTTTCTACAAGATAAAGAAGTGGGGAGGGAGGCCGGGGAGGGGGGACAACAGAGCCAAGGAGAAAATTGTCTATTAAGGTTCAAAAGCAAAACAAAACAAAACAAAATGTGAAGTTTGTTAACAGAGGGTGTTTACCCAGACTGCTTCGAACAGCCTGACACCAGCCTAAGAACGGGGATATAGTTGAGCCCATTGTAAGTATCATTGAAAACCAAAATGTGCCAGTCAGCATGACAGAAGGACATCGAGGAGTGGGTCCCAATGTTTTGTTGACCTTCATGGGTTGATAAGCCTCTGTGTCTAAAACAAACAAAGTCTGGAAGTAAGTAGGTTTTTTGTTTGGTTTTTTTTTTTTCTGAAGTAGAATGAGGTTTCTTGCTCCGTTTCTGACAATCTGTTATTTATTAGTATAGTTGTGTTTTTTGTTTGCTTTCAGGTAGGTGTAACACATTCAGTTAAAGAGCACATCAGTATGCTACTACTCGATTTAAATCCTTTTTTTTCTAGCTCTTTTAAAACTTCTTTTTACCACTGTTTTTTGGTTTCTGCATGTAGAATAAAAAGAGACTTGTAAAATTGTAACATTTCGCACAGAAATGCCGCCCGATCTTCACCAGCTTCAGAAATCTGACCTTTGCCAATGCTGCAATAAAGTGTTGTAATTTAGAATTGGTGTCTGTCTGTCTCTTTCCATTCACTTTGAAATAAATGTTTCTGAAACAAAATGTTGTTGGCCCGTATTAAGAGAATTCTTGTCCACTTCATTGGGAAGCTTTTGTGCCTCAAGACTTTTAGAGGGAGGACTTGAAATTTGGCTGGGGGAGTTGTGCCCTTTGCCAGATTTGGCTGTTAAAGGCCTTTGAAAAAGCCTTGTTTATAAATGTTTCATAGGCATAATTTAGATTGGCAGCTAAATTCTTTAAAGATTCCAGCTGCCAGAGCATATTTTGTCCCATGGCTCTAGGACCTGAGCAGGGCTCTCCCTTGAATTGCTTCAACAAGCTTCCGAGGACCAGAGTCCTGTTCCTTCTCTACCCTCCTGTGTCCTTGTGGGGGAGAAAAGACAGGAACAGAGGTCAGAGTGGAGAGACAGCAGCTGGAGACAGGCCAGGGCATGGTTTCGGCTAGGTTTTTGTTTTGGTTTTTTTTCAGTGTTTCATATTTACAGTTCAAAGCAAACCTCTTTTTTTATTTTGAAGATGCTAAATTAAATTTTTATAAGACTGAAAATAGACGCACAATCTTTTCTTTTGTATCAAGTGACACAATTCCTTTAATGTGGATACAGTTAAACTAGTATACAAGGCAGGTTTAGGTTGGATATTAGGAAAAACTTTCTCACTAAGAGGGTGGTGAAGCACTGGACCAGGTTACCGATGGTGGTGGAATCTCCATCCTTGAAAGTTTTTAAGCCCCAGCTAGACAAAGCCTTGGCTGGGATGATCTGGTTGGGGCTGGTCCTGCTTTGAGCAAGGGGTTGGACTAGATGTGACCTCCTGAGGTCCCTTCCAACCCTAATTTTCTGTTATTCTATGTATTATACATTTTTAGAAAGGGAAATGGATTTCTACACCTATATAACTTATTTAACTGGTGCAACTGCATCTACATGAGAGTTGTATCGATACCATTGTATTATTAAGAAAAGCCACTTCTAACAGATATAGTTACAAGCCAGTACAAGAATTGTCTGCATCATGTCTCAGAGAAGAAAATAGCCTGCAACCAGTAGAGTCTGTGCTCGTTCATTAAAGACTAGCATTGTGAATAACGTAAAAAATAAACTGGTCCTGCTGTTACATAAAGAGAATCAGAAATCTATGCAGTTTGCCTTTGTGCTTGACAGGTGGGATGTTCAAAAGAACTCAGATAGGCTCCTTTGAACTTCAAAAGGAACAGTTAGGCTCCAGCTGAGAGCATTTGAAAATCACACCCAACATCTGTTGCAGTACTGCATCACTGTTCCTCTGCCAGGAGCAAATGACGTGCTGTAGGAGAAATGAAGCACTCGAAGGGTGCATCCCAATGAGCACTCGCTTGCAGGGGTGCGCATTTCCTACGTGCACTCTGGTGTGAAGCAAATTGTCTTGGGTGGGATGAAGGAGGCAGGGGCCAGCACCTGTGTTGGCGGCAGCAGCAGCCTCACCTGGGGTTCTGGGAGCCTGCTGGGGCAGCAGTGGTGCCAAGCCGGTCACTCGGAGCCTGGCTAGCAGCCAGACTGTGCCTCAGGCCAGGCACACTCCAGTTTCTGGAGGTGCACGCTGCTGCCTCCACACTGCTTTTCTCAGCAGTGGGTTTTCTGACACTGGGATCTCTGTGCAGCACAGCTGCATGTGCACCACATATAGTTTGTGGTGTCTCAAACTGCTCTGAGGCACCCCATACCACACATGTGCACTCGTTAGGATGCTCCCTAAATATTTAGAAATTGAGCACTGGATAGTGCCCTAAGGACTACAACATTGCTTAGGCTTCCTATAAATGTTGCTTCTTTGTCAAGATAGTGATGGCACATCTTAACTACATCAGACCTCATCCTTGAAAACACATCCCACTCTCCACTCCTACTTTGTATTTGCGGAGTACCAAAACATGCCAAGTCACTGGTAGCGTGGTGCCGGGCGTGACCAGGGCCACTATTAAACGCAACAGGAACTAAAAATGATGCTGGACTGGTGCCAAAGAGCAGCCAACAGGATTTTTCAGCTTTTGATGCCCAGAGAGTGGGAGTGAATGGGCAAGGCGTATTTTCACAGTGGCTTTTCCTAGCACAAGCCAGCACTGTGTAAACATGCCTTGAATGCATTTATGGATTTGTTTAATGTAATAGACTATCTTCCCCAAAAGATGCGTGTCTTCTCCAGAAAACCTTGAACTGCTGTAAATAACTGATACAACATACAGTAATCTCCCCCTCCCCCCCCTTGCTTTTTAATACTGGACCATTTTACCACTGCAATGTTTTCATTTGCTCACATAACACCTACTGTCTAATTGCTGCAGCTTATCTTTTTGATGTCGTGATTCCACTAGCACTCAAGGTCTCCTGGAGAAGTTGAAATCTGCTATTTCAAATGGATAGTTTAGAGAAGCTTTCAGGATATTCTTATGTATCAGAAGAGGCATTTCTTCAGTTTTTTCCTTTTCTGTTTTGAGGGAGAATATACTCATCCCTTATGTGGCCTGGCAATATGCTTGAAACTTAGGGGATACCATCTCAGGCTCCACTGTGATAGATGTCAGGTGCTGGAGTGACATCCCTAGGGAACTACATTTTTTGTTTGCAGGTACCAGACAAGTGGTGCAGTTTTCCCCTTGCTGGCCAGCCAGTGGACTTGGTCAAGACTCAGTTTCAAGGGTAAGGGATTAACGGTCCATGTCCATTCAACCTTTGGGACCTCTGAAGTTACCAGTGAGCAGTGAATACTGGTATTATCTGTGATAGTGTTAGTGATAAGGACTGTGAAGTTCCTTGACCATCATCACTGAACCTGCTTAAAACTCACTATACCACAATGGTTCTGAAGCTAGGCTTAAGTGAAAAGGACAGTAACTAGATTTACCAGATGGAGTTAAGAGGCCCCATGATACTGTCTAACATTATTACTGAATAATTATCAGTCATCTAAACCTTTGCCAAATGAAGAAAATGCCTATTTTTCATTTTCCTTACAAAATACTGAGGACGCTACTTCAGTCCAGTTTATCTTCCTGCTACCCTTTCCCCATATTCTTAGGATTTTCTACCCCACCTGTGACATTCCTCTTGAGATGGTACATTATTGTTCTCCCCTAGGACCTATCTTCAAATAAACTCTCTAACCAGTCCCAGACTGTTCTGAGCATGGTATGAATAGGAAACTATTTGAGAAGGGCTCAAACAACTGTCTAAGTGTTAAAACATCTACCTGTATTGTTTGAGTTATGGACTTACTATTATTAGGGTAAGATTGTGATTTAAAGCATGCTTGGAATTTATCATCAGATGTAATAGAATAATGTTTTGTGCAAAATTTTCCTTCTCTCGTCTCTCTCGAGTGAATGGAAGCAATGAATGCTAAAGGAAAAATAGAAATTAGATGAGCAGGAAGTGTTAGTATTGTACATTCCTTTCTTTGCTCTGGTATGTCATGTACAGGGATGGTATTTCTGTCATGGCTTCCAAATTTGACTGGTTCTGCCTTTGTATTGACGTGCACCTCTAGTGCTGGTAAAATTGTAGTGGATAAGCATTGTCTATAGCTTGAAACTCTCCCCTCTAGGGAATGGTAAAACATTTGGTAGCGGTAAGTTTTCCCATATTATTTATGGTAGTGGTTCAGTGTTAGTTTGACAGGGCCACGTCAGTGCGACACTTAGCTAGAAAATTTTGTAGCTGTAATTCTGAACCAAGAGAAGCTGTAGAATAATTAGTGTTCAGGTATGAATTGCTGAGTTGCCTACCAGTACAGTAATTTGACTGACCCAGCTATAACAATGAGAGCATTTTTCCGGTGAACTGTTTTATTTCTGCAGAGTTCAAATAACTGTAACAGTAAGAGTTGTGTGAAACGAGGCAATTTGGTCTTCCTGAAAGCCTGAGATAATACTTTAGAGCTACTAACTGCTTCCATTCAATTTGGTGGAGGTGAGAGAGCCTAATAAAATTTAGGATAATTAGTATTATAGTAATCATCTCAAGAGAAACATTCACATCGGGCTTGTCTAGAAGGAAAAGTTTAAGCACTTATGCCCATGATCATTGAAATCAATCTACTCATTTAAACCATTAATTAAACCAGCAAGCAGGAAACTTTGATTTAAATAATTGATTTTAATCCTCCTTTGTATAATTTTATTCCCCTGAAGAAAGATTTATTCTTATTGGCCGGTAACTAATAAAACATGTTGATTTGCAACTAACTTTTGGACATAACACGTAGTTATTCAGAATCTTTTAAAACTTTTTATTGTATTAGAAAGAGACAAATTATGCATCTTTATCTGATATTTAAGGTTTTATTACTTTCAACTCTGTGCCAGGCAATGTTTGGATGGAAGTTCAAATACTACTGCATGTGGACAGCCTTTTTAAATTGTTAAAGCACTTAAGGGTCCTGTATAGATTTAAAAAAACCCAACTTTTTTCTTATCAAAATACTTTGCGTTGAAATCAATTAAATGTTTCATGTAACCATCCCTTTTAAACTTTTAGAATGATTAGATCTCATCTTCCTGCTTTGTTTCTATTTATAGATTAGAAGAGACAAGAAAGCAAGCTCCTAGGTAGTTTCTCAAGCCGAATAAGCTGAAATTAAGAAAATAGTCCCTGTGCAACTGCAGATGTGGCTTTTTTGAAGAAATGGCTTAGAACCTACTCCAAAAGCGTTTAATTTAAACAGGAGAGACTCACTTATGCTACTAAACTATGAGACATTTAACCTGGAGACATACCTGACTCTTCTTAGCACTTCAGCAAATTCTGAACCCAAATGCTTAGCCAGGGACATCTCTGTCCGTTGGTCTAGTTGTGTTTAATACTTCTTTCTTTATTTTAAAATGTTTTAGAGTATGTGTTTACAGTAAACTTCGGATGGAATGTAATCTGTCGTAGCTGATTGAATCGCCTTCAGATAAAAGGTCAGGTCCCTCAGTCTCTCCTCGTAGGGCTTTGCCTGCAGGCCCCTAACCATAGTAATTGTGCTATTATTTTCTTGCGGTCAAAAACTGAGTGAAAGCTAAGAGCTGGCCCTTTCTGTCATATGTTCATGTTTAAACATGCTGAGCTTTAAGAAAGAAAAACACATTTAACTTAAATCAGAAAAAATCTGTTTAGAAATTCTACTCAAAGTCCATCGGCTTTAAAAAAAAAAAAAAAAAAAAAAGCGAAAATATATTGTATTTTAAAAGCCTTATGAATTGCTATCCCCTCTCCTTGCGAATACCAGAATAACCACTATAATCCTTGTGGGAATGCTCTTATTCTGGCATAAAAGGCCTCTCTTTTTTTAGGCTTAGTTTAGGTCAGGTGTATACTTGCCCATTTTGCCACTATAATGCTGTCTATTATACTGGCAAAGTAGAGCTCATTTTAGGGAATGCAAGAAGCAATTTTCTCAAACAGACCAGACATGAGGCTGCTTCTCATGCAACATTAGCTTAAGTCCGAAAAGACATATTTAAACCAGAATAAATTTTCACGGAGTGGGGGAAGCCATACTTCAACATACCAGTTTTACCTGGCACTTCAGGAATATTTCCTTAGTATAATCTATGGTACAAGGCCTGACTGAGTCTGTGGGCAGAGCCTGGATATCAGTATTAATTGTTTTCTCCTGCTGTCCCCAACCTGTTCCAACTTCTGACTACTGCTGGCAATATGCTTGCTAAAACTCAACCTGGAAAATGAACTAACTTCTCATCCCTTTCGATACTGTATGTCTGAATGAATTCCAGCACCACGGCAGTTGTATGGTAGGCAGAACTCAGCCATTTATCTCTTCTAGGCTGATGGCTGACTGGTAGTAGACAGCAGCTGTAGGGGCATCGGGGGAGTGCTACAACATAGTGCAGTGGGCTTTAATACAGGATTAAACAACAGATGTAGGAAGATCACTGGAAAAACAGCAGGTACTGGGAGAAAGTGATTAGCATTTCTGGAGGTCAAAGCGTAAGGACAGTTTCTAGTGCTCCAGCAACAATTATAAGCACCAAAGAGTTGTGGAAGGGAAACTAAATCCCGTTCATAGATAGAAGGCAATTGCGTCTTATTGACTATTCGCTGAACACTAAGCATCCAATGGTACATAACGTTTAAAATGAAGATACCCATCCTAATCTTACAACCAGACTAGGCTTTTTCTAATTTTTGTTAGAGAGCTGAAACCACTTTCTGTCTTACCTTTTAAGTAACATTTTATTGCATATGCTGTATAACTTAAAAACACAAAACAAAAAAAACTCAAAATCCACTTACCTAGGTACTTTTCTTGGCCTGACTTGTGCTAGACCAGCAATTCTCAACCAGGGGGCTGCAGCACCCCAGGAGTGTGAAGTATGTCCTTTTAAATACTGTACAATATTAACACTGCTTGGTGTGCCAGCATGATTTACTGTATAACCCCAGATCTGTAGTGTCAAAAGCTTTCTGCTGTTGTGATAATTGAGTTCTTTGTAAGGAAGAATTCATAGATTCATAGTTTCTAGGGTTGGAAGGGACCCCAGCAGGTCATCGGGTCCGACCCCCTGCCCCGGGCAGGAAAGAGCAGTGGGGTTGGACGACCCAGCCAGGTGCCTGTCCAGTCTCCTCCTTGAAGACCCCCAGGTAGGCGCAGGCACCACCTCCCTTGGGAGCCCATTCCAGATTCTGGTAACCCTGACCGTAAAGAAGTTCATCCTGATGTCTAACCCAAATCTGCTCTCCATCAGTTTGTGGCCATTGTTCCTAGTTACTCCATGGGGTGCCCTGGTAAACAGAGCATCTCCTATTCCTTGCTGCCCCCCCACCCCCCAACATGAATTTGTAGGTGGCCACAAAGTCACCTCTCAGCCTTCTCTTGCAGAGGCTAAAGAGATCAGGTCCCTCAATCTCTTCTTGTAGGGCTTTGCCTGCAGGCCCCTAACCATACTAATTGTGGTATTATTTTCCTGTGGTCAAAAACTGAGTGAAAGCTAAGAGCTGGCGCTTTCTCTAAGGGGTGCCTGGAGGCTAATGAAGGGGACCTTGAGTCCAACGAGGCTGAAAGCCATTCGGCTAATCTTTAAATATCTAGTATCTTCTGCTACCTTCTCAGCAGTTCCTTGTTCATTTTAATAGATTAAAGTAGCAATCTCTATGCTCCCCAATACTTTAATTGCTTTATCTTTCAATGAGAATTTTTTAAGTGCCTAAGGCTGCTTGCAGATGTTAAACCACAAAATCCAAACCCCCCAAACAACGTGCTTTACCAGAAGAAGCAGCGCATGACTTTGAACCAGGTCTGTCTGTATAGATCGGTCACTTCAGTGGGGCTCTTTGGTGCATTTTATTTAAAGGTGGTTCAATCAGCTATCAGAAAGGTGCCAACAAAGCCCTCCTAAAGCACCCAATCCATACAGAGGTCAGGGGAGCTGGATTCAACTAACATGCTGCCTCTTCTGGGCATGTGCCAGTTCTGTGTTGTTTTTTTTTTGCGGGGAGCGTTAATGTCTGCAAGCAGCCTAAAAGAACAGTTCCCTTCCCTCCCCTCCCCTTCCCTTCTGAAGGTACGGTAAAATGTCGCCGTCTTTGTGACCCAGCCGTGAAATTCTTGAAAACACAAAACAAGCAAGAAGTTTTTCCACTTGTCATTTTAGTTGCACGCCAAATATTTATTTACTTGTACCACACTAAGTGGAGACCTGAAGTCCCCATTTTTACATCTGCAAAAGCCCTAGAGCTTTTGGCAGTATCTCCTGTTTTGTTAAGGAGCTGGTACAAGCTATGTTAACAAAAAGCAATTTTTGACCAGTTTATATTGTCTGCAGTGGAGTTGGAGGGTTTTCTACTATAGCTACATTGGAAACTTTCCTAGTGTAGACCTGACCTTTGTAGAATGAGTCCAAAATGTTAGGCCTATGTACATGACCTAGTAAATTCTCATGCCTCCTCTCTCTCACAATTATTACTTGTTATATATAATCACAGTTGCCCTCAATTGCCAGTGAAGGGACAATTTTGCATTGTTTCAGTTTGGTTCGAGGATTTTCACTCTCCTATTAGTGGAGTGTTAGTCTGTTTCTTGAAGTGTCATTGCTTTCTCATCATATTTCAGTATGGTAATTCTCTTGGAATGCAGCTTTTATCATTTATCTGCAGCTGTTTTCTAAGTATGCTATGAGAAACACCTTGCATTTCTGCAGAGCCGGGTGCTTCATTTTGCTTTACGAACAGTTACGGTTCTGTCCGTTTAAAACAAAATCATAAATGCATTGGTATGAGCTTTGCCCCCCACTGCTGCAGAGTGCTTCAGTGCATCTGAGGCCTCTAGTACGTAGCTTTAGCACCAGTATAATTTTATTGCTTAGGAATGTGACTTCTTTTGTCCAAATAGCTATGCTAGTACAGCCCCTAATAAGCATGCATTTATACAATATGAACCTGCATGCGGGATCATAGGACAGTAAGGCTGGAAGGGACCTCATAAGGTCATCTAGTCCAGCCCCCAGCTCAAGGCAGGATCACCCCTAACACCATCCCGGTCAACTGTCTGTCTCACCTGCTCTTGAAAGCTTCCAAGGATGGAAATACCAGTTTCTCTAGGTTGCCTGTTCCAGTGCTTGACCACCCATGTAGTCAAAGTTCCTCCTAATCTCCAACCTAAAATCTTCTGCTGAGCCTTGAGGCTATTGCTCCTAGTCCTGTCCCCTATGGCCACAAAGAAAAATCCATCTCTGTCCTCTCTGTAGTGCCCCGCATTCCCCTTTCCATACGGAAACAGTTATATCAGTATAAAACATAGCATTATAACTGCATTCAAGATTGATCTATTGTTGACTGCTACTGCAGCAGATTGTTCAGGGCACAGATTGGTCTTAAGTCATCTGCATACCCATGCAACCTAGCCTCCACCCCCCTCCTCTCTCCTTCCTCTCTTTCTCCTTTTTCCTCTCTTTCTCCCTTTTTCTTTCCCGCTTCCTTCCTCCCTTCTTTCCCCCACCTGCTGGATGTGGTCATCTTTGCTTGTGAAGGGCAAACAACATAACTGTATTCGTATGAGGAAATTCATAGATGCTAGGGTTGGAAGGGACCCCAACAGATCATCGAGTCTGACCCCCTGCCCATGGCAGGAAAAAGTGCTGGGGTCACATGACCCCAGCCAAGTGTTGTCTGTTCTCCTCTTGAAGACCCCCAGGGTAGGTGCGAGCACCACCTCCCTTGGGAGCCCATTCCAGATTCTGGCAACTCTGACCATAAAGAAGTCCTTCTTGATGTCCAGCCTAAATCTACTCTCTAGCAGCTTGTGGCCGTTGTTTTCGGTTACCCCAAGGGGTGCCCTGGTAAGCACAGCATCTCCTATTCCCTGCTGCCTGCCTTGGTGAGTTTGTATACTGCCCCAAGATCCTCCCTCAGCCTTCTCTTGCAGAGGCTGAAAAGGTCCAGGTCCCCCAGCCTTTCCTCATAAGGCCTTCCCTTCAGGCCTCTAACCATACGAGTGGCCTTCCTCTGGACCCTCTCTTGTCCACATCTTTCTTGAATTTCAGCGCCCAGAACTGGACGCAGTACTCCAGCTGTGGCCTGACCAGGGGAAGCATCACCTCCCTGGACCTGTTCATGATGCACCTACTAATGCATGACAAAGTGCGATTTAACTCTGCTAATGACTCTGCCACACCGATGACTCGTATTCATCTTGGAGTTGACAATGACTCCGAGATTGCTTTCGGCTGCTGAGAAGGTCATCCCCCAGCCTATAGGTGTGCTGGTGATTCCCTCTCCCTAAGCGCAGCACCTTGCACTTGTCCTTGTGGAGCTGCATCCTATTGTTCCCTGCCCGCTTCTCTAACCTGTCCAGTCTGCCTGGATTCAGTTTCTTCCCCTCTGTTTTTGCTTCACCCCATAGTTTGGTGTCATCTGCGAATTTGGACAAAGTTTCTCTCCACGCTCTCATCCAGGTCGTTGATGAAGATATTAAACAACACTGGCCCAAGGACTGAGCCTTGGGGGACTCGACTGGCCACAACTTTTGGGGTCAATACCGACCCACCAATACCCATCACTCTCTGGGTACAACCCTTAAGCCTATTTGCCACCCACGTGACTGTAATCATCTATGGCACAACCGTTCAAGTTGTTTAGGAGACTAGGATGGGATACAGTGTCGAAGGCCTTCTTAAAGTCCAAGTAGATGACGCCTACTTCAACTCCTGTGTCTAAGCTTTTAGTGACCTGGTCATAGAAAGAAATAAGGTTAGTCAGGCAGGATTTATCTGCTATGAACCCATTCTGGTTGCCCTTCAGCATTATATTACCCGCTGGGCTCCTACAAATGTGATCCTTGATAATTTTTTCAAGTGTTTTCCCTAGGATAGAGATGAGACTAACTGGTCTATAGTTACCCGGATCCTCCTTCCTCCTCTTCTTGAAAACAGCGACCACATTGGCCCTTTTCCAGTCTTCTGGGACCTCATCTGAGCACCACGAGTGCTTAAACAGTCATGCCAGTGGCTCTGCTATGACGCTGGATAATTTGTTCAGCCCCTTGGATGGAGCTCATCCGGTCCCGCTGATTTAAGCACATCCAGCTGCTCCTAGTGTTTCTTTACCAGGTTGGTGCTGACAGCGGGCTGATGTTCCTCCTGCTTCTGTCAGTAATGCATTTGGGAGATTTGTCTAGATCCGAGCTCAACAATACAGTGGCAAAAAACTCACTGAAGAGCTCTGCTTTGTCCCTCCTGTCACCAACTGCCCTGGTCTATCGTGTAGGGGTCCTATGCTGCCCTGCGCCTTCTTTTTGTTCCCTAAATACCTGAAGGACTTCTTGTCATCCTTAATTTTTGTCGCCAGCCTGAGCTCTAATGCTGCTTTGGCCTTCCTCACCGATTCCCTGCAAGTGCGAGCCAGGGAGGTGTACTCCTTGGTAGCTACCCCCTGTTTCCACTGCCCATATGTCCCTTGTTTGCCCCGAGGCTTTCCTGGATTGCCCCGTTTAGCCAGGAGGGTTTCTTGCCCCTTTGCCCCCTTTTCTATGCAGTAGGACTGCCTCCTGCAGTAAACTTTCCTGCGTGAAATGAACCTGCAGCCTAACATTTTTGGGTGTTTGTTTAGGGCTCCAATTCCATAACATGCAAGCATGGGGGCTGACTGAGGTTCCTACACCAGCTACCCCTAAAACTTGCGAGGCTTTGAAAAGATGCAGCTGCTGGTTCATTTTAGTGGCCTAACTCGGAGATGTTTTGGGTGCCTGACTTGCCACTCCAGGTTTCTGGACTCCGATTCACCCCTGGAAGACATTGAACCTTCCACTAAAGCCCCTTCTAATTTCACTGGTGTAAAACCCCACTCTCCTCAATTCCACCAGAGCAAAAAACCCCTCCATATGAATAGACAACCAGCCTTAGGCACCCGGATTTCCCTGGGAGATCTCTGCAGAGACTCGTGTACTGTCCACCCACCTGGGGCCTCCTCTTCGGGTGCTGTCGTTTTGTCCATGAGTCGCTTAACATCTTTCAAGTCATTTTGAGTCAGTGGCCTGTTTCAGCTCCATGAAAAAAGGAGCTACCAGAAAAATGTGGCAGCACAAGTTATCACGTTATTACACAAGCGTCTGGCTGTGACTGGCGTCCAACAACAAAATAGTGCTGCGGGCTTGGCCCACGACGAGGGCTCATGTTTGAGCCACGGCTGCTTGAGGTGTAGCGCTATGCGACTGCCAGCTCCTCGGCCCCACGGGCCGCGGCGCTCTGAGCAGCGCGCCACTCGCCTCAGTGGTATGCCGGCACGGCCGGGCCATGGTGTATTTACACGCACGGTGATGCAGGTGTGCTGTCCTCACCCTCCCTTAAAAAGGTCAGCAGGGATCAGACAGCTGATGGCTTAGTCACGGCACAGTCAAATGTGTGCGGTGTTACTTTAACCTGTGTTTGACGGGTATGTAGCAAGGGATTGTAATTAAAGCAGAGTTGTAATTAGACCGGCCCACTTGAGCAACAATGTGTATAAAATGATGCAGGAAAATTCAGCTGAGCCTTGCAAATCTTTGGGGGACACAAACCCCTTTTCTTTACCACTGCTAATGTTTTGCTGTGGCTTATAAAATGTGGGCTCGATGGCTCCTACTGTGATGAAAGCGCGAGCTCCATGTTTTGTGGGTAGAAAAACCTTGGAAGCTTTAATGCCTCTTGTTGCCTTTCCTGTATTTGCAAAGGGTTGATTTACACAGACTGCAAATTCCTTCCTTTTTATCGGGTAAAATCTTGTCCCCATGAAATCAGTCTCAAAGATCCCATTGCCTTTGGTACATCATGACAACACCAGTAATGTACTTGATTAATGTTTATCCAAGGATCACTTCACAGGAAATATTAATGAAGCTTCCCCAGTCACCTGGGAGGTAAGTACAGGATCGTGTTACTGCAGCTGAAACGTAACCGCTTCTGACATGAAAGATGGCAGCTGCTCTAGATGCAAAGTTGCACATCTCACGTGCCCAGGTCCTGCCTCCTTTACTGTTCTGGCATCTAATGCTGCTTAAGTATGTTGTTCTGTACCACGCACATTTCAAACAGTAAAGATCCATCAAACAAAGGGCAGAAATTCTGCTTTCGTCTTGAGAAGCAACCAGTAGGGAAGAACTTGAATTGATCAAGTAACGAAGCATGTTTTCACGGTTCTTGGGATGCTCTTTGGTATCACTGTGGGATGAATGCATCTGTCAGTTTATCTCCAGCTTGTATTGCAGGAGCATCTCAGTGGTTACTGAACTGAAATGACGGGGATCGCACACCTTGCTGGGGTCGTCTGACCCCAGCAGTCTTTCCTGCCCAAGCACAGGGGGGCTGGACCTGATTGATCTCGTGAGGTCCCTTCCGACCCCTAACATCTATGAGTCTCTGAGGGAAGTGACAGAGACGAACCCCGGGTGGGTGAACTTTGCAATTCTCAGCTTTCCTTTTCTGTGTTATAGGAAGTTTTGGTTGTGGAATATGTTTCCTTTATACAGAAACTCACCTTTGTGTAGCATTCTGCTGAGGGTGGGAAAGCTTTTCCAAAGAGGGAGACCTCATGGGGTAAGTTGTCAGATTGCATCAGTCCAGTCCCCCGTGGAAATGCAGCTGGGCTGTCCTGGCAGTATATGAGATCCTGGATCCACCTGCAGTGGCTTTTCTTCCCCATCAGAGAGATGTTGCCCACAACGTTATGCTTGGCCCACAGTCTCCCTTGCTCCTTGGATTGACTGAAATGCATAGCAGTTTTGGAAGTGAAATCAAGTGCAAGTAGGACCATCCTGTGTGCCTTGCCCCTCCTTGGCAATACTTTTTTAAAACCAAACTTTTGCACATGAATTGCATATAGGATGACGTATCCATATTGCCAATATAGCAATGCTCATCACACAGGGAATTTTCTCCTCTTCCTGATGTCTGGTGCAAAGCGCGTTTATTCCAGGGTGTCTTAGCAAAATCTCTGCATTGCGCAGAATGCTTATTTCCCAAGCTCAGTCCCACTAGAAAACCTCTCCTAACATAAATGGGAAATTAAAGCTAATCAGGCAAGCTAAACCCACTTAGGAAGACAGGAAATGTTCAGCAGTAATGAAGTTTATTTGTGTGTCAAAGCCTAAGGGCCACGTAGATCCAGTTCCCCAGCGGTAGCTTGCGTATTGGAAATAAAATGCATTGACAACTGTTTCTTAATAAAGGTTTAAATATGAAGTAATAATCTCTCTCCTGCTGGGATGTTCTCTGAACGCTCCTTCCCCTTGGTGTCGTTCCACTTTTATAAACACAAGCACAATGGGGGGGGGATTATCTGCATTGCTCAATCAGTGTATGTAAGTCGTGCTAATGATGATAGTTTTGCTGCATGGAAGTTCAGGCTGGTGTTTCCTTCTAGGTGGCAGCTGTATCCAAAGTGTTATAAACATTTATATAGACCTGGCATGTTGCTCAGGGGGGTCTCCCTCTGCTCATCTTCCATGGTGATGAATTCACAGTTCAGCTTCCCAAAACCTCTGAGGAAATAAAGCATTTCTATTTTACAGATGCAGAAATGAAGGCGGGGTGTGGTTAAGTGACTTGCCCTGGGCGGCATAGGAAGTCAGTAGCAGGGGCAAAAATGTGGCTATGACAGTGTGCATAGCCTTTATAAAGGAGTCATTAGTACACAGTATCTTTATGATACCTCTGATCTGACACCTGACGTGTCTGACTTTGGGCACCATTCACCTTGAGGTGTAAGGGATGACTAGTTCAGCTCCTACTACTCCTGGACGCATGGCTGCTAGATATGAATGTCCTTTTGGCATCTAGGAGTTGCTGTCGCAGATCGCCGTGCAGTGGCGCTTGGCGGCAGAACGGGACAGGCCAGCAGGTGCATACTGCCAGACAGCGACGACAAGGGCCAAGGCTGAACAGATGGTGTAAGTGCGTGTTTCCTGGAAAAGCAAGTCCTACACGGACTTGCACACTCGGTCCATAGCAATAATCTCCTGGATCCCAACTGTGACCAGCAGATCATCCTTCCACGCCGCTCCATTTCTGTTGGGTTTCTGGCGTTGGCTTGATCCCAGGGGTACAAAATCTCTGTGCTTAATTGCAACTTCATGCTGTGGTGTCTCCCTCTCCAGCCTCACCATCTCATTTTAGCTGATGTTTTCTATTTGCAGATCTTATGCTTTATCCCCCTTTCACAGATAAGGAAATCCAGAGATAAGGAGACGGTCTTGTCTGAGCCTGCGGAGCTAGTCAATGGCACAGCTGCAAAAAGAAAGAGGCCTTTTGATTCCCATGCGAGGGGCCTCTTTACTGGATCACACTCCTATTGTACTGGGTGAAACGCACTGTTCGGCTGCGCTCGGTGACCTGACCCCGTCTTATCTCCCCTCTTAAGTTCCATATTATTATTTCATTCCTCTATCCTTTGGCTCAATACTGCTGTCTGGGTGGCACATTTTGAAGGTCACCTTTGTATATTAGGATCTTGCCAGGGGAGGACAAAGTGCTGTGCTGGGGGTAATCGCAAATACTTCGGTGAACGAACGGGTAAAACTGGGAACAACAGAGACACTGTTGTGGGTATTGTGCAGTGTGTGGCCACCACAGGCGAAGAGCCTGGGAGTGAAAAGGTGGGGAGGGCACGGCGTGGAGGGCATTGAACGAAAACCCAGCAAACTGTGGTTTGGCAAGCTTCCCGCTCATCAGGATTTGAGCTGCAAGTTCAAGTTGCAGCATTCAGCGACTTGGGCCTGCTCTCTGCCTGCATTGGCAGAAAGTGGCGCTTGTCAATTAAAGCAGACGTGTCAGGTAGAGATGAATCTTCCCAACTCCAGCGCAAACATGTTGCTTTAAAATATTATTTTACTGGGGTGCTGATTGATGCTCTTCTTGATGTGCACCCAGAGAAGAAACTGGATGTCCTCAACATTTACTTTCAAATGGGATGCGTCTCTACTAAGGGGTACTGACAGTGAATACTTTCTCAGGCATGCGGAGACCGATACTGCTGCGCGTGGGTGTTAGCCTCTCATCTCCTGTGCAGTGAATAAGTATCACCTGTTCCTGCTGCAGGGAGAATTGATTTGAAATGGGAGGCACTGGTCCTTGGTGACTGGGTTGTTTTTTAACGTACCATTGCTGACTTGGCACTGAATTCCCACTGAATCCGTCACCGCCTGGCCTCTGCGAACGATGCATCTTAGCTGTTCGCATGTCATTTCAGCACAAGCCATTGGCTATAGTGGAGCTTCAAAATGCAGATGTGCCTTGAGAGAGGCACATGCACAGCAGAGAAGGACCAAGATAGTGAAGCTGGCTCCTCTTTATAACCCACCAACCTTTAATTAAATCCTCAGCTACCACTGGCTGCTCTGTGTTTCTTTTCATTTTGTAGGTAGCAGATTGCTAGAAGTAGCCGTGACCTGATGGAAAGTCTGACAGCTAGGAAGTCGCTGCTGAGCCTCTTAGCAAAAATAACCTCTCTTTCTTGTTCCCTGGAGGTAAGGAGAACATGCCTGACAATTCAGCCAGTGTTAGTCTGGGGCACGCCGGCTGCTCCTTGGGGAAGGCACTTCCTAAATTGGGAGGAGTCGCCCCGAGCTGGCAGAGGAGAGCCAAGTTCTGAGAAATGCTTTGAACAGGGAAAGCGTGTGAAAGAAATGGGTGTGTTCAGTCTGGGAGGCCACAGCCCAAGAGTCCTTCAATGGAAAGACAGACCCAAAATGGATCACGCTCAATGGTGACTAAGCAGCATGAAGGAAATGATTGTTCAGAGAATTGAACAAGAGAGGGCCGAATTCACCAGGGATGCAGGAGGATGAGTCATGTGGACTCACTTTAGGCTCCTTGTTGGCTTGTACCCTGATTTTAGATTATCCCTTCACCAGAACAGTTAACTTGCTCAGCACAGACGCTGATGTGGACGTGGTTTATTAGCATCAAGGTGCTTGTATTAGTCTAGCTTCTTTGCAAGAGTGCATGGGGAGAAGCTGTGCTGGTAGAGCTGCATTCACCAAAACTGAGTGTAAAAAGCCGCCAAGTTAGAGTAACCTACCGAGTTCAAGCTCATGCAAGTGAAATGCTGAGAAGGTGGGGGTTAGAGCAGGGTGTCAAACTCCACTGAGCTGGTGGACTTTGGGGCTTTATGTGGTCCAGATGACCAACCTCTGGCAGGGCTGGCCCACAATTTTTGGGGGCCACCTGCTCTGAAAACATCGGTGGTGAGGGGGGTGGCTAGCGGCCGAAGAAGCCGGTGGCAGTGAGCAGCCGGACGTGAAGCGGGCAGCGGCAGGGGTGGGGGCTGGTGAGCAGCTGGATGCAGGGACCCCCCTTAGCTGGGGCCCCCCCTGCAGCTGCAGGTCTTGCAGTATGGGATGGGCCAGCTCTGACTTCTGGATCCAGTTTGCAGTGGTTGCCAGCACCCTGTGTCAGCATAGCTACTATATAGGGGTTAATTGTATCCTCCTTGCTTCCCCATCACTAATTTGCACACCAAATGGCACTTGGGCACCAGAAATCCAGTGGCACGGGAGAGAGGATCAGCAGCGGTCCTCTGGGTGCTGTCCATGTCGGCATAGAAATTCTGGGAGCTGCAGCAGGAAGCCTTATGGGCTGGATCCAGAAGCGAGTTGTCCGGCCAGTGAGAAGACCCACAGGTCAGCCCCACCCCTGCCTTACAATACTGGCTGTTTTAATGCTCGCTATCAGATCTTATTGTTCTGCATGTGCTGCATCGACTTATACCTGTACCTTTCCAAAGCCTTGCTAAAACCCAGTGTGTACCAGTAGTGCAGCTGCCCTATTGTGACCTGCTACTATAGGCAAGGTTTATAGGTGTATCGGCGTGTATGGTTTTAAACGGGGGGTAAACTGAACCAGAGTTAGTAGTATTGGACTAGTGTAAATGGCATCTATGCTAAGGGTACAGGTACACCCCAGACAATGCCTTAGACTCTGCATCTAGACTAGTGACATTGGTAACCGAGAGTGAATTTAATTGGCATCACGCACATTTGGGCCAAGGAGACTGAAGTTACGTGCACAGACTTGAGACTCCACTCTAAACTGGGTCCGTGATTTCATATGCCCTCTTAAACTATACTTATGGTATGATTGCTGCATGAAGTGTAACTCCAGGCCACTATCTGGAGCTAGTGTATAAGCCAAGGGGAACGCAAGGTATTTTTTCAAGCTGTGGGTGCTGCCATGGCAAGAAATACACTGAAAGATTTTGAAGCGCGCAGCTTTGTTTTGCAGATGTCTCTGAAGTACAGACCATGAGTAAAGCTGCAAAAGCAGTTCTGCAGCTTGCTGCTCTGTTTGTTTTGGGGTGGTGTACTTTCCATGATACCTTGGCTCGCTGCTTGCCAATAATAATTATGACTTTAAAGAGGCAGCCAAGGAATGCATTCTGCAATTTCCACCTCAGTGAGCTCAGTTGTGAAGCACTTCATCAGAGGCGCAGACAGAAGTGCCAATTTTTGCCCGATCTGGCCCTGAAAGCACTCTCCAGCCAGGACCTAATACTAGTGCATGGCTGCAGGGTGCTTTAAAGGGGCTGAATCCCGCAACAATCTGAACCCTCGTTACATGAGAGTTCAGATGAACGTGCTCCACGGTGTGTCTGCATGCACTGGGACTGGATTGACACAGCCCAGTCCTGCTCCTGGTGCCGTTTTCAGAATGGGAAGGAGGGAAGGGAAGGGAGGGAGCTCATTCAGGGGTTGCCCTGGGTGGGGGGCTCCAATCCACCCACACCTCCACTCCAGCGCAGACTGGGGAAACCCCAGAACTGACCTCCCTAACCTGCCTTCTCCCCTCTCATCCTGAGACGGTGCTGGGAAGGGAGGGGAGCTAGGGGAAGAAGCTGCAGAGATGCAGCCTCTCCCCTTGCATCGGCTCCAAATTGGAGATGGATCCCCCACTCTCCTGACACAACAGCGAACGTCTGTTGGGTTGGGAGGATTGGTCTCATTCGTGGCACTTTCTGTGAAGTGCCATGAGTTTAATTCAGGGAGCTGCACTTCCTTCTGTCTATGCCTGTAGTTGCACTGCAAGCTTGAACCAGGCAGCTTGTAGCTCCAGCAATGAGGGAGAACCAGCCTGGTTTGCTGGGTCTAAAATATCTCTCACATGTCAGGCTCAGTCCTTCCAGCTCATGGTTCTGGGAAACTCTCATTGTATGGGAAGAGGTTTGGCTTGCTACCTAAGCAACATGACTTATCTGGCCTGTACCATTACCAGTGATAACGACTGTAGGTGTTTTCACTGCGTAGGCTGTTGAAGATTATCTCTTTCCTGTTTTACACGGTTCGAGTGAAGCTGGAAAACATCTCAGGCAGCTATCTGCAGATTTGTGTGACACTCTTGAAAACGCTTTCTGGTCCCTGATCTCAGAGTGAGTTGTGTACGGGCAAGCCCTGCTTAGTACATATTTTTTTTTCAAATTACTGGGGCTCCATAGACAGCTCAGTGCAGGACCAAACTAGAGAGGATAAAACTAGTTGTAGAGCAGCCTCCTGCCTGCCTCTCTCTCAGAATTTGAGATTTGGCTGCATATTTGTTTCTGTAGCCTACAGCTCTTAACAACATAACTTGTCAATCACCATAAAAACACAGGGAATAAAACATTTTGAGGAATTCTGATGAATCCTGAGTGCAATCAGACAGCATGTATGAGACATTGAGTCGCATGTTTTGAGATGCTGCATTTTGCCTGCAGAGTAGGTTTGTGGTCTCCGTGTTTAAAAGGCTTTGTTGAATAGACTAAACTCGCAATACAAAGGCAAACCTCTTGCTTGAGATGTTAATCTGCATAGATTAATTATGGAACAGCCTTTGGTTGGCCTTTTAGGAGCCTAATTTTTCCCAGCTCTAGGCACATTCGTATTTTTATCTAATTATTGATATACATTAAATCCAGCTCTTGCTGAAGTCAAAGGCATAACTCTGAGAGTAAGATACTGCCTTTACAACCTGCTGCTACTGTGCACTTTATGGGAAGATAAGAGCTTCAGCATGAAATGCAAATAAAGCCTTTGTTCCTCTGATTTTTACTACGAGGGTATAGAGAGCATGTTGGATTAAAGATTAGGGAGGAGGTACTTCAAAGCTGGATCATGCTGCTATAAACAAGATGCCATATACAGGATCTGGAAGGTCAAGATCAGGAGGGGGCAGGCCAGGCCAGGCCATGGCACGTGACCAGTCCCGCACGTGGCATGGTGACCAGACTTGGCTTCCCAGCAGTCCCCACAGCGGTGGTTCACTCTGCCTGGCTGCCACTACCAGCATCTCCACCATTGCTGCCAGACCCTGCCCTGCTGCCTGGGCATCCTGGTCCATCTGCTGGGGATGCTGGGCAGCAACTAGTTTTGGAGATCATGGAGACCCTGCCTGCCTACTCTGCCCAGTGCCCCTACGCAGTGGGTGTGGGGTGGATGGGGTTGGGTCCGCTCCTTCCCACCCCCAGCCCACAACAGCTCACCAAAACTCCTTAGTGGCCCTCCAGCCCAAAGAGTTGTCCACCTCTGGTCAAGACTGCATCAGTGGATACAGGGCTAGGTTCTTGGCTGCTATAAACGAATGCATATCCATGGGCCTTCGGGAGGAGTAAGCCATCAGCTGAGGTGCCACCTTTTTTTTTTTTTTTTTAAGTATTTCTGTTGCAGGAAAAATAGTTGGTCACACAGGCAGAGCATCCTTCTGTTTTCTCTCTCCATAATCAAGTTAAGTAAAGGTTGCCAAGCCTCCTCAGGAGGTCCATAGATCTACTTGAATGTCCAGGGGACTGTAACACATCGTGACTGCAAACTCTTCCATTTTTCCAGTTGCTTGACTAACGATTTTGTAGGAAGAAGCAGGTAAGATCTGTTAAGTTCTCTCTCTCTTGGGGAAGTGTGGACAGGGTATGGTAAAAACACAACGTGGGCTGGTGAGGTTTTTCCTCTCCCTGCCATAGACTTTGCATATTTCAGGCTATGAGGATATTGTCACATCACCTGCAGGCAAAAAACAATCAGGTTTGAAGTATCCACACAGAGGTGAGCTGCAGCCAGCGCTGCCTCACTAGCCCCATGACACGAAGTAGTATGCAAGGAAAGCGAGAATATGGCAAGGGGCATGCTGACGCTGACCTCTGAGCCTGGAAACCATTCCAAATTCAAATGAGAAGTTCTGATTTCAAATAGTTTAGGGCAAAAATAAACCATATGGAGAGGAGAAATTTATTCAGACGGGTCATACAGTACCAGAACAATGTGAAGAATAATGCCCATGCTAGTACGTTGTCAGTAACTGGATCCCTAAGAAACTGGCTCAGCCGTTATGTGCAGTTTGCTTTGAGATGCAGCCGTGAAAGACTTTGATCTTCCTTCCTGCAATATCAGATACAAGAAACCCACAAAACCCCAAAAGCCATGAACACCCCCAGCCTGGCAAAAACAAACCACAGAACTGAACAAAGTTGTTAATCTGTTGGGGCAGATTTCATCAACAGGAAGAGAAAGGTGGCAAGTGGGTTTCTAGTTGGTGTGCAGACTGAGCCCAGCACTCCTACCGTATCAGTACAGCCCCTACCCTGGACTGCAGACACGCTGGGATCAGGATGAAGATGCTCATCTTCATACAGACATTTCAATATGGCCAGAAGAATAAGCAGTTTTGATGGACATATACCTGTGTGTGTGTGTGTGTGTGTGTGTGTAGATTGTAGCAGTAGGGTTTTAGAGTAAGGCATGTTTCAAAGAGATTATACCAGTGCCAAATGTGTGTTTAGACACTGATATAGTAAGTGAGAATCAGACCCTTTGTTAACACTAAGCCACTCTGAGCATGGCCTGCTCTTTCACTAGGCAATTGCATCACAAAAGCATGAAGTACTATATTTTCTCACTTACAATATGTCCCCACAAATAAGATATACCTTGTTTTGAAAGGCAGAATAAAGAAAAAGAAGACCTTTCCTTGAAAATACTGCTACTAGCAGCAACTTCTGCAGCTGCCAGGGGAGGCAGGACAGAGAGAGCATCTAGTTAGCAGCACCCAAGGAGCCCTACGTGCAACACTACCCCACATGCAAAACTGTTACTTTTCCTTCCTTTCTCCCCTCCCTTTGCAAAAATTATTACCTTATTTCCTTGCTAATGATGCACACCCAACTTCCAGCAGCTACATTTTTGAAAAAGGTATGTGAGAAAATATGGTAATTAAAAGACAGAAATGCAGTTGCTCTCAACAGTGCTGTAAACTTGCAGTTGTCATAGCTTTCATGGGAGCTACTGCGGTTACTACTCAGGCCCATTGGCCACCGCAGGTTGAAGTGCCTGAGACAATCACTAAGGATACGGACAAACAAATCAAGGAGTAGGAAATTTCAACACTCCAAACTGGAACAAGCAGGTTCTTCTAGGTCTGGAGACATTAATAGTAGTTGACAACTTCCCTCTTTAGGAAGAGAGAGAGAGTTGGCTGTGTGAGTCTGAAGTCAGGCAGCAGGTAGTCTCTAAAGTGCAAGTCTACCCTAATTAAATCAGAGATGTGTAGCATAAGCTTTCATGAGCCCCAGGTTGCTTCATCAGATGCTGTGATCAGATCGTTCACAAAAACTTATGCTATACATCTCTGATGTATTTAGTCCATAAGGTTCAAATGTACCCTGCCTTCCAATATTCATGTTGGAAGAAAGAAAGCTAGCTTGGGCTAACTGCCCCTCTGTGCTCACACATGGCATCGCACTTGGCCTCTTCATGCAGGTGTGCACCTGAGTGAAGTGGGGGGAAAGGACAGTGCTTCTGCCGGTTTAATAACAAAGGGGCTGGGCTGTACCTAAGGGCTGCTGTTTAAGTTTCTTTATAACACAAAGGCAAAGATACAAACATCTCTTAGGATGGTAGTGCTACATTTCTGCCAGACAGGATTGTTGGTTTTGGTGTGGATCTGTGAGCACCAGAGACCAGGCATCAGACCGAGAAGAGTTAATTCATGTTTTCAAAAGGATCTGACAGCTGACCACAGCTAATCAGAGGGATAAAGGGAAAAGGAAGAAATTCCACTTTCCATCAACTCTGTCATTGGATTTTATCCTAGTTAATTTAATTAGATTTGTGCAAGATAAAATTTCCACTTTAAAACAAAAATCACAACATTTACATACACGGTTGCATGATATACAACATACAGCTAACATTTATATACAGGTTATTTATTAGCAGCTATACTCTAAATTCACATAGTACATGGCTTTACTTGCTACAGTTTCAGGCACAGTGGAAAGTTCTTCCAAGTGGGACAGCTGGGAGGTGGGTGAACCACAATAAATACTTGGTGCTGGATCTTCAGTTTGGCGTGTCTAAATGCAAATCTACCAACTGAAGATTCAACAGGAAATAAAAAATGGGGCATATAATTCAGCTAATACTCAAAAACTATACAACTTTTGTATTACACACCAACTTCATCCTTCAATGGTGTGTAAAGGTACTGAAATCAAGTCCATCCCAAGTTACTTTTTCTCTAAACCATCTCAGTTGTAAATTAAAAAATCCCAAACCACCACATGGATCAATGTTTGCTACTGTTGAGATAATGGATCACATGTGACTATAGGTCCACAGGAGTCTGCATTTGTATTTAATGTTCCTTTAATAAAATTGAGAAGTTCAATGTACAGAAAGCTGTGAACACTCATGTTTGTTTCACTTAGAGGAAAATAAGTGTTCGAACGGTGAAGGCGAGTTATGACACATTAGCAATACGGTACTTTTGCTTCGCCGAATTCAGAAGAGCCCTTAAGCGTGCAGTTCAAAAGCCACAAGCACGTGCATAAGTGTTCTCCTGAAGTGGGACCCGGGCTCAGCTCTAGCAAAGATTGTAAATACGTGTTTAACGTTCAACATGCAGGTAGTCGCACTGACTTCAGTGGGATGACTCACATATTTAAACGGGGCACACATACTTGGGGACTTTGCTAGCCTGAGGAATGGTCACATTTTTTATTTTAAATTACTGAACGCTTGCATACAGCATATCTGTTACATCCAAGGATGCGATCATTTATCCTTTTTGAGTGAAAATATGACGTCTGAAAGGAATCTCTCCGTTAAATAAGAAAAGCAGCCTGAGTCTATAGGCAATGCAATCATTTAAAAACAACCAACCAAACAAATAAAAGCAGGCAGATTAAATATTTTTTAAAATTACTTTAACTTATGAGGCAGGCTGACAATTATGAAAAAAAGATTTTCCTTCACAATAGCTTCATTTATGAAAGTCTACACGGTGCATTTTAAGCAACACTTTCTATCACAGGAAATACATAAACATGTTTATCACAGTTGTGTCAGAGCTCCTATAATAGAAGGCGTGCCAGTTTCTATTGTAACTACTCCCTCCTATTTTCCAAGATTTATAATTTAGTCATTCAAAAAAAAGAAAAGAAAAAAAAAAAACAACCACGGAAGGAGGAGAAATTGCTTAAGCTTTCAAAGGATGCAAGAGAGTGAACTTACGGAAAAAGTGAGATATTTTAGGCCTCCAGTTATGTAAATTTAAGACCAAGAGTTTAATGGACTGAGATTTTGGCATTTGATTCTAAACTGGCTTCTGTCCTTAGCATTTGGGGATGCACACAGAGAGGAAGAGCAGCTTGTCTCTTGTGTGTACGGACTATAAACACCTTCCAAAACTATGCTTAAATATTTGCAGACTCCCTGTAAAGTCTGTCGACTGAGCCCAGAAAGAAGACGCCAATGCAGATTGTTTTGGAAGTCTTGCTGGGCTGGTCATTCTGTTTGAAATGCGAGGATTTGGGTTATCTTTTATGATGAACTAGCTGGCTAGGTGCTTCAAAGAAGGGTTTCCCTATAACTTTGGGAATGACTGGATCTTCAGTGACATAACTTGTTAGTGGCAGAGAAGGGCACCGATTCAGAGGGGGCACCAGAATGAGAGCTCCCAGGGAGCCTGCGCCACTGCGGCAGCCCTTGTTTGAGGAACGTGCACTGCAGTGCCACCAAAATTGCTGCAGCTCCTGCGCGGGGAGGCAAGCACTTGCTTCTCTCCTTGGTCCTTCCCACCCACACTGGTCATGGAGCCCAAATTTCAAGCTGCACCTCTGCTGGATTTTCCCTCAAGTCGGAAACACAAAACACACCACAAAGCAAAACAGTAATCAGCTAATCAGATGAATGGGACTGAGCCAGGGCTGCTTAGTGGAGTCCAGCTATTGTTTCAGGGCAAGTTTTCTCCACTGAATTCTTGTTTAAAAAAGGCAAGCCTCCTGCGTTTGATATGAAGTTAGCTTGTACCTATGGCTTCTCTGCTAGCATTTCACAGCTCAAATGAAAGCAGTTGACTGATTGTCACTAGACGCTTTGGCTGTCAGTGCAATACTGACACACATGGTCTTCCAGGGGCTCAGAAGACCAGATGAGTAGATCGGTAGCCACCCAAGAAGCAATTACTGAGGAAGAGGGGCAACATTCAAATTTAGTGGCAGAACAATGCAGTCACCTACTCTCATCTTGGGCCTCTGTGCCTACATGAAGGCCAAAGGGGAAAACCACTCTCTCTTCACCCGTTTCAAGTGACTTAGGACAGGAAGTAGTTCCTGTCCTTCCTGGAGCTGGGTAATAAAGCTAAGCGAGGGGTGGGGAAGGTGAGGGGCAGTGATAAAAGCTTGTAATATAAGTCAAAGACTTCAGCTTTAAAGGTACGTGACCTCTCAGTGTCTAGACAGAGATCTGTAGGGTTTTTTGGCTTCAGAAAGGTAGAGCATGAGGAAGTTCCTCCACTGGATTTGCGAGTTATGTACAAATAAAAAAACCAAAATACTGCACAGTACACTTCATTAATGCAATGCCCTCTGGTGTAGTCCAGTACTGTTTTAAACAGTGCCTTCAAACCACACTGAAGAACAGATGAGTAACTGAATAGGATGCAGCATTCAAACCCCGCTGCTGACTGAGCAGTGCCACTTCGGATACGGCCGACAGACCTGTGGTTGCACAGCATTCAGTACCTCCTTGGCTTGCAGGAGCACAAAACTGCTCTTCACTCCCCTCTGTCTAGAAAATGCAATTTTGCTGGATTATTCGAGCACAAGCCAAGCCAGTCACCTTCTTTGCCTCCCAGCTGTCAGGACAGCTCCTTCCATAAATTACAGAGTCTCTTTTAGCAGTCCTAGTTTTCGAAGAGCCTCTTTCCTGGCTTCTTCCGTTGAGCCACGGCCAGAAAACTGTACTGTTATTCCTTGGGGCCGAAATCCTGAGGGTCTAGGGAGTGAGCCTGACCTCCTCCTGATGTCTAGGGTCAAGTCAGCCTGCCTGTCTTCGTTAAAACTCCTTGCAATGTTTTGCTGAGTGCCCTTGGTACTGACAATGGTGGCGGGTGGTTTGATCGTCACTGTTTTGCCTGCAGGAAGGAAAGGGCTCGGTTCACTTGTTAAGATCTCATGGATATTTTGATATCCATTCAGAACAGTCCCTGCCTGTTTGGATTGCATGTCACTAAGTTTCTGAGTGCTTGGAGCACGATCTGCCTGGATATGACTTGGCCTTTCCTTTGCCAGGCCTAGTTTCATCAGAGCCTCGTATCGTGTTTGTTCAGAAGTCAGATCTTTCAAGGAGGAGCTTCTGTTGCGACCCAAGAGATCGTTCTTTTGCATCCTCTCCTCTATTTCAGCAGCCCAAAAGGCTCCTCCATTGATGTTGGCCAGTACCTGTGCTCTGCGCTCCTGCACGTTGACTGCTGCCTTAGAGATGGTTTGGCTAAATTCTTTGCTGCTTATGTTGGTTATGTTGATGTTGCTTGGAAACCTGTGGGGTTTAGGTGCAGGTTGCAGAGGGTGCTTGATGGCTGGGAAATAATCTCCATTTTGCATTGGAACTTTCTTCTTCTCCACGGGCGTCACCTCCTTGGGAGAACCAGGGGCACGTGTCCTGTTCTCCATCTGCTTCTCAGATATTTTCTGAGCCAGGATGAGTGGAGTGGGGACTGAGCGAAGCAGCTTAGGATGCTGCACAACAGGAGGAGGAGGAAACCTCTCTGGGTTCAATGGAGGTGCCAAAGGAAGAACTGGTGCATCATCAGGAGGTGGTGTCCTCTCAGGCTGCTTGTTGTCCTCTGGCTTAGGGCTATCGGTTCTCCCAGCAGCCCCCGACACTGAAAAACAAACAAACCCAACACACATCTCATTGAGCTCTTACACAGCTGAATGCAATACCTTCCTTTACTAGGACTGGCCTCATACATATCCCATTACCCCAGCTTTTCAAATGAATACGCTGGAACCTCAGCTTTTTGCCTGAAGAGCCTAATTAAGCTACCAGTGTCTTTCTATTCCCCCACCCACCCATCCAGGATAGTATTTCTATAGTGCCAATTATTATTTGGGTTTATGATGACAAACTTTCCTTCTGTCAATCCAGCGAGTTCACATCCACTAGATACCTAGTATGCAGGAAGCTTTCTCCTCTTCCTGTTACCAACCACTCATGGTTATTAGGGGCAGAGAAAAGGACTGCATCAAGTTTAAAACATAGCAGCATGCTTCCTAATGGGCAAAAGTCTGGGGAAACTGGTTGTGGATAGGGATCTAGGGGACCAAAAACATGCGGTCTGCTTGGTGTAGCCACATACTACTAGACCCCCAGCAGAGGTATCACTACCAGTCACAAATGACTGTCCACAAAAGTGGGGGGGAGTGGATATAGAAATAACTAGTGCATGCACACTTGTTACAGCTATTACTCTCTACCTCCACAGCTATTACTCAGTGGGAGAGCTTTATGATGCTCCTTTTTGTAGTCAGGTGGGGAAGCCGGTAGGAAACTTAGCTGCATACTTCAGCATCACATGAACTACTGAATGCAGCACAATGTAGTAACAGTGAACAGCTGAGCTTTTAGGGTGAATACCCCCCCCACACACACCACGGCAAGGTACATAAAGCTTCTAGTTTTATGCCATAAGAGTGTTTATAAGTGTCAGAACGAGAGCCATGTCTGTGCAGGAGTTCACACCACAGCACCCTGAGCAGTAAGATCTACTTCAGTGGACATGCCCTAACAGCCACCCTTCTTTACCTGACGGGGCATCTTTGTTAGAAGAATCTTCATGATCACTGCTCTCAGGGGTCGATTGCACTAAGTCAATGATATCTTCTGTCTCCGAATGGCTGGATGCATTTTCTTCTGTTGACCTTGGGGAGTGACAGTGGATGCCACTGTCATGCAGGACCTGGTCCTCAAAGTCATCTTCCAAGGAATCAATGGTTTCCTCAAAAAACATGAGAACATCCTTTTCCTCATGAGTTAAATATTTCAGGCTCTCGTCATCCTACAGTAAAGGAGAGAAGAGTGCCTTGGAGTGAAAAGCTGTTCAAGATTCAACAAAAACTACAAAATATCCAAAGCAAATACAATATCTGTTTCCAAGAAAAGAACAATCCTAAGAGGCACCATCAGAAACGTCCATCCCTTATGAAGTGTGAAAGAAGGCAAGGAGAGTGTCATTAAATAACTACAGCATACTGAAAAGAAAGTCAGGAGTATAAAGCAGAATGGGTTAAAACATGCGTTAAACAGTAGTAGCCTGGACTAGGGAATTTGCTTGTTGATAGCCAGGCTGAAATCCCAGACGCCGGAAGGCTGAATTTTAGCAGCGCACACTACCAAAAATCTCACTTGCTCATGCTGGCAAGCTGGGTAATGTTTGTGCTCACTGAGAATTGGTTAAGAGACCATAATTCAGATATTGAAAGTGAGCATAGGCCTAATGTTTTCACAAGTGATTAGTGATTTTTGAGTGCCAAGGCAGAGGCAGCCTGGAGGTGCCTGATTTTCAGAAGTGCCAAGCACTTGCCAGCATATGGTCTCTCAAGCTGGCTAGCCAAATATAAAGTTGTTCTGATCATCACATCATGTTGAGCTACCAGATTGATAAACAGGAGTTGATACAAAAAGTCATCTAAAAATATCTACAGGTTGTTCACAGACAGGGTGAGTTGTTATTTTTTTTAAATGAGAAGGGCTTCCTGAATAAATAGAAGGAAACGCTTCTTGAACGGTAAACTCCTGCGTCAGCTGTTTTATCTAGGACAGAACAATCCTGCACTAGTAGGGAAATGGTAAATGACTTTAAGGATCATCCCGTCTGAGACTATGATTCACATTGTTCTCTGTTAACTTGATCCAGATAATGCTTCTAAGAGCAGCTGAACTGCAATGAGCAAGCTCTTTTCACACACCCACCTCCTGGGAGGCAAACTTTTTTCAACATTTAAGAGAATGACTACTAATGAGTTACAGTGAGATAATCGTAATAGAAAGACATTGCCTAATGGCAATGACTGTAAGATCTTGCATTCATGTACTCCTGTTCCAGTATCGATGAGAAGCAACTAAATGTTTGCTCTTCCAGATCTCCTCTCTCTTTCTTTCTCAATGTATATACCTGGGACTGACTAACAGTTGCTGGCAGTGAACACGACACCAAGCTGGGAGTGAGAAGACTGAGGTTCCAGTCTCATCTGTTTTCTGCTTGTGGCATGACTCTGGGAAAAGCCAAGGCTGCCATCTCTCTAGGCATCCTGGTTTCATTGCAAATATTAAAGGCAGATACAGTTTACAATAAGGCAGACCAAAGAGCTTTCAACTAAATAAATCCTGGAGGGGCAAGTCAACCTGCTATGGCATAAAGATGTTAATGGATAGTTAAGTCATTAGCTAAAAATCAGGTGTGGATAGTGTCCTCTGCCTCTAAGCCCTGACACCAGAAAGGGGACAAAAGCAATGTTATTCCTTTTGCAGAGTACTGAAACCCACCGATTAAAGCAGGGGTAAGCAACTATTTTAGGTGGAGGGCTGCCTACTGAGTTTTGGCAAGCCATCGCGGGCCACGTGACAGGCAGCCAGGAGCAGATAAATATTTTCTAAATTTTTTAGGGACCCCGCAGGCCAGATAGAATGGCCTGGCGGGCTGCATCTTGCCCACCCCTGGATTAAAGCATTATGCAAATCCTACACTGTTTAAAACCACCTGTGGCTAAAAATAATTGCTTTAGGACTGGCTCTAAAGGTAGCCCTTATTCACCTATATGACCTTACCCTCTTTCTTCAAAACAGATTACCTTTCCAGAGGCTAGTCTATAAGTGGTTCCATCCCCCCATTTTATTTACCATCAGCACACTTTTCTAATCAGTGCACGACTGAAATCTCTCAGGATAATCTGAAGTTGGTTTTGATGTGTGGTGTGGATACTTTCTCAGACATTCAAATTTATCGCTGGCTTGATAAATGGCATCTGATGGGAGGGAGTAAAGCAGTGAGGTCCTGGCACCCATGATACAAGACATCAATCTCGTCACCTGAAGTATGTTCCTGCCAGAATGGGTGAATTATACAAGTAAAGTAAAGGGTTACATAAATATTTCCAGGCTAGTGCCAATTTCAGTTGCTTATTTAAAAGCACTGGGTGACATTTTCCAGTGCTAGCTTCTGTCTTATGGCAAGGTAGAGGAGCAGGATAGGGAAAGAGGTGTCCCCCCCCCCTTTCCGCACACTTAAGAGGAGCCTGCAAATTGAAGCCAGAAGCTGTTGGTTCAAGCAAGCATAGCGCAGGATGCAGCCTGCTTCCATAGCGTGCTACTCAAGGGACAAGCACAGCCGGCTTCTGGGAACCGTTCATCATGCTCCAAAGATACCACCCTGGTTCAAATTGCTTTTTAGAAGCAAGTCCAAAGTGAACTATCAGAGCTATGGGCTTAGCTCTGCGTGGTTAAAACAAATATATGCTTAGATTTGGAAAAGTGTAGTTTTCACTGAAAACTAGTTTCACCACCGCTTGTTCCCTTCCTCAAATAGCTTCTCTTTGCAGGGGTCAGCTGAAGTATTCAATTTCCCATGAAAACGTAGATCAGTCATGCAGGATAGTGGCTGGGATGCAGGAAGAGTTCAATTTCCAACTCTGGCAGACACCAGTCTCCATTTTCCCTTTTAAATAGGAATACGAGTTACGTCCCTGCATTCCAAGCTAGCTCAACAGAAATTTTTCAATACTAAAGTTGCTCGGATAGAGTGGAGATGAAGGGCTTTGAGGTAATACGTCCTGTAAGCAGCGATTGCTATTTACGAATAACTGTGCTCTAAAATCATTGGCGTCTTTGAAAAGGCTTTTCTGTATTCCTTAAATTAGGAGTAAAGCTTCAGAAAAAGTGGGAGAAATTTTGTTGCAATAGGTTTGGTCATGCCAAGTATAACGAAGGTTACAAAACCTGTTTCCATTATAGCCCTGTTTTCCACATATTTCAGATGCTGAAATGATTCACCTTCTTCTTGGGCTGGTTTTCTGGCTTCGTTTCTCTCTGGAATTTGTTTTGGAAAGATTGAGCCAGAATCTCTTCAGCTACTTTGAACTGGAAAGTAGAAAAGAGGGGGGGGAAAAAAAAAGGGGGGGTAGGGGTGGGGAGGATAATATAAACTCCTCCTACTTTAAAAAGGACAATTAAGCATTTTAAAATTAATAAGGACAGCTCTAGTTTAAAACTTGAAATGACAACTTATTAATGAAAGAGTAAAACTATTTGGGGGAAGGAAGAAATTATAGTTATAAATAGAATTGAAAGAGCCAAGTGTGTTTGGCTGGCATCTCATATCTTGAGCTGAATGCAGCCAAACATTTTTTCCCTTCCTAGCATGGGCAGGGGAGACTTTGCTACAGGAATGCTTTGTGGAAAGGACTTTGAGCTTTAATGAGCAGATTCTTTTCCTCCCTATCCAGAATTGTTTTAATGTGAAGGATGAGAGAAAATTCTAGCTGTGGAGGCTATTGCCCATTTCAATTTGGTAATTTTTTACTGAATCCTAAGTTTTTGCCTAGCACCATACAGATTGGCTCTGAAGATGCTTTAAAAGCAGCTGGGAGGAGAATCTGTGTTCAAGGAACCTGCCATCTTTTGGGGGAGGGAGGGAACCTCTTCACTTAAAGGTATTGGCCAGTCACGCCTGCCATCGCACCCTTAGATTTCAAGGGCTCTCTGGGTTGACTTGTTTGCACACGACCAAGTCAAGGATCTTTATAGGACAAATAAGGCTGAGTGTCTTGTACAACTCCACATGGTCTTGGATGCAAGTGCAAAGATGTAATCTTCTGGGACATTAAGATGTGGGGCTTACTTTCATTTTTTGGCATTAACTGTTGGTAAAATTATAGGGGTGTCTTTTCTAGGAAGCCATTTCACCATGCAAGAATGACATGTGTGTGCGTGGAGATTCTTGATAGCTACATACAGATATAAGATTAGAAACAAATGTTGGGGAGAATGGAAGCACTGGGGAATGAACTCGGCACCTGAAATGAAACTTAGCTGGAATGTAGGCATCTCCACCCAAATGAATGGCCCATGGGTCCAAGCGGCCATAAACCCTGCAATTTTACTGTGGAAAGTTCCATAGATTTCATAGACATTAGGGCTGGAAGGCACCTCAGGAGATCATCGAGTCCTATCATCATCATAGACTCCCTTGGAGTCTATAGTTTTGTTACTGTACATGTCCTGCGTGTCTGCTGCCAAACTGCAGTTGGGATTCACACACGTGGCATCCCAGTCCCATGCATGGCCCAATCCTTTGGGTATATTCAACTATGCTTCAATGCATTCTGCCATTGCTCAACTCAGCCAAGCACAGCAACTGTGGCCACTTGACTTCAGAAAGATGGCTCCTCTTGAGTCACTTTACACTTTGCACACCCTTTACAAGTGGGCTGTGATTTGAGTACTGGCCCAGGAAATGGGAGCCCTGTGGCCCAGATCATCCTCAGCCCAAAGAGGTTCAAAGCCAAGCACTCACAGGAGGATGCCCTAACCACTACTCAATACTGCCCCTCTCCCCCCCACAACCCTGTTCCCAATGCATATTATGTATTTTATCTAGTGACTGGTTCCTGGATCAGGGATCAGATCCGATTCCAGGACTTTAAACCCAGCCACATGCATTCACCCCTTAAACCCAGCCACATGCATTCACCCCGGGCTACTGACTCTTGCTCTTTCATTTTCTTTCCTTCTGTTTGAAATCTGGGAACAGCTTCAGTGAATGGAGACTGCTCCTAGCCCAGACTAACCATGATCCACTGGTTAGAGCCTTCTCTTGGCACGTGAACATATGGCTAAGGTGCTCTGACAACCCAATTCCCACTTCCTGAGCAAATGCTCTACCCAAGAAGTAAAAGATGGGCTGTTCCCAGTCCCAGCCTGGCCACATCAAGAAGGCAAACAAGCCACCTACCACTGCCTAGAAGAAAGAAGATGATGGAAAATGTAGGACCAGTGCCAAGAGTGATCAGTGGGCAAGCAACAAATGAATACAAATGTCAAATATTTCATTCAAAACAATTCACCAAAAAAAAAAAAAAAAAAAAAAAAAAAAGGTGATGAGCATACGCTTAGAACAATTCTAATTAGCTATTGTGCTCAACACTGTTAGGGTCTGAGCGAGTTTACCCTTTAGCACTTACAGAGCTAGTTTAAGCAATCTCTGAACCATCAGTGATCATATCTGAAACACCACGAGGAATCAGAAAGGGCTTAGAGAATGGAGAAGGGCAAACACAATATCTGCATGGGAAGATAAGGAAAAGAAGGATTTGGAGCTCTAGGTCAGCCTAACCTATCCCTAGAAAGATGGTGAAACACTAGTAAGCAATCAGTATGTATGCACTGAGGTGATAAGACGCAGCCAACATGAATTTGCCCTGAACAAATTAATGTCAAAACAATCCAGTTTTCTGAGGTAGGAATTCCACCAAGGAGATCTCTTACATTTACTGCACCTAACTTGACTTTTGCCAGGCTTTTGACATGATCCCACACAACACTAGAAGGCTAAGGACATACAGTCCATTAAAAATTAAATTACTGTAGGGTGGGCCAACAAGTGATCAGAAAACTGTTCTCAGTGAGTTTCAGCAACCTGTTGTCACCCAATCTGTGATGCGTTCAGAGTATAAGAGTGCAACTGCAGAATGCATCTTGCACGAGAGCAGCATTTCCCAAACTGTGGGTCACACACAAAACTTGGGTAGTGGGGGCATGACACCAGGATACAAAGATAACCAGCAGCGAGGAAAGCAGTGGGTAGGGTTTAGCATAAACCCCAAAGAGTCTGGAAAATCCTGCAGTACAGCTTTTGGGATCAACCCTTTGGAGCCCTTAAGAGGGGACACTGCTCTGGTTCACAGCTGGTTTGTTCTGAGCAAAGTTAACTGCTCTACTGTTTTCTACCAGGCCAATATGCACCAGTGCAAGTCATCCTCTGGCAGATGCCATCCTAAAGTTCAGTCATAGAGGAGGTGGCAGTAGGCATGGACAACTTGAAGTCTTCTACCTCGGGATCAAATGTTCAAGGAGTAACTTGCATCATACGCCACACAGGAGGCTCTTCTGCCAGTACTGACTTCTCCCTCATCTTTGTTAATATCAGCATGGGAGTTGACATAGGGTAGCAAGTATCTCTCAGAAGCACAACCATGAAAAAAAAAAAGTTAGGAGGGTGGATGGTCCAATATAAAAAAAAAGCCTCTAGCAATAACACAGATCAGGGGCCCGAACAAAAGTCCATTCCACTTACTGAGCGTTCAAGCACCTTGTTAGTGAATAAAACATAGTATATTTAGTTGTATGGGGAAAGGAGGAAGAACACACACAGGCTACCCCATCTTAGTACTGGTTCAAAACAGGAGTCCCAGGGTTTCTTCAGAGTTTGAGGCGTCTCTTAATTCATGAGAGCAGGGGCCCCCCCACACAGCAGGTGTGCTCCTCGTGCTTGTCTGAATTGGCTGGGGATGATCCTGGTGCTGAGAGTCATGAAAATAATCATGTGGGCTCAGGATGCCACCATTTCTGCAAGATGAACAGATGTACGACCCCTGGCATAAGTATTAGAGTGAAAGGGAGAAAGACCAGTCCTCTGATCTCTGCCAGATCACTCTAGCAAAGACTTGGATAGATAGGAAGGCCAGAAAGTGTTCAGCTTTCTCTTTGGCCTACCCAAGTTGTCTGGTATATCACCCGTCCCTCTCTACTGACAGTTCCTCACAAATTGTCCCATGGATTTCTGGGACCGAGAAGTCTATGTTGACTAGATGACCTCAACTGGAAACAAGAAGCCAGCAGGAGCATGGCTCAACATCAACTTGCTAATAATTTGGGTTGGAATTAAACTTGCTTGCGGGAATGTGCGCTTTGTAACTTCCTTATTCAGGTGCCAATCAGGAAGAGTTTGGATCAAAATTTCAGCCACATAATCAAGTGAGGAATTTGGTCAAAAACCTGTTTTTAAAAAAGTAGCCTACATCAGCATAACTGGAGGAAGAAGCTGGCAGAGCAGGTAAACTATGCACAACATGGTCCTTTGCATGTGACTGAAGTGCTTGTCCACGCGCACAGAACACAGAACTAAATGGCACAATTGCACAAGGTAAATGCAGGTCATTTCAGAAACTCCTACCTGAACCAGGACACAAATGCAGACTCTCAGTACAACAGTTCAGCACCAGCCCAGTTCAGCCAAGGTAAGTGCTAGCTAGCATGCTCCATGTGGTTTCAGTACATGACACTATTAGATTGGTGTGTTATTCCCCTCTAGTATCTACTCCAGTGTTCTTGGTTCAACCTAGATCTGCTGTACAATTACAGGATTAAAGGACTGAAAGAGAAGCCCTTGCCTCTTAAAGCCACAGGCCTTTTGCATTTTGTTTATTCAAGACCAGCTCAAGACAAATAGCCTGAATTAGCCAGGACCTCATTTGAATAATGCTGGAGATAAAAATGTTCTTAAAGTGCTTAGGTTGGTTTTATCCACGCTCACTTTATCAGTGGTATAAAAACAAGTCAGACAATAACAGGCAAGCCTGCACCATGCGAAAGGGAATATGCTTAAAGCATGGGATTGGGAGTTGGGATTCAGATGTAGTTTTGTTCTCACACACTTTAACTGGTACAAATGATTGTAAGTGTGAAGGGGCACTCATCCCCCTCACTGCTGAGGCTCACTCACTTGCACGAGTGCACTTTCTTGCTCTCATACACTTCCCCCCCACCCCCAATTCTTTAATGAAGTGACTTGTTACAATCATAAAAGAGCCGATGCAGGGCAGAACACATTTAAATGAAGTGTATGCTTTGCTTTGTTGTAGTAATCGTTGCTCATACCTGAATTGTAAGAAAAACGTTATTGCAAACAGAACAGTGTGGGCAGAGATAGCATTAAATAAGCTCATATTCAATGCAAGAATATGGGCTTTCCCTTAAGGACTGGATTGTATCCAAGGGTAACAGGGCAGCCTGGCCCTTTAAGTAGGGCAGCCAGCCCTGGGGTAGAAGCCCAGCTGTGAGTTAAGTCAAAAGCTCAAGGAGAGAGAGAGAGAGAAAGAACTAGCTGGAATTGGGAAGGAGCAATTTGTGGCCAGAAGGCAGACTGGAACTCAGTTAAGCCTGCTTTTAGGAAGGGTCCAGAGCTAAAGGCCCCAGTACCTGGAAGAAGGCTAATGGTTTTGCTTTACGCATTTGTTTGTGGAACAGATTACTGTGTTTGTACTATGAGGACTGACTAGGGGGCTCCCAAAGCAAGCCAGCCTGTTTGGCAGCAGGCGCACCAACCTGCTTACACCAAGTCTAGCATTACCCTGTGGATAGCTGTGTTAGGAGAAGGCGACTTGGAAATCTAGTACAAAGCAATGCCAGGTTAATAGCATACACTGGTTCTTGCACTTTGGCTCACGGGCCTTGGGTCTGCTGAGAACGTACATATTCTTCCTAAAGCCTCTTTCATCTTGGTACAGCTCTATAGTTGCAATGCTAGGGTGAACTACGTGCTGTTGTTTTTAGCTACCCCATTAACTAGACTGGGTCTGGTTAGCCTGCACATGCTAGTTAGTCCAAGCACTTGCAGGTGTTGTTCCCTTGTGCTTGAATTTCATGGAGATCACTCATCCAAAGGTTACGCTTGCTGACAGGCTGTGGATTTTCTGTATTTAGAGATATGGGATGCCCTTTCATTGCAACTAGCTGGAAAGAAACTTCCAGCAACTTGGTCAGTTCATAAAACACCAATAATTTATTGAATCCTTTACGGTTTTGCAAAGCAAAAGTGACCCCCAACTCTGAGTATGCATCTGGGCAAACAGAAAATCAAAGCAATATTTTAAGACAGGTAACTCCCTGGAAATGGTTAAAATCTTTAGTTTCTCTCCCTTGCAGTGTCTAAAGGTTGCAATAATGGCCTTTGGAAAGAGACATTAAAGAACTGTTTTGACAGTAAGCATATGAATATGGACCCCAAGGGAACTTAAGTATGCTGTCAGCCCTGGCTGTTAGAGCCCTTTACAAACACTCTCATGAGAGATAATCATTATCTTTGTGCTACAATGCGAGGAAGCAAAAATTATCATCTCTTGTCCAAGGCTGCAGAAGCAATCTGCAGTGTAGAGGAAGAAATGTTGCAAGGGCTATTCCATAACAAAAATGCCATGCTACTGACCTGACTTGCTGTTGTGCAAGACTGCAATTGGAGTCAAGATCTATTGAACATGTTCCAGTGATCAATTTAAGCACTGATCAATATTTTCCCCTTCCACCCTTTTGTGAAGGAAGAGTTCCCTGGTTCTGCCCAGCAGATTGCAACAAAAGCTCTTTTTAGTGCACTTAAAACTGAGAATCTAATTGTATATGGAGGAAAAGCATATTAGAAAGAATGCTGACCTTCACTCCTGGAGAAGTTTTTAAAGCTCACTTTACTGCATTGAATAGATGCAGGATGATGGTAGGATTCTTATTTGGACATATTGTGAAAAAGGAAGAACGCAGTGGCACTAAAGACTTGAATAGTTTTTAAACCCACGCCCAGTTGGGTAGGACTTTCCTTCACTGCCCCTCTTGTTCGATGTACCACAGGCCTTCTTACACACAAAAGGTTTTGTTGCGGAGTTCAAGAAGAGAACGTAGCAGCAACTTATTGCTAACTGCATTGAAACAGGGATAGTAGATCCCCCTCCGCATCCAATGAAGGCTAAGAGAACAAGATATTTTCTCCTAGTTCAAAAGGCTCATTTATAATTATTGCTCTTCAGTTGATGGGCTCCATACTTTTTCTGCTTTGCCACCCATGAATTCCAACTGATGTCACTTCAAGGGACCTACCTGCTTTCCGAGGATTAATTTCTACTCCACATAGATAAAAAACGACATGCCAGCTGCACAGCAAGACCTACAGAAAATGCACTGAACACTTCACGCTCTGTATCTCTGACCAATGTCATGACTGAGAATCATGCACAAATAGCCAGCCAGCTCTTATTTCCACTAATTTGGGTACAGAAAACCATTACCATTTACAGGCTTGTTACATCAAGGAATTCTAATCTCATGATGAAGTATCATGACGAGTATCATATACTACTGCTAGATTACAGTCATTCAATTGGTAGCCTAAAATTACACCCTAACACTGAAGACAAAACATGTGACCACCCGAGTGCATGCTGGATCTCTTTGTGTACAGCCTACTTTTTCCTACTCGCTTTAGATGTTCCACTGGAGACCTGCTACCATAGGTCTGTGGTACTGTTGTGAATCAGGCCCAAACTTAAGAGACCAGTTATGCTCTGCTAGATTTATGCTTGGAGGTACATTTCTTCCCAAAGACACTAAGTTTCCAAATATAACTTTTCTAACATAGGTATGAGGCAGGGCAGGGTGGCACCTTAGAGATCAACTGGTTCAAGGAGGACTGAGTCTTTACAGAGAACAACCTATTCCACTAGAGCCTATAAATACGATTGGCAAACCTCTCCGCTCAAGTCGGTATGGCTCCTGTTTTGAGTCAAAATCTTTAATGTATTTATACTCTTAATGCACCTGGAAGATAGGGAAAATGAGATTGCCTTCAGTTACCAATGGGGAACTGAGGCCCTATAATTTAACTCATTGAAATCACAGGGAGCTGGATGCCTTAAACTTTGCAGATCTGGGTCCAAGTGATTTGCCAAAAGTTCCACAAGGCTGGAGAAGAGTGGGAAAACTAATCCAAATTTTCAGCGTCCCAACCACTGAATCCTCACCACTCTGAGAACTACTCACTAGGCTACCATAAATGATCTTCACCTGTATCGGGTGTCACATCTCCAGAGATGCCATACTCCATTTCTCTGTGGGTCTTCTCTAATTTTCTCTTGAGGGTGGTTGAGAAGGCATAGAACTACATTACAGCATTACTCAGCATGTGCAGAGTAGATCAGTACTACCTGAGCGATTGGGGTTTGTTGGGTTTTTTTTTTGGTTTAAGAATTAACGCAGGCAGAAAGAGATGCTGCATCATGTTAATACAACTAGCAAAATTCTGAAATTGCCATTTAAAACATGCGGGGACAAATTTCCTCATGATTGCTTTTGCAGAAGTTTAGTCAGTTCTAGTGACTAGGAAGTCTGATAAAAAGCACTGACAAATTGCCTTCCCACATCGAGAGGTGAAAGACAGCCATCACAGAATGTTTGTATTTTCATCAATTAACTATAAGAGGGGGAGAGAAGACAACTGTTTTGTTTTCATAGCACTAAAAGTGCTTTATTAACAGGGAAGAAATGCAATCAAGGGATCAGGTCTTTCATTCAGGAGGGACCCACAAACTGAATGAGTGACATTCCCTGGACAAAAAAGGGCTCCAGTCTTAAGGGCTGCAGCAACTTACAAGCATGGAAGAGCCCCAGACTCTTTAAAAGGTTCCTTCTACAATGGAGCAAAAATAATAGTTAAGGTAACAGTCTGAATCATTCCTCTAATCGGAGAATACAAAACGCAGATCTCTCACATGCTCAGCAATTACTCACACACAAGCATTTATGTAAAGACAGCTGTGTTTATGATGATGTAGTTATTACTCATTTAATTATGTTAAGGTGGAATGAGCAACAGGGCCCTTCAGTCAGCCAGTGACAGCAAAATACGTGAACAGGAAACAGCACTTCTAAAATCTAGCAGTATGAATAACTCTGGTACTTCAAAGATACAGTTAAATCTGCCCTTATTTTGGGCAAGGTTTAAAAAAAAAAAAAAAAAAAAAATCACTCACTTGCTCTGACTTACTTTGCTGGAACTACACTGTTATGTTTCCAAATCAAGTGTTAAGTTTTGTAGGAAAAGGAATAGGGGAGTTTACAAAAGGGATTTGGTTTGCCCATGTAAGTAATCTTTGAGAGTCCAGTTTCTTGAACGAAGTAAGGCACTTCACCAGACAGATTACCAGTACTTACCAAAGTAAAGTTCTTGCACCTAGACTGGCTTCTGCGACTCTCCATGCTCCCACTTCTTTCCAAGTTCCCCAAGGTGCAATTTGGCGAGATTTCTGATGCCATTTCAGAAAAATCCGACATTACGTTTCTAGGCATCCCACCCTAGAGACTGCTTGTTCCAGAGCTAGCCTTGTCACGCAGCGCAGAACACTGTCAGGGCTTACTTAGGGCTGTGGCCAGTCACGTCTGAAAATGTATACAAAGGTAAGTTAATTTAAACCTGTTTTTTTAAACTACTGACAGGGCTGGAGAGGATAAATAAGGAAAAGAGTTCTTAAACAAGCTTATAACCAGATAAACCAGCGCAGGAGACCAACAAGCATTTCCATCAACCAAATAAAACCCTATTTTTAAAGTAATCCTTTCAGTCTGACAAAGCAGGACTCCATGTCTGTCTCATATAGACTTCCAGATCAGACGCATTCCCATTTACAGTGGAAAATACCTGATAACTTAGTCTGAAGTCTGAATCTTAGGCAGGTTCTCTTTCAATTATGACATCATAAGATGCTGCAATCGAGACATGATGCCTCCCGTGATCCCTTTATCCCTTGGGGCAGGAGTGGGACTGCTCTGTTTCGAGCGATGCACAAGAGTAACAGAATCCGATTCCACCTCAGCTCTGCAGGGCTAACTCATCATTGCTCGACTGAACAGACCCAGTTTTGACTACGCACAAGGAACAGATCCAAGCATTAACACAGTGCCAGTTTACAGCAGGATTTCAGAGTGCAACTGCATTTTTTAAAAAGTGCTTCAGCTCTACCTTCGTTTCATTCCCCATTATGCTCTAACAGCACTTATGGACATGTGCTCTGTGGCGGACCAATGTGTATACAGAACGGACATGTACAGAAGTGGTTACTGCGGCAGAAAACATACATACATATATCCTAGGTTTCAGTTCTGTACCATCTGGCTGAACAGCATGACGCTTTGAAAGAGTCACATTACAATGCTTTACATCTTTTCCTCATTCTCAAAACATTCACAAGATGAAAAACAAGCCTCCTTTTGATGTCCCTCATTAACCTGATCAGAGGTTGATAACCTTTTGCTGCCACAGGGCACTGTTTGCCACCCAGCTCCCTTCCATGGGTCGCAAATCCCTAGCCAGTGGCGGATGCTGTGGAGGAAATACAGAATGAGGCTGGCGGATGGACTCTTGTGACATCCTCTGCTGCCCCAGGTGCAGCATGGTGAAAATGGACTGGATCCAGTCCCTTTGTGGGCCCGATCCAGCCTGATTCTCCATCCTTGGAGGTTTCTAAGACCTGGCTAGACAAAAACTTGGCTGGGATGATCTAGTTGGAGACAGTCTTGCTTTGAGCAGGGGGTAGGACTAGATGACCTCCTGAGGCCCCTTCCAGCCCTAATTTTCTATGATTCAGGCCATAAATCGCTAACCCCTGAACTATATGTTAGTTCACCACTCTACCTGCCTCCACCTCTAGTCACATTTAAAATGCTGTTGTGGTTTTTAAGTGGGGCATTTTTGTTTTTTTAAAACTTTTCCTTGGCACCTTTTTTCCTATTAAACACTTCCCAGTCATAAGCAAGAGGTGAGATTTCCACAATACCATTTGGCGATTGGTACCCACAAGTCCATCACCTTGTGTCTGTCAGATGTCCAACAAGAAATGGATGCTCTTACTCTGTGGATGCTGTTCAAACAGAACAAGACAGGCCCTGCCTTGAAGAACTTATGATCAAGATACAGTTTGCTTCAACCCAATTCCTTGAGGGCGACGTGAAGAAAGTCATCCAGTTTGCATTTCCATTTCACGCCTCCCCCTTTTTTTTTTTTTTGCCTCTTGGTAGCCAATTAGTATTCTGGAGCCAATAAGACTCAACTAACATCTCTATCTTCCTGATGATTTCCTCCCAAAAAGACAGCAAAGACAGTATTAGAGGTGAGTCTTGAGTGTTGCCTCGGCTAGGACATCTCTGCAACATTTGTATTGCAGAAAGACTCCCACGCAATGCAGCTAGGCTGCAATCCAGCAAGTGCCAAAAGTGTAGTCCAAACTAAACAGAGCAGCATATTTCTACTATAGCAAACACAACTAACATGAAAGAGCCCCTCTTGCAAACAACAAGCTTAAATGGTTAAGATGAATCTGGAGGCCTCTTTAAAACATCTCATTTTTCTATTGCAATGAGCATATCCCACTTGTTTCATTTCTCCTAAACAGATCAGATTCTTCCTTGAGATTGCAGTTTTAGGCAGTGATGCCCAAATAGGTGCCCACAGTTTGTTTCACACATGTATATTATAAAAACTTTAACTTCTGGTTATAAGACAGGCGTGTGTTAAACACTGCTGGAGCCCACACTGGTCTGGCAGATGTGTACATGTGCTCCTGTATATACAGGAAGAAGCCAAGTTAAAATAAGCAGCCTGAATGAAGAATGCATGTTGCCCTACCATCTCTGAAGTGAGATTTGGATACACTACTGCCCTGTGCACACAAAAGCAGCATTTGGTACAAGGTAATACTGGGCAAAAAGATCTTGCCCCTGCTGAAGGCAATGGGAGATCTACTGCTGACCAGAGTAGCATCAAAATTTCACCCCATGTGTCAAATTGTGCAGTTCAGATGGAGGAGGAACAGGGGGAGATGGGAGCTTTTTCAGAGTCACAAATGAGGTCAGTACTCATCTTCCACTGAAATGCAATGAAACTTGGTGCCTGCTTCCCAGCTGGATCTCTGAATGACCTACCCCCATAATGTGCGTGTGAGAACCTGGAGTCAAAGTTAATGCAATGGCATGTCCAATTTATTCCTTTTCTTGACAGTGATTTCGGTGAGGCCCAAGGTTAGGATCACCTCTACCATTCACAACCCTATCCTTTGTCACAAAAGGTCATGGCTTATTGTTTAACTATGAATGAACCTGCATGGGCTGCATTAGTGGCATCTATGCCAATATTTAAAAGCTTGGAGGTGTTTAAATAAGTAACCTTATCAGGATTTGAACTAGGATTACCAAAAGAGACTCCCTGACCAAAGGCTTGACCTAAAAGAGACTAGCACTTCAGTGGGGTATTCTTTGCACATAAAAATGAGAACTTAGATATAATGAGCAGTACTGAAGTGTGTGTTACTAGTACAACTAACTAGTACTTTATTTCCAGTAAACTTCTGTTGTTCATTCCAGATTTCAGGCTCAGAAGCTCTGCATAACTCCTCAATGATGAAACACAGTCACCGGAGATTTAAAAAAGGCTGCACTTCAGCTACAACAATGGGCAGCAGGTATTAATATACCAATTATGACCTTGTCCTCTAAGGCCTAGCCTTTCTACAGTTTTTGTTCACATCAGGCTCAGAGACACAGGGCACATCTACACAAGACGCTTAATGCCCATTGGACTAATTCTACTGCAAATTAACGTGACTGGCAAAAACCGTGATAATGCGCTACCACACAGATTATTCCAGTGGGCATTAAACAATGCACAAAAAGTGTTCATTGGCGCTAATTCGCACTAGTGCTGATTATGGCTCTTTAATGTAAACATGCCCACAGTGTATCAGTTAACAGGCTCAGCCTTCTGGCATAGGAAAGGCAGAAGTGTACTTCTTTAATTTAGAAGAAAAAGTTTTAATAGCAGATTTGGTCTTGTAGGTTACATTTAACAGCATTATGCCCCAACTGCACAGGTAGTTTAATCAAAGCAGTTTCCTAATGAAGCAGAACACAGTTCAGACAAAGGTCTTTACCCAAGCTAGCAACTGATTAACAAATTAGGTGCTTCTACAACTGAGTCTTCAACCGGCTCCATGACTTTAACATGGAATAGAGGGCAATGGTCATGGTAAAGTCTTACTGTGAAGTAGATTTGATCTGGGTTTGATATACTGCTCTGCCACACACTATATGGGCAGGTCTACACAGCCTCTAACTGTACTAGGGAGGGTTGCGAGGGATGATTTTATTAATTTAGATCAGGAGGTAGCCAAGATGCTTCAAAAGGAGACCCCAGGGTATGCTTCAACAGAATTGCCGAGGTAACCAGTGAGGGGTCAAAATAGCGTAAGAAGTCTCAGAGAGGTGGAACAGCAGGTTAAATAGGAAGCTGTTCTTCTTGACCTTCAGAGATGCATTAAAAATGAAAGTTACTCACAACAGGGTTTATTTCTTAGTCTACCCAACACACTAATTATGGACATATTACAGGCCTTTAAAGGCACTGCCTGTGCTAAAACACACTGTTTCCATCAACCTTCATTGCAATATTTGGGCCAGTTCTTAGCAGAGAGCAGAAGTGTTTTCGTTCTTGCAAATGGCCCCTGCCCAATTATGCATGGTGTGGTACTTTTCACTTAAAGGTTGATTTAGAAGCTACAAGAGTCTTACATTGAACTGCAGTTAAGTACACTGATAGTAGAGAGAGAGAGAGAGAGAAAGTTGAGTATTCTGTAATTAACAACGAATTTTATTTCAAAAGTTCAATTTTAACCTAAGATGTGGCTTGGAGGCACTATATCAAGTTTCTGTAAAGATTTAAGGAATGGTCTTCTATTGCAATAAGCCAAATTCTTACTTTGCCATGCGAGTTTACTATGCTACTGAGCATCTAAAAGATCCAGAATATTTGTCTCGAGTAGATAGACCTAAGTAATGTACTTGTCAGTAAACCACAAAAACAAATTGTGAGGGAAAGCTAGCTTAATAGCCAGAAGATTGATCACTCCAAAATGGAAAGTATCCAAAGGTTAAAAAAGTCACGCGCTACATGACTCAGTGAGCTAGCAGATGTAGAGAGCACCATTCCAGTTATGCGAACACAACGATATATTTAAGGAAATGATCACACTTCTTGGAAAGTTATCATTTTTTTTAAAAAGCCACAATGTTGACGCACCATTCTGTTTTCTCCACTGTACGTGAAGGTTATTTTGAAGTACCTAAAGGTTATTTGGAAAGAAATCTCTTTTCACCTAACTGAATTTATCACAAAGTCAGGATGCTATTTGAACTTTCTACAGTGTCCTAAATGCAAATTCTTTGTCTGTTCTTTAAAAATCTGATCACAATATATAGTTACAAAAAGATGCAATTGAAAAATACCAGAAAAACCTTTGATGAATTTCCACCCTACCCTTCCCCAGAAATTGTAGTCCTTAAGCATGTGCACACACTTAAGTTACATGGGAATACATAGGTAAAATTTCATGCATAAGCATGAAACACCATTAGGTTTAAGCAGGTGAAAACATGCTTGAAGGCCTGATAGCCCCCTTTAGTGAACAGAAGTCCTTCCATTAACTTTGCTGGCCTTGGAATCAGGGCCTTATTAAGCTTAAGGCTACTGGAACAAACATCCTCCTGAACAGCCTGCACAAGAGTATGGCTGAACAAGCTGGTTTGAGCAGCCAATGCAACAAACATAAGACTGGTTTGGCTATAAACTTTTATAGGCCATTCCAAAATATGTTTGCTTTAATGGTGTGGACAGGTCTACTTATTAGGTTGGGGAACACAAACCAACTGCAGTAGCTTTCATCAACTCCTCCAGTATCTAATCTATGAATTAAACCCTGCACATAAGCTGCTCTCTAGCAATAAAATGAGCAGGGAAACAGAAGCAGAGACATTCTAGATAAAGGGAGAGAGAAAACAACATGTTTAACAGCACTGAATGTGCAGGACCAATGGGCATGTCAACGCTACAGACATGTGCAAAGGTTGAACATGCATTGTTTAGACTTTAAAGAAGAGGAGCCTAAAACTGGACAGCTCACAGCCAGTTTTAAAATGCTAACAAAGATGGGACAACTACAGATATTACCTCAATTAAGCCGCTTTGCTTCCTCTGCAGGAAAGCGAGATTAAGCTAGGAATTTGTTTGGACTACACTGGGATTAGCCACTACAGTTAAACTCCTCCTCCCCAATCCCAAATGTGAAATTACCGTAACAAAATTTAAGAGACAGGTATTATACTGCTTGACATCAAGCATAGAAAGGACCAAGTTGCATTAAAAACTGTCATTAACCTTAACTAGGTGACATTTTCAAAGAACATGACTGTCCTCATTCAGACTGTGGAAAACATAGTGTTGACTGCCACACTAATTAAATGCACTGAGGAAAGGGTATATTTCCCTTAGCTGTACTTTGAAAGGTAGCTTAACCTAGATTTGGTCAACATAGAAGTGCTGCAGCCTATAGGCTATGGTAACTGTTGCACCCTAAAGACTGATGCCAGACAACAGTACTTGTGTACTGGCTTTTACAAAAAATAAAGTTATGGCATGATCTAACCCACACAAGCCAGGTAAACAGTGTCATTTTGCCGCAGCAGCATGGAAACAGGGCTCAGGGCAGAGATCTTGACTTTATATAGACTTGGGCAGCACCTAATACGATGGAACAGGTGAACACTATCACAATATTACTAACTCAAGCATTCAGATAGCATATGTCCCTCCAAATTTGTAAAACCTTAGTCTCAATATTAACTCTCTGGCTGCTGAGCTGTGAAGATGCTTCGGGGTCACATTTTCAAGATTTTCTCCACAATCATGAAGGTAAGAGTCTTTTTAAATGAAAGCAGAGATTCTTACAGACACAGGAATCTGGAAATTGGGGCTTTCAGAAATGCACTGTATATATTGTGAGACCAGTAATAAGAGTCACAAGAGCTGCCAACACTGAAATGAACCCTGCACACTTAAGGTTTTAAACAACCAAATGAATCAAGTGCTGTTTCATCACAGCATTTAAGTACCTGCTTGAGTCCCACAGACGTTGCTGCGACTTAAGCTCATGTTTAGAATTATGGCCAAATTTGAGCTTAAAATTTAGGAGAGAGTAGCCTAATGAATAAGGAAATGTTGGCTCACAATTGCTTCCAGTAGACCCTCCAGACAACAGGAAACCTCAATTCACACAACAGACACTCAAGTATCATTCTGTATATCACTGAATGTTTAAGGTTACAGGTTTCAGCGAGCTACTCTACGACTCAATATACTTAAAATAGATCTATTCCCCATTTCTTAACTGGTCTTTCTGGATTTTCAAGAGCAACTTTTATTTTTTTCTTTGTAGGAATACACTTCTGCAAGTATTTACCAAACAATAGGAGACTGTTAAGCTGTGGAGGTAACCTAATCATTGGTGCTCCAATGAGAAACTTTTACTATATTCCATGTTGGAAAGCAGGGGGCAGTAACATTTTGGACAGAGTGCCAAAAACACCCCAACCCTGACCCATTCCTTGACTTGGCGTGCCAGGGGCAGACCATGGGAGGAGCCACAAGGGGCCCAATCCTTATTGCTAGCAGCTGCACGCACACCTCTGGCAAGACAAGAGGGAAGGGGCCTGGGGCAGCACAGCCCCAGCCCCACCCCACTATCCATTCAGAGGCGTGTGTGCAGCCACCACTGCCACTGTGAAACCCAGCTAAGGGCTCCAGAGCCTGGTACAGCTGTTTGCAGCCTCTGGGCTGCCTGCCATAGCCAGCCCAGGCTCTGAGCAGCTGTAGCAGGCAAGCTACAAACAGCTGCACTGGACTCCGGAGCGCACCGGCTCAACGGCGGTGGTGGCTACACACATGCCTCCAGGGAGACAGAGGGGGTGAGGCTGGGGTTGCGCTGCCCCAGACCCCTCCCCTGCCATCTGCCCAGAGGTGCACATGAAGCTGCTGCCACCACAGAGCCCAGCTGGGGCTCCAGAGCCTGGTGCAGCTGCTTGCAACCTCCTGGGTGCAACCAGCCCAGGCTTTTGGGAGCTGCTGCCAGCCACAGGGCCCAAGCTGCCTTCAGCTGGGCTTGCAGCCTCCCAGGTGCCTGCCTGGGCTCTGTAGCTGGAAGGATCTGCCCAGGCCTCGGGCTAGCTGTGGAGTGCAGAGCCAAATGGTCTCATATGCCAGACTCTGGCACACATGCCAGCAGTTTCCAACCTTTGTTATTAAGGTGCCGCATTATTCCAGCCCATCAGTATGGTTTTGGAAATGCTGCCTTAAGACAGTCACATAGAAGAGTCCTTCAGACCTCGCATTAGAGTCCTGTTTACAATCTCGAGCCTGATTTTTAGCACGTTGCTTTTCAAGCTTGAACCCAGGTTCACAAAAGACTGCATCTGAACAACACAGAGGAAAAAGTTGTTTCAAGTCTTTGCCTTTTGGCTTGTGAATACCTGCAGCTGTAACTCGGACTCAGTAACAGTTTTATCCAGGTTGCACCACATAAAAAGCAGTTTTATCAACTCAAAGGCAAATAAAAACAATTGCGAAAGACTGGAATGCCCTAGACTGGGTTAAACCACCAGAGAAAGGTCTCTAACTTGATCTGTTAGCAGAAACAGAATCACTCCTGCCGCACCTAAAACTGAAACTCAGCCAATGACAAACAGTTTTCTTTAGATTAACTTCTTACCAGAGGATAAATGCGGAGGCTTTCACTGAGAGGCTACAGCAGAGATTTGATTGTCTGCGTCTGTTTCAGGGAAGAACAAGATACAAACATTAAAGTCTAGACCCCTTTTATGGAGGGTGTTCGCCATGTCCTAGATTAGAAGTCTCCCTAGATTTTGACATGTCTGTGCAAACTGCTGCAAAAGGACTTTAAAAGTTACTTATGTTTAATTTACCAAATGAAGAAATCCAAGGTTGTCAACAGCAACAGTTGATATGTTGGAAAGGCATAGATAGAGAAACAATTTAAAAGTACAGACTCTGCTGTAATTAGCCAGCTTCTGTCTTGTTACAGGTGTAACATCACAAGGGTTTAGGGTTTCATTATATAACTGATGTACAGAGCTGCAGTGAACCAAGTACAGCTTCACATCGTATTTGGGAAGGCATGGGAATATTCATCCATACCTTCCATGCAGCCCAGCCTTGCACTGCTGCATCACAGGCTAGCAACAGGATCTGCAAGTCACCAGGGGCTATCCGCCTGCCTTGTCATGCTGTGAGACTACTGGAGAAGATGCATGCACACAAAGTGGTCAGGGGACGATTATCCCCGAAGAGAGACAGTAGAAGTATAGATGTACACAGTAGGTCAGCATGTGAAGGGTCATCTGCAAAGGGCAAGAGGCTGACAAAAATCCTCCCTGTTGACCTGCATGGACAAAAGCTTATCCCTCATTACAAGTATAGGGCTAATCAGAACAGCTGGCTGGAGACGAGGCTACTGAAGCCATCAGTCACATTATCAACATCGGTATGTAACGAGGGACTGCTTTTACAAACGTTCTTGTTTTGACAGGCATTTGGTACCAAGCAACACCGCAGTCGCCTTTTCAGGCATCTTCCTACAGATATCTGCATATTCTGGTCATTAGAGGACATGGGCACAGTGAACGCTAGTCAATTTTTAAAGAGTTAAGTCGCCTGGGATGCTACACCCGTCTAGCAATCCCCTGCCAACATTCCTGGGTAATATTTCTCTTTCTGAGGCAGGCATACAAACAAGAGAAAGAAACTGTGCAACTGAAGAAAATTCAAAGAGCAAGAGAGACAGCGGAAGAACAAAAATCCTTGATCATCTCGTCTCATTTAGCGTGTTTATGAGTTACCCTCGTCCATAAAGAAGCTCAAATGCTATTTGGGACTGTCGCCCCTTTAATTTTAGCAACGAAAAACATAGGTTAAACAGAAAATCTGTTGTCCCTTTAATGTTAGTGGGGAAGTATATACATTAAAAGGACAACAGATTTTCTGTTTAATCTTAGTGGGGAAGTATATACATTAAACACAACATTTATCCACTTTAAAAAGTCTCTTCTACTGCTGAGCAACCATCAGCATCTCACACTAGTTTCACACACATCTGCCTGTTTAATAAAGCGCTCGTTTTCATTCACGTTCAACAAGCTTAGTCCTGTTTCGAAACTGCCATAACACCAAGGAAAGACACTAATTACCGGTAACCTACGCCAAGACTGTTGCTTCTACACCAGCGCGTTAAGATCGTGCACTAAAAATCACCGTCTCACAACAATAATACTTCATAGTAGCTAAAGCCAGAAAAAACCCCACTCGATCTTTTAAAACCTGGCCTCCCACGGCCGCACCCCACCCCTAAAACAGCAGCATTTCCTCCGGGCTCTCGTACCTCCACCCCGACTCGAGCTCCTCGGTCCATCCCCCCGACGGGGACTTTACTCCGACGCCGGCACGGCTCGGGACCAAAACCGCACAGCTATTACTACTTAGCCACCGCCCCCAAAAAAATAAAAATCTAGTCAGCGCTTCCCTTCCCCATCTGCCCGGAGCAGCGATTCTCGGTCACGGCTAAAAACCCCCGTGGGAGGTCTTGGCGACAGGAAAAAAATGTGATAAGCGACAAATCAGGAGAGACGCTCGGAGCTGAGACTTTCTGAAGGCCCGGGGGAGGGGGGGACAGTTAAGCTGGGGACCCGCTGCTCCTCCCGCTGGCTTCTCAAGGGTGACCCCCGGCCCGGCCCGGCCCCGCACTCACCACGCACCGACGCGGCTGTGTGGGGCGCGAGCAGGTGCAGCGCGCAACATCTCCCACTCCTGCCCGCCGCTGACGCAGCAGGCGGGGCGCATGCGCGGGCCGGCGGCCACGCCCCCTCCCGCGCCCGGCCACGCCCACGCCGCGCTCGACGTCCTGGCTCCGCGGTCCCTGAGACCCGGCCCCGGCCCCCCGCTGTGGTGGGGGCGGGCTCCAGGCAGCACCTTCTTCTGCCCCTTCCTCACCCGGCCGCCTCTTCCTATAGCCCGGGGTGGAAAAACCCTCAGAGCTGGGCTCGTCTGAGAGGGGGGCCTGAAGGAGGAACGAAAACGAGAGGCGCCAGGTGTGGACGACGCGCTTTTTCGAGGAGCGGCCGAGCACGTGCCAGAGGTCGGATCCGCGGGAAATCGTGGGGTGCGTGTCTCCCCCCCCCCCGGTTTAACCCTCCGAGGAGGGAGATTTTGTCGCTGTTTGGGGTCACCAGTTGCGGGGCTTGACGGCTCTGCTTGGGCCGCTGTGTGTGTGGTCGGGGGAGGGGTTCCCGCAGAGCCGCTCTAAGTAAAACCTGTGGTGTCATGTGTATTAAGTCTCCCCGCAGTTCAAAATGGAAGTGGGGTGCCTTAAGTAGAGCTCTGGGTTGCACGTCGCAGGGGTTTGCGGCCCTCCTAGGGTACCTGTGCACGTGCTCGGGGTGGGGTGAAGAGCCATGCTAATTAGAGGGGTTCCCAGAGAGCCACTCTAATTCAAACCCATGGTGTCATGTGTATTAAGCCCCCACACAATTCAAAATGGATGTGGGGTGCTTTCATTAAAGCTCATTCACCAAGCACCCCAGCAGCTATGTTGAAACCCACAAGGGTTTATACAGGGGATGCTGCAGCAATGCCAGAACCTTCTAGTTCTGGCATCAATTCAATTGATTTGAACAGATTCAATTAATTGGGTGTGGCCCAACAGGTTCTAATTGGGGTGCCTACACACCTGCTCTGACACGTTCTAAGTGAGAGAGCTTTTCTTAATGTCTAACCTAAATGTCCCTTGCTGCAGCTTGAGCCCATTGCTCCTTGTTCTGTCATCTGCCGCCACTGAGAACAGTCCAGCTCCTTCTTTCGAACTTCCCTTCCAGTAGTCGAAGACTGTTACTCGTCTTGCTGTCCCACCAAGTAAAGCAAGCCTTGGTTCTGCCACGCTGCTGGCTGGGAGCTGCTCCTGTTTCCCAGCCTGGCAGATTTTAACTCATTCCGATGAAGCCCTAGTGTTTTTGCTTCCCTCTTCAATTGAATGATCCAGCCTCAGGCCCTGATCATATGAGTAAAGTTTCTAGTTTCTTTTTAACTGGAGAAAAATCTGGGTTGTTTCAGAAGGGATGATGCATCGTAGCATCTTCACCCCACTTTTTCAAAACTCTCCACCCTACCTTCTGGGATGTGAGGGAAGAGGAAGACCGAATACTGAGAGACTTGTGATATAAACCACAAGCAGTGGTAATACTGTCATTAGCTACCTTAGATCCCCTGTCCATGGATGTATGATTTCAAAAAGCAGGGGGTGGGGAGTGTAGATAGTGTGGCACATCATCACGTATATCACAACACCCACGTTTCTCCAATTACAGAGAAACAAGAAGCTGTACTAATCTGCAGGGATCCTGGTTTTCTCTGACTTAAAAATACCCCCAATTTTCAGTCAAAAAAAAAAAAAGTAACCCCAAATCCACATTTTCCCATGATTTAAATGAAACCCCTAATATTATATATGTTAGTGATGTTTCATTTAAATCATGGAAAAATGTGGATTTGGGGTTACTTTTATAACCAAAAATTAGGGATTTTTTTTTTTAAATCGGAGAAAACCAGGATCCCTGCTAATCTGCTAGGGGGCCAGTGCCATGTTATTTGGTTCAAGATTAAGGCACAAACAACTATAACTATTGCAGTAGGTGCTAATTTGCACATCTGTTCTATATTAAGATTACATAGAGAAACAGAACAAGCTAGGCAAACAATAGTCCAAAGATGCTGTCTCATTAGTCCTGCATATGTCATCAGTTAAGTGTACATCTCATATTCAGATTCATTAAACAAAGTCTAGCCTGCTTGAATGTTGTGACAGTGCTTCCAATGCTTTGCTGCCAGTCATTTCTACACCTGAGTTTAATATTACCACACCTGAGTTATGGTTTTAGCTACAGCTAAAAACAGTCTGCAGGGCTGTGAGAAAGAAGAGAGGCATGTACCAGGAATGGCTAAAACAGTAGAATTGCAGAAGAAAGGATCATTTGACTAATGGAGTGCCAAGACCAGTAAAAACGAGAGATTAGCAGGAATAAGGGAGATGATGATGAGCCATGAATCAATTGGCATTCTCAGACTGTCTGAACAGAAATGCTGCTGTCCCTCCCAGGCAATTGGTTTCAAAGTTTGGGTGGGCCGGCAATCAAAGCAGGGTGCAACTGCACCCCCTTGGATCCCTCTGGACATGAGAACCCAGAGATGGAGTCACTAGGGGACTTGCTCCATCATATCTTCACATTGTCATGGGGAAGCTCCAGCTTCTAGCAGTGCTGGGTGCATGCTGTAATAGGGCTCCAGCAGCCTTTAATAGTTCAGCCATAGGATTATAGGAAAGTAGGCATGAGCGCTTCAAGTTCAGTCCCCTGCTCAAGGCAGGATCATATCTGACTAAACGATCCCAAACTAAATCATGTCACCTACTCTGGGGAAGAAAAGGCACAGTGGTTAAAAGCCAGCCTGTGGACAACACTGCCAACTCCAGGTGTTTCAAAAACACAAACCAAAAACACACATTTGACTGGCTTAGAAGTTTCATAGATTTCATAGACATTAGGGCTGGAAGGGACCTCGGGAGATCATCGAGTCCAGCCCCCTGCCCAAAGGGCAGGAAGTCAGCTGGGGTCATAGGATCCCAGCAAGATAAGCATCCAACTTACTCTTGAAGGTGTTCAATGTAGGTGCTTGAACCACCTCCGCTGGCAGACTGTTCCAGACCTTGGGGGCTCGGACAGTAAAGAAATTCTTCCTTATGTCCAGCCTGAAACGGTCTTGCAGGAGTTTGTGACCGTTCGACCTTGTCATCCCTTGGGGCGCTCTGGTGAAAAGATGTTTCCCCAGATCCTGGTGGTCACCCCTGATAAACTTAGAGGTGGCCATCAGATCACCCCTGAGCCTGTGCTTTTCCAGGCTAAAGAGTCCCATGGCTCTCAGCCTGTCATCGTAAGATCTGTTTTCCTGACCTCTGATCATGCGCGTGGCTCTCCTCTGGACTCTCAAGCTTCTCTACATCCTTTTTGAATTGTGGAGCCCAAAACTGGACGCAGTACTCCAGCTGTGGCCTCACCAAGGCTGTGTACAAGGGGAGAATGACGTCCCGGGATTTGCTCAAGAAGCATCTATGGATGCACGCCAGCATTTTGGTCGCTTTACTAGCCGCAGCATCGCAGGCTCATGTTCATCTTGTGGTCAATGATGACCCCCAAGTCTTTTTCTTCTGTAGTGCTAACCAACGTAGCACTGCCGAGCCTATAAGGGTGCTGCAGGTTTTTCCTCCCAAGGTGGAGAACCTTGCATTTATCGGTGTTAAACACCATGAGGTTCTCGTCTGCCCATTTGCTGAGCTTGTCCAGGTCAGCCTGGATCACCCGCCTATCTTCTGGCGTGGATGCTTTGCCCCAAAGTTTGGTGTCATCGGCGAACTTGGCCAGTCCACTCCTGACTCCAATGTCCACATCGTTAATGAAGATGTTGAACAGGATGGGTCCCAGGACAGAGCCTTGAGGGACCCCACTGGTCACAGGGCACCATGATGAGTGACTGCCATCAATCACAACCCTCTGGGTCTGACCAGGGAGCCAATTTCCCAGCCAGCGGATCGTGGTGGAGCCAAGGCCACAACTGGCCAGTTTGGCCAAGAGGTGATAATGGGATACCAGATCAAAAGCTTTTTTGAAGTCAAGATATATGACATCAATCTCTTCTCCCTTGTCCAGGTGATAGGTCACCCGGTCATAGAAGGAAATGAGATTGGTCAAACAAGACCTACCCGCAACAAACCCGTGCTGGCTATCCCTTAGGATGTTAGCCTGGGCCAGTCCCTCAAGGATGGCCTCCTTAATAAACTTTTCTAAGATCTTCCCCAGGATAGAAGTCAGGCTAATGGGCCTGTAGTTAGCCGGATCCACTCTCCTCCCTTTCTTGAAGATTGGCACCACATTGGCCTTCTTCCAGTCTTTGGGCACTACACCAGAGCGCCAGGAGTTTTCAAAGACACGTGCCAGGGTCGCCAGCTCCTTGAGTACCCTGGGGTGCAGATTGTCAGGGCCAGCTGACTTGAAGGTATCCAGCTTCTCAAGGTGTTCCTTCACGAGGTCAGCATTGATGGAGGGTAGGGGATCCCCCTCACCCAGATTTCCCTGTCCCATAGCAGGCATGGGCATCCCGTGTGACTGATGAAAGACTGACGCAAAGTACCTATTTAATAGGTTGGCTTTTTCCTGGGCGTCAGTTGCCAGTTGCCCCATCTGGTTTAGCAGGGGTCCAACATTGCCCTTGCTTTTCCTCCGGCTCCCCACATATCTGAAAAAGGACTTTTTGTTGTCTTTGATGCTTGAAGCTAGTTGGAGTTCAGTTGCAGCCTTGGCTTTCCTGGTTTGGTCCCTGCAGGACCGGACCAGCGCGGAGTAATCCTCCTTGGAGGTGAATCCCGTCCTCCATCCTTTGTAGACTTTCCTTTTTAGCCACAGTAGGTCCACTAGGTCTCTGGAGAGCCAGGGGGGCTGCTGTGCCTTCTTGCTGCCTTTCCTCCGTGTTGGAATAGATTTAGCTTGTGCACTGAGGATCACTTCCTTGAGAAGCAACCACTCTTCTTGAACTCCCATCTCCCTGGGGTCATGGTCCCTGAGGGCCTGACCGACTAGCCTCTTGAGCTTATCAGAGTCGACTTTTCTGAAGTCAAGGACTTCTGTGTTGCTGACTGACTTGCCAGCTTTATGGCGGATGGTGAAGGTGATCAGCTCGTGGTCGCTGTCATCCAACTTCCTATCGATCACTAGGTCGCCGATTAGGTCGTCCCCCGTAGCCAGTACCAGGTTGAGCAGCGCTTTGCCTCTCGTTGGCCCATAGACTTCTTGAGTCAGGTAGAGGTCATCCACGCACAAGAGAAAGCTTTGCGCCCACTCAGATCTAGCTGAGTGATCTTCCCACGAGATGTCCGGGTAATTGAAGTCACCCATGACAACCAAGGTCCTGGAGCAAGCGGCCTCAGTCAGTTCCTGGGCGAACTCCTGGTCAAGCTCAGGACTTTGAGTGGGAGGTCTGTAGTAGACTCCCACCGTTGTGTCCCCAGTGCTGAATTCCCCACGAATTTTTACCCAGAGGGTCTCTAGCTGTCCACGCCGGTCGCCAACATCAGCTTGCAGGGACATGTAGCTTTCCTTCACATAGAGAGCTACACCCCCGCCCCTTTTGTCAACACGATCCCTCCTGTACAGGGTATAGCCCTCTATACCCGTGGTCCAGTCATGGGTGAAGTCCCACCAGGTCTCCGTTATCTCAGTGACCTCATATTTCTTCGCACTGAGCAGGAGGACGAGCTCGTCCTGCTTGTTGCCCAGGCTCCTGGTATTAGTGTACAGGCAGGCAAGTGTGCCCTTGGGGGCTCTTGCCTTGCCCGCAGATTGTGCCAGGGCTGGGGCAGGGGTGGGCCCCCTTAAGTGCCTTGGTCCGCTGGCTTTGCAAGGGCTGTTCAGCGGGCCAGCAGGGGCAGTAGTCCCCCCATCCCCCAGCGGGCTTAGTTTAAAGCCCGGTGGAGCAGGTCAGCCAGCCTGGCTGAGAAGAGCCTCCTCCCCAGGGGGGAGAGAGGTGGAGGCCATCTCTTCCCAGCAGCTCGCTGCCTCTCTCGCCAAAGAGTGGGCTGTGGTCATGGAAGCCAAAGCCTTCCCGATAACACCAGCACCGCAGTCTTTGGTTCACCGCGTGGATCCTCCTCTCCCTCCTCAGCCCATAAGTTGTAGGGGGTGTTGGTGTTGTTGGTTTTTCTACTGGATTTAGGGTTCTTTTTTGGTTGCCTTCTGGACTTTGAGGTTTTCGGCTGCATTTTTTCAAGCTTTTCTTTGCAATCGAACTTAATTTTCAAAAAAGGACAAAATTGTCACGTAGTTGCCTGCCTACAGGATGTGTGGGAAGAAGCAGGCTGAATATTGAGTGGTTTGTGATAAACCACAAGCAGTGGCAACAGTGTCAGTATCTGCCCTAGATCCCCTGCCACTGTCATCTTTATTGGAACCGCATTGGTGACAAATCTTACGGAAAAAACAATCAGTAAGTGTTCAGGTGAGTAGTGACTTTTCCCCAAAATCTTTTTCTTCTGAAGCTAATGAGGAAAAGCAAGCTGTTCCCGCTCTTAACCTTTGTCTTCACTGTATGCCTTGTTAAACAGTGCCACCCATGAATTCTCCATCTCTGTGACAAATATCGTTATCTCTCCAAAGATAAACTTAAGTCAACACAGCTGGAAAGTTCTTTACAATTTTAAATTTTAGCATTGCCTTTTTGAAATGCATTCCTTGAACCTTAGCCTGGATTTCTAGTGCATGTTTCTAGTTATTATTTATTTGTATTATCTGAGCACAAACAGGGCCTGTGTTATGATTGTGCTACATGCTGTGCACAACTAGTAAGAGATAGTAACTACCATACAGGGTCAGAGCAAGTAGGCTGTCAGGTATCTAATCTGGGGCAGCCTTTGTATATGGCACATGGCAGATCAGGAAAGGAGGACAAGGCAGGAAGGAGAAGCAAAAAAGGCTTGGAGTGGCACTTGGGAAGGGCACAGGCTTAATTTTATGGCAAGCCTAGCGGAAATATTGTCCCTCACCACTTATCTAGCCTATCCTCCCGTCTGAAGCAGAAACAAGTATGTCTGAGTCATCAATGTGTTTTTCTAACCTGCTCTTAAAAACTTCCAGTGAGAAAAATTCCTCAGCCTCCCTAGTTAACCTGTTCCACTGGTTCATTGGCCTTCAGTCTTTGCTGAAATCAAATCAATTTCTGTTTTTGTCCTTTCCTCACGAGTCTTTTACATAGTAGAAGACTGTCATCATGCCCACATTTAATGTTTTCTGAACTAAACAAATGAAATTTGTTCAGCCTTTTCTTCTAGGTGATATTTTCTCCACCCCTAATTCTTTTTGTCATTCTTGTTACTCTCCTTCATACTCTCTAATGAATCTAGATGAATCTTTCATAGTTTCATAGTTGGTAGGGTCAGAAGGGACCTGAGTAGATCATCAAGTCTGACCCCCTGCCATTTCTTAAAATGTGATGTGCAAAGCTAGACACAGTACTATAGCTGAGGCCTCACCACCACTGAGTAGTGTGCATCAGTCACCTCCCTTGTCTTACACAAACAGCACTATGTTAAACCTCTGTTTTACAACAGCATCAGCTTGACAACTGTCATTCAGTTTGCAATCCACCCTAATCCCCATTACTGCAGTACTGCTGCCTAGCCAGTATTTTCTCATTCTAGATTCATGCATTTGTTTTTTTCTCTTCCTAACTGTAGTACTTTGCACTTCTCTTTGTTGTTCATCCTTCAAATTGGATGATGATCATGACATCATTGGTTGGTTTGGTTTCTGTGAACATGTGAGTGGCTGATCAGGCCAATTTGTGCTTTGAACTGTCTGTGGCATGCTGAGCAAGAGATGCCATTTTGGGTTGCTTGATCAACAGTGGACTGCTGCTGTTGTGAGATTTATGCAGTTTGCACTTCTTCTCTGCCTCAGCAGTTTTTTTCTGCTCATAGGCAAGTAGCTCCAGTATGGTTGAGGCTTCGCCAGGTGGAACGGTCATGAGCGAGATCATCCCAAGACTTCAGGTCAGTGTTGAAATGTTTCAAGAATGACTTGACGGAGTCCTTGAAGAGTTTCCTCTGGCTTACCTAAGAGCGCTTTCCCTCCTTTAGCTTGTAAAAGATCTTTGTTAGCAGTCACTCATCTGACATCCTGGTGACATGGCCTGCCCATCTCATCTGTGACTTCATCAACAGAGTGTGGATGCTTGGAACGCCTGCCCATGTAAGAACTAGGGGTCTGGGACCTTGTCTTGCCATCTTATCCTCATCCATTTCCTCAGACAGCCCATGTGAAAGTAGTTCAGCTTCACAGCAAGACATGTATACACTATCCAGGTTTTGTATGCATACATCAGTATTGGCAACACAGTGGCTTTGTAGACCTTCAGTTGTTTTTGTTGATTGCCTCTGTGCTCCCACACATTTGCACATAGTCTTCCAAAGGCCATGCTTGCTTTAGCAGTTCTGGCATTGGTTTCATCATTGATGTGAACTGCATGTGACAGTGTACTGCTGAGAGAGGTGCACTTGTCCACTGCCTGCAGGATTTGGCCATTCACTGTGATGGTAGGCTCTGCATAAAGCCTTGCTGGTGCATCACTTCTCTCTTCTTAGTGTTGACTGTAAGACCAAAGTTGTCACAAACTAAAGAGAAATGGTCCATACTCCATTGCATGCCAGACTCAGATCTGGCATTCAGGAAACGGACATCAGCAAACAGAAGATCATGAACAGTCACTTCCTGTAACTTCATCCTTGCCTGTAGTCTCCTCAGATTGAAGAGTTTGCCATCAATCCAGTAACTGATCTCAATCCCAGTGTCACGGTAACGAAAGGCATCTGTAAGCATGGCAGAGAACATCATACTAAAGAGGGTTGGGACCAACACAGCCATGCTTGACTCTTCTGGTGACTGGAAATGGTTCAAATAACTCCCTCATCCACAACACGAAACAGCATGCCATCAGAATTGTCGAATTATTGCAATTAATTTCTCCAAGCAGCCGAATTTTGCCATGATCTTCCACAGGCCCTCCCAGCTGACTGTATCATATGCTTTTTTTCAGGTCAATGAAAGTCATGTACAGGTTGGAGTTCTGTTCCTGGCATTTCCCCTGAAGTTGACAAGCTGCAAACACCATGTCTATGGTCCTGTGTCCTTTCCTGACACCACGCTGACTCTCGGGCAAGAGCCCATGTTTAATGTGTTGCACAAAGCAATTCAACAGAATTCTGGTTAGGATTTTACCACCTATTGACAGCAAGGAGATTACCCCCATAGTTGTCATAGGATTGTCTATTGCCTTTGTACAAGTGGATGATGCTTGTACATCTGCTTGTACAAGTGGATGATGGATGCATCCTTGTACTCCTGGGGTATATACCAGGAGATGTCTGCAAGGCCGGAGGCTTGCACATGGCTTTGAAACTGACTAAATTCTTCCGGTCAATGTGGACTCAAGATACTATACTTGTCTTTTACTGAATTTGATGAAGCTGACTTTAGACCATTTCTCTAATCTATCAATATTGCTTCAGAGAACCTGCAATCTAAGAGAGACTTTTTACAAACTTATATGGGGCTTGGTGTGGGTACGGAGATCTCTCTGTGTGGCGTGAGTTTGGGGACAGGGGTCTAAATTGGATTTAAGCAAGGGAGTGTGTGTGAGCATGTGTTAGAGTCCTAGATCTGATGCATATAAAACATTTCAAAAGTAGCCATAACACTTTTGCTCAAACACCCTGGTTATTGACATAAGTTTCTAAACTAAGTAGCGTAGAAACCAAATCAATTGTGAAGGCCCTTGTAAGTCATGACATTAACAAACATATATTGTGATAGTCCAGTTACAGCCACAGTACTTTACAATGCATGTGGTCAAAAGAGCATAGGAGAGGCCTGAAGGGGATCTCTTGGGTCATCAAGTCCAGCCCTGTCCCTGGCAACAGTGTCATTGAATCCTGTTCATACATTTATCCTGAAACTAGTTAGTGTGTTTGCCCTAGTTCTCCCATTGGAAGGCTGTCCCAGATGTTAGAAACCTTGTGTATCTAGCCTGAACTTAAACCAATGGTTAGTTTATAACTATTTTCTTGTGCCAACATGATTCATTATCTTAAATAGCTCTTCCTGGCATTTAGCCCTGAGGTATTAATAGAAAGCTGTCGTATCTCTATGATAGTCATCAGATCAACACCTTTATTTTCCAAACCAGAGTAGAGATTTCAAACTATTATCTGAACTGGACTTTATACTGCTCTTGTGGAAATCTTGACTCTCTACCTATTCCCATGACACAATGATTTTGTAGTACTTCAAAGAGAAGCAGAAAGAGGTTTCAAAAGAAAGGGCTAAGTTCCCCCTAAATGAGCATAACTGAGATGCATGTGTGGGGTGCTGTGAAATGCATATCACCAACAGAGGGAACCTCTTCACGACACTGCTACTCCTGGGGAAATGGATCATCTGAAATTTCTAGCAAGACCCCATCACCCCTGTCTCTGCCTGTGGCTTGCTATATAATCCTGGACAGGTGTCACCCACACATTCCCATTATTGAACTGTGTTACTAACAAATGAGCCCTAGGCTGTCGATATGAAAAATGGGAATGCTTCTTGTCCCCATTTTCACCTCACAGAGTGTTTAGACCCTGATTCAGAAAATGCATCTGAATTCAGGAATGTGTCTACCTGAAGAATGTGCTTCTTGTTAAGCTCACACTTGAATGCTTTTCTAAATCGGGGCTCTTGTACAGCATTTCTAAAATGCTTTGAGATCCACTAAAGAAACATATAACTGCAAAGTGTTATTCTTACTGCATACTGATTAGCCTATCTTAACTCCATATGCAGTGAGCTGAAGACTTCTTATCAGGGTGGGTGAGGACATAGAGGAAGATCATCTCTTTCCAAAACTTAGTGGATCCAGTACAACATTTCTTTGTGATTTACTTACGTCATTCAGTGTCTGGTAGAACAAAATGCAGTTCCTATGCACAGAAACTGGTTCTAGCTACGTTTTTTTCTTTTGCCTGTGGCGTATCTGGAAGGAATTCTTAAAAATATTTTTATTTAACTTTGTGCTTTGGTCTTCTTTCCTCATTCTTCAGCATAGTCTGTTAGCTTAATTGCTCATCTTAAAGGGCCAGTGCTATTCTGGGAGCCCAGAGACATGATCTGCCTGCACTCTTGAAGGTAGTGAAATTCATGGTGTACAGTTACCTGCATGTGACCTGGACAGAATATTTTATAGAGCATTTCCTCACCCAGCACTAATAACTTGTCATACTTGTTTTAAGAATATGTGAGGCATATAACTCCTTCCTATGTCACTGCTTGCTAATAAGCATGGGGTATTGGCATTTGTGTCATTGCTGAACAAGTCATTACAGAACTGTGTGTGCTTTTAGCATTGCTCGGCAACTATCCAGAAAAAAAGCACAACAACTAAGCATACCTGATGATACAGTCAGTGCTATTGTATCTATTTGGGGCCAAATCCTGTCATCAATCATGAATTTTATGTGTAGGACTAAGCACAGATCTGTGAAACCATCCCTTGGGATCCCAAGTGAAGGAGGTCGCTCAGTGTCCAGACCAAAATCATATCTGCGTCCCACATGGTGTCGATACTGTGCTAAATGATTGAGTCTAGGTGTACTGCATTGGGAAACTAGATGCAGGGAAAACCTGTTTTATACTAAAAAAATCCATCTTCATTCTTATCAGATTTTTGCAGTAATAGTTTTCATTTTGGGGCCTTTCTCTACACTTGGGCTGGGCTGGTTGAAACAGGTAGTATTGAGCAAAGGGGACAAATTCAGTGTTGTTTTTCCCTTCCCAAGTACTCCAGAGTCAGGCTCCCCTTGCTTGCTCTCCTTTGGGCCATGTGACTCATATGCTGTTAGCTACACAGCAGTCCAGTTCAACAGACAGGGCAGAGGTTGATTTTTGTCCAGCTCATCCTATAGCCTTGTCATTACAGGGCTGTCCTGGCATCAGTTTGAGACCCCTCAAGGAAAGGCAAGTCCACAGCCCAACCTTCTTGAGTGAGTACTGGGGATCCAGGTTTTTCATTTGCCACAGAAAAACCTGGCAAAAGCATGGATTTACTCCTTTAAAGAAACTTGGGACCAAGAAGGGGCATAGGTGATGGGGGAGGCACATGCCCTACCCAGATTTCTGTGCCCACAGCACAGTATGGTGTGTGGGGATGCAGGCTGGCTGCACCATTTCTAGGCAGGACCAGGCATGGGAGGGAACACTGTACTACCATGGCTGCCAAGGTGAGGTGCACCCCCCGCCTTGCAGCAGTGAGGGCCACAACTCTGTGTGGCTGTGCCTCGTTTTGGCAGCCATGGGAGCATGGTGCTCCTTTCCACACCACAGGTCCCTCCCACTGGAACAGGGAGGCAGCTTTTGCCCCCCACAGTCCTGCAGGGCTGCTCAGCACCACAAAGCAGCTGGAGCAGGGGGCACAGATGCAGCTTGGACCCACATGGTGTGTGAAAAGGGCAGGGAGAGCTCTGATTTGCTGTGATTAAAAAAAACCAAAATCAAATGCCAAAATATATAGGTATTTAGAATGATTTGTATTATAATGATTGAGGCACTGGTAGGCTTCCAAACTGCTTTAAATTTGTAAATATACTAATAAACATTGTGTTCAACTGATGCACACACGCACACACATGCAAATTACCCATCAAGAATGATGGAGGGGGCAGGTGGGGACAGAGGCCCATGCTTTGGGGCCAAGCCTGCTCCTCCCCTCCCACTTTGGGACTGGGCCCACTCCCCCCCTCTCCCCCTGTTGTGCCAGGGCTGCTCTCCCATCCCCTCCCCTTCCCACCCTGTTGCTTCAGGGCTGGGCCTGTTCCCCCCACCCACTTTGGGTCTGGGGCCTCACCTTTCTGCTCCATCGATTTCCTCACTGCTGCTTCCAGGGAGCAGGGTCGGGGGTGAGTGGGGGGCAAGGCCAGTACTGCCGGCCTTGCCCCCCCCGCTCCTTTCTCTCCCTCCCCACTGTCATGGTGGTGCTCCACTGTGCCGCCACTGCCACCTTCTGTTCAGAACGCTCTTGGAGCACACTGATTGGTTGTTTCAGACAACCAATCAGTGTGCGAATAAAGCATTATGGACAGACAGACAACGGACTAAGGCTTTTATTATATTAGAGTGTGTGTGAGCGTGTGTGTCTCGGCATTTCACTTTAATAGTGGAAAAATGCAGATTTGGGGTTCTTTTAATCAGAGAATTTTGGATTTTTTGAGTCAAAGAAAACCAGGATCCATGGTGAGTATTCTACTATCAAGATTATGACATAAAAGTGGGGAGGGACACCACTACACCCTGTGTTTAAAAAATAATCAGCCCATTTCCGTTAGGTATCTACCTCACAAGGGGACACTGGGTGCCAGATCTTGAGCAGATGAAAGCATGTAGCCTGGATTTGGACTATGTGGAGGACTACGTGCTCCAGTTGCCTATTGGCTAGCTCAAGGTGGCACTCCTTCAGGATGTGAAATTTCTTGGCTCATCCTTTTTGTGTGCCTGATTTTTTCTCCGTGATCTGCTACCATGGGGTCTAGACACCTCCCTTTCTTTCCTTAACTCATCATCCTGAGGATGAAGCCTTGCTTTTTATGGCTTAGTCAGAATTAAAGGTCTTGTAGGTACCCCCCTCCACACACAGGAAACAAGGAATGAAATCCTGACTCCACTCAGGGCAGTGGTTGATTTGCTATTTACTTGAATGGGGCCAAGATTTTAACCCAACTTTCCAGTTTGTTGTTGTGACTCCATGCAGGTGTGACACCCATGACTGCTTTTATTTAAAGCCAAGAAAACGGAAGAAAACTCCACTGGGGCAGCATCTTAATCCCATGTGACTAGGGTTTCACAGAATGATCATAACTTAAATCACGGCACTAATCCCACACCACTACTTCTCTTAATGCTCGAGGATACAGCTACAGAAGAAGGCAGGGAAACCACAGTCTTTGTTCAGCCTTATTGCTTAATTGTTTAATGAAGTGAGTGCTTTGTAATTTCGTAGTTTTCTGCAGCTGGCAGGAGCAATGAACGCAGGACTGTCTTTGCTACAGAAGGATTTATTTATTCTCATGCTAAAATGATAGTATTACAAATCCTCTTTCAAGAGTGAATGAATCTAGAGATTTCTCTATGCTATCTCATGAGCTGCTACTCAAATGCTGGAAAGAGGGTGAGGAACCACAACACATGCATGACGCAAACATCATCACTCTGTATAAAAATAAAGGAGAGAAGGACAACTGCAACAACTAGAGGCATCTCGCTACTAAGTATAGCAGGAAAAGCTTTCACAAGGGTCATCTTGGTGCACCTACAACAGCTGGTGAATTGTGTCTACCCTGAATCTCAGTGCAGGTTCAAGGCTGGAAGCTCAACCATAGACATGGTATTTTCCGTGCGTCGCATTCAAGAAAAGTGCAGAGAGCAAAACCGACTATTGTATATCGCCTTCATGGATCTAACCAAAGCATTTGACATGCATTAGTAGAGCAGGCCTATTTGCAGTCCTAGAAAGGATAGGATGTCCACCAATCCTGTTAAGTCTTAGATGTTCCTTCCACAGTAACATGAAAGCAGCTGTTCAGTTTGATGGGTCCACTTTGGACAGCTTTGAGATGAAAGCGGAGTGAAGCAAAGATGCGTTGTTGCCCCCATGCTCTTTTGAATCGTCTTCTCGGTTCCCCTGAACCATGTGTTTAAAGACATGGAAGGTGGAGTGTACCTCCACACAAGACTGAATGGGGAAACTCTTCAACCTGTCACAAATTAAGGCAAAGACTAAGTTAGAAAGGTGCTTATCAGGGAGCTTCTGTTTACCAATGGTGCTGCCCCTACAGCTCATGATGAAGACTTACTACAAGAACTCATGGATTGCCTTTAAGAGCTTGCCAAGCTTTTGCTCTCACCATTAGCAGGAAGAAGACAGTTGTATTAGAAGTTCCACAAGATCCATCAGTCACCCTAAATGAGAACCAGCTAGAAGTAGTCCAGAAGTTCAGCTACCTAGGTTCTACAGCGACCACCAGCCTCTCCCTGGTGAAAACCTTAGTGTTCACGTTGGAAAGGCTGCCACCACCTTCAGCAGACTAACTGAAAGAGCATGGACTAGCTTAAAGCTTGCTATTGGGACCAAAATGCTAGTGCACAAGGCTTGTGTACTCAGCACACTCATGTATGGTGAGGAACCATGCATAACTTATGCACATCAGGAGAAAAACTGAAACAGCTTCCACCTGTGCTGTTTACACCACACGCTGAACATCAAATGGCAAGATAAAGTTACCAACGCAGAGGTTCTTCAAGGCACAAGTTTACCAAGTGTGACAGCCCTACTTAAGCAGAGATGTCTGTGCTGGCTAGGCCATCTGAGCAGATTGGAAGGATGTATACCCAAGGACACGCTATATGAGGAACTATCAGAGGGAACAAGAACAACAGGATGTCCCAAGTTTCACTACAAAGATGCATGCAAGCGAGATATGAAGGCATTTGGAATTGATCCTGACCAATAGGAAACTTTTTGGCAAGCAATCGGAATCATTGGTGTCAGCGTCTCCACCAGGAAATCAACATCCATGACAGGAATTGGCTCGAACAGCTTGAAGAGAAAAGAATCCGTAGGAAGCAAGCAGCTCCTGAACCACCCAACCATGATACATTTACTCACAACCACTGCCACAGATCGTGCCAATCTTGGGTTGGACTATAAAGTCACCTGAGACGCTGCAAACCATCTATGTCATAGGCTGCTATATCCACTGTCTCTCATAGATGAAAATATGCCAACAAAGGGAATAAATCTAGAGATTTTGCTATGCCTTAAAGATGGGGGAAAAAAACCAAACCCGTTCCTGCTCCCTTTTAATGTTGTGTAGAGAGGCCCTGAATGCTTTGCTTTAACCTCAGTGACTAGATTTTGGCTGAAGATATAACATTTTCATGCCTTCAGCCAAGGTAGGAGAAGTAACAGATGCTCCAGCATACTCATGTTAGAGTTGACATTGTGATATTTTCAATTTGAAAAACATGACTAATGCTCAAAAAAGAAGCAGGATAAAAGCAAACCAACATTCAGCCCTCCCTCAGTAGACCTGGCAAGGAGGCAAAAAGGATCATGCAGGAGCCCCAGGATATGTGGTTTCGTTATCTTTTAAAATACAAACTCCATGTGCCTTTTGTAATTAATTAGCTGGCAGGTTACCCCGTACAGGTAACATTCCAGAAAGTAAAGTGTCATATGTAATTCTGCACTAGACTAGCGTAATGCAAAATAGACTGTTCTTTGCATAGGGGTGATAATATCCTCTACCTCATAACCAGCTGAGAGGCAATGATCCAAACCTATCCATAACATTATTTGTTAAAGAATCTAGTTTGCAAATATTCTGAGGAAATAAAAGGCAAGGGCAGAAATAGGGGATTGTCAAACCCCAGAATTCAAACTCCAGGAGTCAGGCCCCAAAATCTATTGACACACACATCCTGCAAGTTACAGTGTAATAGGTGTGGGGCCTTTCTGGGCATTGCACTATGAGAATCTTGTTTTGCAGAACTCCTCCATAGCCACGAAGGGAAAAGATGAAAGCTGAGTGTCAGGTGGTATATGTGCAGGACTCCAACATAGGGCTTAAAGGAAAAGGTCACATAACATGAGACTTGCCATAAAATAGTGAAGGTTAACACAACAGCACTGGAGAGAAGAAAACTATATTGACCTTGGACCTATGCAAACACTGAGTAGTGTTTTATTTCTGAAGTAATAATATCTGGCTCCTGTATAGCACTCTATCCCCCTCAGCAGGCCAGTGACAGAGTAAAAAGCAGGGCATAAAAAGCAGATGTCTTGGGTCATAGACCTTTGGGCTGTTCACTAGGGCATGCTGACTCCTTTTTAGTCCTGTTGGCTCCTTGGCCCATAAAAATAATCTGCCAAATCTGTTCCCATGCAGCCTTACCAAAGTCACTGGTCCTGAGAAGAAAGGCACCTTCAACCTTTTGCAGAGCATCAGCAGTCCAGCAGGACAGTGTCTGGTAGCAATAAATCATTCTTGGTGTAAAGGGTAGATGGCGAGTAGTTTATTACTGCTAGTAACTTGTTAGTCCTGTTTCAAAGGAGCTATAGCACAACTTTCCATGACAGCGCTTGTCACATGGCCTCACTGGCACTGACATTATCAATGTAATTTAACAAGCTGTTATAGGCTTTCAGTGAATTCGATGGGATTTCAGTTGCTGAGATCATGCAGTGTAACTGAAGGCAAACTTTTATGCTGTCAAGACTTTCACCTCTGTGACGGAAGGCCCAAGATCACATGCCTGCCAGAACTATGCTCAAAGCAAACTTGGGTTTGTGCCATAGTTTAAATTCCTTGGTGCTGAATAGTTTGCTGTTGTGTACAGGGCATGCCTTAAATTGCGCTTAGCTGCTAATTGTTCTTGTGAACTGATCTATTAGCTGGGATATAGGAAACCACTGGACAAACCCCCTTCATCTGCAGGAACATGCCATGCAGGTCTCCTGCAGTCTTGCAAAGGGACAGAGTAAAGCCAGCTATTCTGTCTCTGCCTGCGTCTGATTGCATTAGCAGAACTAGTGTATGGTCATGGGGCAGTTGTGAGCTGCCTGGACATACCTAGGTGTTCCATTATTGCTTGATCCTCTGTGAATTTTTCTGCCCTGTTATATTACTGATCATTTTTTATCCCATATAAAATATTACCACAGTGAGACCTTTTCCATCTGACAGAAATGAATTTTCAACTAAATGAAAATGTAATCCTAAATCACTGGGCCATTTTCAACTTTGAAAAAAATACAGATTTTTAAAAAAATGTATTTATTATTTATTTACCAAATAACAACTTTAACATTGAAAGATATGTCCAGTCCCCTAAAATACACATAAATGTACATGCATATACATTTTTCAACCATGCTTCCTTAATCCAAGTCAGTGTCAACAGGAGTCTTGTATTGTTTTTCTCCTCTTCTTTCCAGTCCCTAAATATTCATTTTTTAATTATCATTTTTAAAAATCAGTTTCCAGTTAGGTAAAAACTGGAAAAATATTCCGTTTCTATTGACTAAAAGTCAAATGCATTTTTAGTTTTCTAGTTTGGGGTTTTTTGGATGGACAGTTAACACATTTTGGGGGAAAAATTGCAAAAATGTTTCATTTATATCAAATTATTTTGCATCCAAAAACCACCTTCCAAACAGTTCTAGTTACAGTGCTGAGCTGCTTGAACCCACCATCCTCAGTTGATAATCTTCTCCATAACGTTTGGTTTGCATTTTATCCTACCCAGCATGACCTGGGGCCTACAATTGTAGCTGCTGCATGTAATGCTGGTATAACTTGGATTTAACTCCTTCTTTTTAAAGTTCCCAGTGGTTGTGGCTCAGTATTTCTGAAAGTAATAATAACTTTCTGCAGCAGACTGCCCTGGTGATTGGGGATCCTAAACAGCCTCTGTCTGGACACTAACCTTAGGTATTTGGGAACAATAAAATTCTAGCTGTTCTGCAATTGCAGATGCTGTTTCTGACTCCATTTCAAACCATACACTTAATCCCAGTGTTTTAAACTAAACAAGATCAGTGTATTTGCTGCCACATTTAGGGGGTGGGGGAGAGATTTGGATAAATGTTAATATTGCTAAAGGAAAACACCTGCAGCCACCTCCACCCAGTCAAAATAATTGTCCTTCTGGAACACCTAAGTTTTAGGTGTGCCACCATCTAACTACATGGTCAAACTGGATTGGCCCAAAATTGTCCAGGAGTACAGATGATGTTGCCAGTCTATTGCTCTTATCATGAAATCCATGCTAGGGCCATCCACAACACTGGATTGGGAACTTCTTTTTGACTGGTGGATGAAGCACTCCTAAAGAATGAACAGAAAGAGGATTGTTAATTGTTTACCAGTGTAGCAGGAGGCTGGGTTCTCCTGCTACTTTAAGAGAAGGCAGGGGGCAGGAGAAGCAGGTTTCAGGTGCTCCAAAGAGCAATTTAGAGAGTCAGAAGGGGCTGGGCCAGGAGGATATGAGATCAGGACCTGAGCAGGTAAGGCAGTTTAGCCTCGAGAGTAGCTCTGGAGCAAAAGGGCTGCAGCAGATTTCCTGATTAATGTCTGAGCTGGGGAAGACAACTTTTTGTGGAAGGGACTAAGGGAAGGCAAGGAGGTCTCAGCTGGCCCAGGGAGAGCAAAGGCTAGAGGGCTTGGAAAGAGAGCAGGGGGCTGGAAGGCCCAGAGAGCAGGTAGGTCCAGAGTGCCCATAGGGATCACTGTCCTAGGAGAGGGGCCAGGGCTCAGGAGGGTCCAAAAGCCAAGAAGGACCACAGCTGGAGACTGGCAGGGCTGGAGAGCCCAGGGGTTTCAACAGGCTTAGGAGTGGGGATAGGGCTCAGAAGGGGCAAAGGCCAGGAAGGCCACGGTAGAGATGAAGGGGGGCAGAGTGCCTATAGCCTAGAGAGGGGCTGGTTTAAAGATGAACAGAGCCAGCAGCCTGTAGCCCATAGGGACAGTTATGATTTGATTATAATGGGTGACACCTGTGAGGCAGGGGCATGGGTATTGGGGTGGATGGAGCCCATGTAATTGGCTATTAAGATGATGAGCAGCCCATGAGATCTGACTTGGGAAGCCCTGGGGCAGCCTCCTTTTTCTGAAAGTAAAATTTCATCAAGGTGTGGCAGGAAAAGAGAAGGGGAGATTGCTCAAAGAGAGCCAGGTTGACAGGGGCTAAGGGGCTCCAGGGGTATCATGGCTGCCCCTGAAGTTGAACTCTGTTACAACCAAGAGAAGTGATAGTGGCTACACTAGTGATGCAGCAGCCAGCATGCTCAAAACCGAGTCAGCTTTTTCTGCGTGACACTCTCCTCCATACTGGGAGCTACTTTTTTCAACTTCTGGGGTAGTTGAGAATCTGTAGCATGTCAAGCTGGCATAAAGCTGCATCTGCCCCATTTTCCTGGGGACCTTGGAAGATAGCAAGACATTGGACCCCACGGCACCTTCTAAGCGCTTGCAGAGCCAGGTGGGCTTGTTGCATTCCAGGGTGAGTAGTTCTTTACTTGAATTTCTCCTTAGGTTCAGCTACACCTAGCAAGTTTCTTTCCTTCTAGTTCCAGCATGGTGGGAAGTAGATAAAGCAGCTCTAAATTTGCCATGAGCAAAACAGTCCTCAGTCTCCCGTTTCCTGCATCAGGGAGTGTTTGTGAGGTTTCACTGTTGTTTGTAGAACAACCATGCCACCCTCCCACCCCCTCCAGGTAACTACTCACAGTAGTGATATCATAATTTGGTCGCATTGCTTTTGTATTTGCCAGTGAGGCCAGGCAGAAAATTCAAGCTCTGATTGAGACGCCCAATCTGTATTCTTTAATATTTACAAGAGTCTCATCCTTCCAGGCAGGGGCATGGACTCTGCAGGAACCCGCTTTACAAACTGAATGTTGTTCCTGCTTGGCGAAGGCTTGTCAGAATATTCTCTTTTCAGCAGGTCCTGCTGAGTTTTATCATTTACAAGCCATCTGGAGTAACACCTTAAGCACTCACTTCTTCCTTGTAAACTCCAGACCAGTGTGACAGGCACACTTGCTGATACATGAGCAGTGGCTAGCATATTCGATTACTAGAATGATCATCGCTTTAGGCGTGAGCAGATCTCTGGGTTGTTTACAAGAAAAAGTAACATTGGCTCCGTGTCATAGGTGGGGAAACTGAGGCACAGAGCAGTGAATTGATTGGCCCAAGGTATCCCACCCATTAGATCAGTGGCAGAGCCAAGAACCTTGGTCTAAAACTCCTGTTTTTCCTTTTGAATGTCTGCTTCCTTTTGGATCTTCAAAGAGTGCCTGCTGCACAATGCCTCCATCAGCTGTCTCGATGGGTTGGCGAAGTATGTCTGAGTGGCAGCTGTTTTCTAATAGCCCAAAGGGGCCTTAGAGTAGGAGGTGGTGCAGGTTTCCTGCAGGTTACCTGCCAGCCATATACAGGCAGTCCTCGACTTAGAACATTTTGAATTGTAACGTTTTGCACTTACAGCCTTTATAAATTGACACCCTATTTCAACTTTCTGACATCAGTTTCAACTTTACAATGCTTGATCTGATGCGATGCCATGCCAGTGAACGAGTTCAAGACTCCAGAAAAACCTGCAGCCAAGACTCCTGAGAAGACTCCAGCCAAGAACCCTTCAAAAAGTCCAGCAAAGTCACCTCAAAGAAGTCCTTCCAAATCAATATGATTGCTATTTACAGTCTAACTACATTAGTGTAGCTATATGATCCATCTATAATTGATTGAGTACAAACTTCTTGGTTATTTTTGGTGAAAATAGGGTATTGGGCCTTGGTTCAGGAACCAATAACATTGCTTCCTATGGGAAAATCAGTTCTGAGTTGCAGGGTTTCAACTTAAGCCGTAGTTTTCAGGAACCAATTGTGTCATTAGTCTGAGGACTGCCAGTACTGCCCTGGCCTACTACTACACAGACATAGCCCAAAAGACACAGCTTAGAGGTGAGACAATGTGCAGTGGGTGCTGGCCTGACCCCACACACCTGCAAGTGGTAACCCCCGCCCCATTGGAGATTGTGGGAGGGCTCACAGGGTCAGGCTTTGTGAGGAAGGACTAAAAGAATCTCAGGAAACTAACAGAGACTGGGAGGAGAAAATCAGCATCCCTGTAGCAGTGGTACTCAACCTCTAGCCTGCAAACCAGATCCAGCCAGCAAGGCTAGGGCTGCAAGCCATCCCAAAGCTCTGGAAACCTGGCAGTGGTGGAGTGCTGGCAGTGTTGATTGCTGCCAGATTTCTGGACCTGTAGGGAACCCCTGGGCTGGATGGCAGTGGTGTGCAGTGGGGCTGGTGTTGAGGGTCACTCTGTGCCCTGGGATTGGGTCAGTGCTCACAGCGGGATCCAGCATGTGGGGTGTGGCCCATGGGGCTGGATCTGGCATGGGAGGTCACGTGTGCACCAACCCCAGCAGGCTGAGCACCATGCTTTCTAGTCTGGACTGCTGGTGTATTCTCTCATTCTTGCTGTGCAGTCAAACACAGGCAAGGGGTTTTTGTGTTATCTTTTATTGGATGAGTTGTAGAGGTTGATACAGTTGGTCCAACGTCTCTCCCGACCATGCAGCTGGTCTGATGAAAATACAAAGACACACCCTCATATCTCATACATTTCCTGGACCATCATGGCAAGAACACTTCAACCTTGCTACTTAGGTCATATGCTCCTAGGGACTTTCAGGTAAACGGGCAAGGAGCTAGGGCAGTGCTTCTCAACCAGATCCTTTCAAAGGTGCTGCCATGGGTGCCTCACAATATTCGTACTATTAGGTTTGCAAACCTGATATACAAAATAAACTCACACAGATTTCAAACAGAAATCCATAGCTGCAGTCTTTCTGAGTTCTTTGCAACAGGAAAACTGCTCTATTTGTCAAAAAAGTGAATTCCACCAGCTGGCACTTTCTGAGGGGTGCTGGGAGTCTATGTAGGAGCTCCTTCAGTCCTGAAGGGTTCAGAACAAGGTGTGTTTGTGCCCGAAAGCTTGCTAAGAGGAATTTTTCCAACTATTTGAATCGGTCTAAAAAAAATACCGGATTTACCCAAAGAACCTTGTCTGCTTATGTACTGGGGGAACACAGGCGAGGGTTGCTTCAAGACATGAGCTGCGACTACCCTCTGCTGGCAGTTTGCTGCATAGCTCCCCACATTTAAAAACAGCTGCAGTTTGGAGAAGGAATCTTGAGATGTTGCCATCAATTAATAAACCGACAGCGTTTGGTTCCTGTCCCGCGAATTTGTACCCCTTTTCCCAGTTGTCAACTATCTGCAGACTTTGATTGCTCTGATTGCCCTGCAGCTAAGATCAGAGCATTCTTGTGCCAGATGTGTAGTAAGAGTGGCTTTGCCCTGAAACGCTTATAGTTTAAAATAGATTAAGACGGGCAAAGGACAGAAAGGAGCCTAGGCCCCCTTGAAGAGAGGTGGCTTGAGAGATGTGTTTTCCAGGCACTCATGAGTGCACGGTTGAGAAGCACCCTCCCTTGTCTCAAACGTGGAAATGAAGCCCACTGCCAGCCCCGTGTATCTGATGGGGCCCTGGCTTGGACTGATCCTGTGCTGGGGCCACACACTAGGTCCAACCCCATTTACTGGATCAGGCTGGTACTGAGTGGCCATGGTGGTGTTGGTCAGACTAGAGGAGGCCTTGTACCCCTGGCAGGGACAGGTCCTGGGGGGAGCAGTTGTGCAGTTGCACTCTCCTCTGATTCCTTTTCTACCCAAACTTTAAAACCAAGTTCCTGGAAGGGGCAGCAGCATTTCTCTTCAAGCAGCACTGAGGGAGTCACACACCTTCCAGGAAGATGGGGAGGTTTAACAATAAAGGTGAAATAGGTTTCTTCTATATGGGTCTGTGTAGTGACAGCTTTTTGTATGTGAGCTCTAGTTGGTTTCTGTAGTTAGTCACTGTATAACACTGATGTTATAAATTGTTCTATAGTATACTGGATGTATAACCCCTATGCCACTGACATCTGACAGTGATTAAAGTCACTGTTGTTACAGTCACTGTGTTTGTCCTTTAAGCTTGCTAGTAATGCATGCAGCAAAGCAGGACCAAAAGCTGAACTGTGCAGGGCTGGGGCCTGGCCAACTCAGCCACCCACAACAGCACCTCCTGCCTCCACTCTTGCGCGCTCAATCCCACCAGGGGGGTTGCTCTGCCTCATTCCCAGGATTGTCACATGGAGGTCAGGAGCAGGCACTTGGTCCTCTGAGGCACACTCTAGAGCACCGGGGAAGCTCTATAGGAGAGCGCTTTGCACCCCAGCGTAGGGGTGGAAAGCGAGTAAAAATTAATGCTTTGTGTTGTACGAGAGGTGAGACTGGATGATCGAATGGCTGTTCTTACCTCTGGAAAAGGGACTGGAGCCCAAGGTCACCAAGGGAGTTTGTAACAACGCCAGGGCATTCTTGGTTGCAGTCCAGACTTTAACCACAAGCCAGTTGTTTTCTCTAGTTGATTACTCAGAATTACACAACAAATTGCTTGTGGGAACTGATTCAGCTCTTATGGTGATGGATGTTGCAGAAAGACCTAGGATAGAAGCATTAGATGCAGATACCATATCTTCTTGTATACAGAATGCGCCTTTTTTCCCGAAAACAAGCTGGTGGGAATTGGGGTGCTTGTTATAGATGAGAAATATGGATCCAACCCATGAAGAAGAGCCATCCATGAGTGTGTTTCCATTTGAAGCGAATGGGCTGCTAATGAACTTGAGTCACATCGGGTCATTGCAAATGCTAATCTAGATAGATTTAAACTGTTCTCAAATGCAGGGAGAGAAAAGGAGAGTCTTTCCTGCTATCTCTGCCACTGGCTGTTAGCAACATGAAGCAAAAATCCCAAGATCTGTATTGCACAATCCATCTACAAATCTCAAGTCGTGCCCTTGCAAATCCAAATTGCTTAACCCCCCCACCCCCCACACACACTACTTGAGAAGTAAATGGCTGATCTTGTGTTTTGATTTTCTGCGTTTTGGATCTGTAGGGTTCATCTCATCTCTGCAATAGTGAAGGCCAGCTGCTCTTTCTTTTACAATGACAGCTTGAGGCACTCATCTAATTGCATGATTCCAGGAACTTTTTACCTTAATTTAGCCTTCCCCCTTTTCAGTCAATTAGAGGGATTTCTGATGTTCTAGTCTTACCAGGTTTCCATAAAGACATCAAGACTGGACAAGACCTATGTTCTTAATGTTAGAAACAAGCAGCAAAAAAAAAAGAAGCCTTCTTTGCACATCATAATGATGGAAGAGAGGTGCTGCACTCCCCCCCACTTCATTTGTATGTCTGCTTTTTTCGTGTTTTTTGTTGTTAAAAAAACATGTTCTAGACAGACGGGGTTAAATTCAGAGCTAGTTTCTGGGGGCAATGCCATTGAAATCAACCTCAGTCTGAATTTTGTCCAATAAGTGTTAGCTCTTCATGGATATGTTGCTATTTGTCTATTGTCCTTATCGTTTAGAGGCTGCTGCCAACATTTTCATGGAATTATTTAAATGTTGAATTATTGGAACATTTTGCAGCTACAGAGATAGATGGTTTTTAAATAAAATCTCTCCTCTTGGTGGCAACCTGACGTGATATGGAGCAAGATAATGGTCAGAAAGAACATTGCTGGGTTCCTAATGAGAAACTGTTGACAGTAAAATTACCCCAACATTTATCAAAAAGCCAATAAATGTCAAGCATCAGGCCTTTGATACAGTAGCTCATAATTCCTTTTCAAAAAGCTTGTGCAGTCTTTTCAGAGCCTGCCTCTGCCCTTCCCTTCTGCTGCTGCTGCTGTTTTCATGGAAAACTTCACTGCTGAAGAAGCAAGAAGAGCAGGCATCTGCAGTCTAGCTATTATATTGCCCAAGATCAAGCAACAGCAAAAGAGTTGGCTTCACTTTTCCCATCTGTAAGACGGTAGCAATGATTCTTAACCAGTAATTAGTTACTGTTTGGTTACTGCAACCCCAAATTGTCAAATCAAGAACCAGGCCTCAAAATCAAGATTGATTGCCCTGATAACCAAAAAATTTGTGAAATTGCTGCAGTTATAGTTCTTTTCATTTGGCTTCTGCACATTTTCAAACTTGTTCTCTACAACTACCAACTCTAGAAACTACCAGGTACTAAACCCCCTCCCCACCCTGGGGAGGAGCTGGGGGCTTTAAGAGAAACACCAACTTTTGTGAGACTTGTGACAAAGTCCAAAATGTTGGCAACATGGAGGCTGTGTCCTGATTTCTGCTGGAACAGGGGACCCCTTCTCCCTGTTACTTGGAACTGGGGTGACCACCATTTCAAAATGGAAAGGTGGGACACATGCCTGGAGCAAACCTGAGTGGAGCAGGGCTTGGGACTCCCCACTCTGTTGTCTTTCCCCTAGGAGCCCCATGCTGCCCACATGCCCCCCGCCCACCTGGCACCAGCGGAGGGCACAACTCCATGCCACCACCCCTGCTGCTGCTGGTGGGATGGGCTTCTGGGGAAAGAGCAGCAGGGCAGGGATCCCTGAGCCCACAGTGGGCAGCCTGCATTTGCCCCCCTGTCATGCACCCTGCATTCCACTCCCGCCAGCCTTAAGCAGCCCCTTGCAGGCTGGAACGCTGCCACCCTGCAAGGGGAAACCTGCCATTTCCTTCAGTTTTCCAGGGTGAATGGAAAACCTGGATCCTTTCAGGATACTGCGAATCTGGGACAAATGCTGTCCTGGAGTCATGCAACCTGGGCTTGGGACTTGATGTTCCCATTCTGGGACTATCCTGCCCAATTAGGGAGAAAAGCTTGAAAGGAAGGAGCTGTGCTAGCTGCAACTGCTGCCAAGTGGGCTGCTGGGCAGACAACAGCATGGGGCTGCTGAACAGAGCATGAGCAGCACCTGGGCCCTGTTAACAGTAAGCCAAGTCAGGAGATCAGGAGGGAGAGGAGCAAGGGTCATATAAGCCAAAGCCAGGAGCCCATGGTTTAGACCTTCACCATAGAGAGAGCCCTACAGGCAGGCTACACATGGGGAGACAAGTTCTGTATTTGGTTTTTGTTGTTGTTTGGGGTTTGAGTTATGCTGGAGAACCGGAATGTGGCTGCAGGGGAGGAGGAGGCCATGCAGCAGAGTGCCGTGGGGTACCAAGCCCCACAAAGAGGCAGGCAGAGTGAGCTGGGCTATAGCCAAGAGGGCCAAGGCCCAGCCAAAAGCTTGGTGAGGCTGGAGGGGTAGATGCTCCCAAAGGATGGCTGGTCTGGGACTGGCAGCAGGAGAAGGCTTAGAGGGTCAGGGACCTGGGGAGGAGCTAGGGCTAAAGCTCAGGGAGAGGGACTGGAGCCTGGATGGTTCAGTGGGCCCAGATGAGTGGGAAAGAGAGGCTGGACCTGGAAAGCCTGGACAAGAGAAAGAGAGAGCCCTGCTACACTTAGGGATGAGCTGACTGGCAGCCTAATCATAAGCAGGCAGGGCAAGACACCAAATGCCACACTCAGGCATCTGAAGGCAGCCTCCCAACTGTATTAACTTTTGACATCAAGGCACCCCTTGATGCAAATGAGAGACAAGGGGGCCTGAATATGATCGCAAGTCTATTAATCACTGCTCTGGAGCAGTGACGCAGTCCAACTTGAGCAGGGGGTTGGACTAGATGTGACCTCCTGAGGTCTCTGCCAGCCCTACATTTCTGTAAGTCTATGAACTGGAGTTGAAGACCAGCTATAGGATGGCCCCAACGGGGCATTTCAGCTGCCCCGTGATGCAGCACCTTGTTGCATCCACTCAGCCCTATTCATTATCTTGAGAGCTGCTGCATCCTTGAGCACACCTGTCTTAAACCAGAGGACATCTTTCTTCTAGGTGGGGCAGTTGTTCCTATAGTATAGGTTTTACCCATACCACAAGTTTCCTTGCATGGTGGCTTGCTTGCTTGCGTTCTTCATAAGAAGCATTTATTGGTATTAGAAACTTCAGGACAGAGGCCTCCAGTGTGAAATGATGGGGACTCATGCACCCCTGTCTAAAACATCTAGTGCTAGCCATTCACTGACACTGGTTACCAGGCTATCTGGACCGTTGCTCTGACCTGAAATGGTAATGTCTGTTCTGCATTTTCTTTATTGGATCCATTCTGTGCATGTTGTAGTTAGCAGAAAGCTTGTCCCTTCCTGTCATTTGTAATGACTGAACTGCATCCTGGCAGACCCAGCACAGATGAAGAGGGTACGAGGTTGACAGTGGAGTCTAGGGGGATGTCGCTTGCTATTAGGGTCACCTGGAACTCTACTAATAATCTGGTTGCCTCACTGCTCCAGAGCAAATTCTTTAATAGAAATAAATGGAGCAATGAGGGAGAGAAACTCTTAGTTATTCCAGGGCAAATTTTCTCCTCAGGCAGCAGATAGGCACAGCAGTAGGGCTTTCAGTCTATCCTCTGGTTTCTTGTTGCTTGGCTGTAGATCCTAATTAATTGACTTGCAATTATTCTGCTTCACCATCATATTCAGCAAAACCATGGAATGAAATCATAGAAGCAGATATGGGTAAAAATAAAAGCCCTGTGCGCTAGTTTAGAAATGGAAAAATCAGGTCACTTTGTCAATCCCAAGGGGCCAGAGCAGGATTGTTCGACAGCCGGCTGAGCTCTGCCTTGTGCAGTGAAAGGCAATTTGAGGAACGGGCATTATGGGGAGACCATCCCTTCGGATTACTTCTGATTTTTATCCAATGCCTACTCAATGTAAAATGCATAAGTGTTCCTGGGAGCAGGGACCAAGACCCAAGACTTCCCCCTCCCATGTAAGTGCCCTAACCACTGTGCTGTGGGTCCTTCTTGCTTACTCCCACTTCCTGGCCTTATGAGTCTTGCATTCATGGCTACACCGTGGAGCGGCAGCTGACGTGGAAATCACCCACACCGGAGACTAGCTCATAGCCAACTGTTCCTGGAGAGGTTGAGGAGAGCACTGAATTTGCATGTCCAACTTTCTGGGCAAGTGCTTTAACACCTAGTCTACCACCTGGGGTAGGGCACTACTGCAGCCTCCTTTAGTAGCCCTGCTTCAAGAAAGGAGTGGCCCGACCCAATCTGTGTGTTTGGGGAGCGGGGCAGAGCAGGGCTGAGTTACTGGTAGCTTACTCCACTTTCACTGGGGGGTAAGATAAAGGTACCGTGTACGTACTACGGGTTAAGGCTGGGCAGTTGCCTCTAGGAAACTAATGTGTTTAAAGCTCATACCCTTCCTTATCTCATAAGTTGTTTGTGTGCAAGCTCCGCTTTTTGCCCACATATTCACATAGCTCCATTAATGTTGGTAGACCTGTTCACAGAAATAAAGTGAGCAGGACAGAAAAGTCCTTTTTAAATACATATGGAGTAAAAAGAAGGCACCAGGCAATGTGGGGCCCCTGCAGGATATGCGTGGCAATCTGGTGGTCGCACCAGATGAAAAAGCAGACCTTTTAACAATTTTTTTGCCTCCATTTTTCTGAGCAGGGTACGGGACATTTCCCCCATCGGGATTCAGGATGGACTCAGGAGAGACTCTGCCAGGCCTAAGGTCAGGGAGGACCGAGTTAGGGAACTTCTGGAGGGGCTGGACGTGTTCAAATCAGCAGGTCCAGATGCTCTCCACCCCAGGGTGCTGAGGGAATTGGCAGGGGTCATTGCAGGGCCCCTGGCATGGCTTTATGAGCACTCGTGGTGCTCTGGCCAGGTGTCAGAAGACTGGAAGGAGGCCACTGTGGTTCCCATTTTCAAAAAAGGGAGGAAGAAGGACCCAGGAAACTATACGCCCATTAGTCTTACCTCGGTCCTGGGGAAGCTCTTTGAGAAAATTATCTAGGAGCACATAGGTTCATAGCACATCTGGGAGGGACCAGCAGGGGAGAGGATGCTCAAGGGCAGGGGCAGGCAATTATTTTGGGCAGAGGGCCACTTACTGAGTTTTGGCAAGCCATCAAGGGCCACATGACAGGCAGCCAGGGGCAGATAAATATTAATTTTCTAAATTTTTTAGGGGCCTCACAGGCCAGATAGAATGGCTTGGCAGGCTGCTTCCGACTCCTGCGCCACATTTGCCCGCCCATGCTCAAGGACGACCAACATGGGTTCATTAGGGGCAGGTCCTGTCAGACCAATCTGTTGGCCTTCTACGATCAGGTCACAAAATCATTGGATGTAGGTGTCGCGGTGGATGTAGTTTTTCTGGACATTAGGAAGGCCTTTGACACTGTCTCCCACCCCATTCTCATTAAAAAGCTAAGCAACTATGGTGTCGACACCTAGTCAGATGGGTCGTAAATTGGCTAGGGGGCCGCACCCAGAGTGGTGGTGGATGGGTCATATTCGACCTGGAGGGATGTGGGCAGTCGAGTCCCCCAGGGCTCGGTCCTCGGGCCTGTACAGTTCAACATCTTCATCAGCGACTTGGATGAGGGGGTGAAAAGCACCCTGTTCAAATTCACTGACGAACCAAGATTTGGGGCGAGGTGGGCATGCTAGAAGGGAGGGATAGGATACAACTGGGGCTGGACAGGTTACAGGGGTGGGCGGATGAGAACAGGATGGGATTCAACACTGACAAGTGCAAGGTACTGCACTTGGGCAGAAAGAACCAGCAGCATACCTACAGGCTGGGGAAATCCCTTCTCTTCAGTGCAGGAGCAGAAAAGGATCTTGGAGTCATTATTGACTCCAAGATGAACATGGGCCAGCAGTGTGGGGATGGAGTCAGGAAGGCCAACCGCACCTTGTCATGCATCCACAGATGCATCTCGAGCAGGTCCAAGGAGGTGATCCTCCCCCTCTATGCGGCACTGGTCAGGCCGCAGCTGGAGTACTGCATCCAGTTCTGGGTGCCACACTTCAGGAGGGATGAGGCCAGCATCGAGAGGGTCCAGAAGAGGGCCACTTGCATGATTTGGGGACAGCAGGGCAGGCCCTACGAGGAGAGGCTACGGGACCTGAACCTGTTCCACCAGAGAAGGCTGAGGGGGATCTAGTGGCTGTCTATAAACTTACCAGGGGAGACCAGAGGGGAATGGGTGAGACCCTGTTCCCCCAAGCGCCTCCCGGAGTAACAAGGAATAATGGCCACAAGTTGATTGAGAGTAGGTTCAGGCTGGACATCAGGAGGCACTACTTCTCTTGGAAGCTGGTTCCAGATCCTGACAGTGAAGTGGTGCTGCCTCCTACCTTAGGGGTCTTTAAAAAGAGGCTTGACAATTACCTAGCTGGGGTCAAATGAGCCCAGTATTCATTCCTGCCATGGCAGGGGGTCGGACTTGATGATCTGCTAAGGTCCCTTCCGACCCTACATCTATGAACCTATGGACCTAACTCCAATTTAGTAAACCCCCTTTGCCCCTCTAATTATTTAAACAGAATTTTCTTAAAAAAAACAAACTCAAGGTTTTATTAATGGATGCATCTAAAAAGCAGGTGTGAAGCTCCTTATTAAGTAGAACAGGACAATTTCTAACTAATATACCGATACATGTTTCTATACATAATAGTATACATCTATACAAACAGAGAGGATAAATATATAAAAGCCCTCTAGGATGAGCTAATAGCCATTAGATCACCCCAGCCAGTTAAAAAGAGCACTATTCAGCCAAAATCAGATTTATATTTAGTCTTAAAAGCATGGAACAAAAGAGCCAGTAGGAATTTGCTGAGTACCTGAATGAGCTCCATTAAATATAATTTAAAAAAAACCCCTCCTAAATGCTTTCAGATGAGTATGTGGAAAGATGAACTAAGTAGTAATGTAGTAGTAAGAAGGACTCTGTCAAGGTTGGTTGGCTCTAAATTTAATCCTCTCCCTCTATTTATCCATCTAAAGGGTCTTACATAACTCTTTATCAGCAATTAAAATAGAAAATCCAATACTTTTAAAAGAAAAATGTAATTGCCAACCATTCAGATTTCTTTAGCATCCTGAGAGTAAATAAAGCAATTTGTGCATACAATATGTTCTGACTGAAGGTTTCCAAATGTTTATTCAAACTACTGAGACAGTTAAAAATATATTGACTCCTTTCTTGAATACTGAGTGTTCATTGAGGACAGAAGGGAGAACAGCTTCCAGGCAGTCTATAAATGGTGCTGTTGATATTAATAATCTGAACTAAAGATGTATAGGCTGGTAGCTGAATGCCACCCAGGGCTGTATAAGTTTGTCCCAGAAAAGGGGACAACAGACTTTGACCCCAGTGGTACAGAAACTAGTCATTATTTTTTTTTTCAAAACACATCAGTGTCCCTAATGGGGAGATTACTCACACCAGTTGGGCATCACTAACATGCCAGTTTAACTGACTGGATCTTAGACTGTCGTGGGAAGCAAGTGGATTAAAAACCACTTGGATTCTTTGGTGAATCCTGTGTGTGGTTCTGGTATTTGCATTGATTATGTAAAACCCGGGGAAAGTATCTTTGCTGAGATGTGTTCTCTGTGCTGAACCACAAACAGTTGAGCCATTGTGAGTCGTGGTTAGCTCTGAATAGCAGAGGACTGGATAACTCCATGGAATGATACCAGCTAACAACTGCTGAGTTTCTTCCCTGAGCAATGTCCTTGTCTCATGGGAGTAAATGGCAACATTTTCCCTGACTTCAGTAGGATGAAGATTATGGTTTTGTGGAGGAGACAGTCATTCATTTCAAAGGCAGCAGCTGTACACATAACAGATTTCTGGACCAGCCTCTATTTTAGGGACTCATCTGATGCAAACGTTATGTCTTTGAAATCAGAGTAAATAAGGTACTAGAAGATGAACTGAATGGAAGGATCTTGCACTGCCTGAAGGAAATGGGCTCATGACTAGTATGGCACATACCTTGTATTTTATTAAAAAGAAATGGCTCTAGAAGGCTTTTGTTTAAATCCTTACTGGACAGTCTTAATGCTCTAAAAACCTATAGGGTCTTTAGATGCAACTGGCCTTTCCAGGATGAACCTTTGTACCTTGGGTACAGACGCTCTGCTAATAATAACTGGTGAAGATTTTCATTTAGTTCAAGGGGCAAAGGATGGGACAGAACAATCTGAGCTGTCTTGTTGCAGGTTCTGTCGAGTCCCATGAAACCACTAGTCTGTCACGAGTCTGATCGTTTCATAACACCAGCAGAGCAGAGCCCTTTAACAGTGGCCAGCGCAAGTGTCAGTTCTGAAAGGCTCGTGCGATTTGATTCCTTTAACTTTAGTGTGTCCTTAGAAACCTCGTCATATTGGTTCTGGTGCATTTAATTGAGAAATTTACAAGTAATTTCAACAGTACCTATAGCTTTGACAGAAAAGGCATTGGTATGGGGAATCACACCACAAACTCTACTTAGAAATGGGATTAATTTCCCATGGACTCATTTGTAAGCTCTATCCACCGTATGCGACCAGACAGGCTTGCGTTTCTGAATAAAGGCCTCTATACCTTCCTGCCCATCCTTTAGGGCCAGATTGTCCACCATGACCTGGGAGGTCATTCTGTAGGCAGCTTCAAGGTCCTGTGCCATCTGTTTGTAAAAGGTGGCTTTTCCCAAGGCCACAACAGACTTGCTGGTTTCGCATATCTTGCGTGCAATTTTCATGGTCTCCTCTTCCAGCTTGTCTTCAGGTACCACCCGGCTGAGAAGGCCATGCAGCAGTGCTTCTTGGGCAGAAATAGGCTCACCAGTGAACAGCATCTCCAGAGCAACCTGGACAAAAAGAGATCACATAAGGCTACTCAGTTACCTTACTGATTTAGTCTGTAAGGCAAGTAATGTTCCTCTAGTACAGCTCACTGCTTTGGGGCACAGAAGCCCCACATTGTTGCTCATAAAGTCATTAGCAAAAATCTCAGGGGTGCTTGTGGAAGCAGGGTTGGGTACAAAAACAACAGTTTTTAAAAACAAGCCACTGATTTCAGGTGTCCAAACTGACACCCCTGGGCCTGATTTTTCTGAAGTCCTGAAACCTAACGATTCCCACAGGAGTCCATATGTAATGTGGGTGCTTGGCTTTTTTTTCTGAAGATGAGGCACAACTTGATGTTGTAACTTGGGCACAAAAATAGCCAAATCTCTGCATAGGTTTTGAAATACCAGCTCCTGATCTCTCACTTTAAACCACTGGTACATCTATTCCCAGATCGCCATGTCTGCTGTGACCAAACCTGCGGTTCCAAATGCACAGGAAAAAAAAACCCGTAAGGTATGTGACTGATTTTGTGGTGCTGCCCCAAATTATGACGGCTGATGGCTCTCACTACCATCTTTTCTTCAGCAGCTACCAGTACAAACATCTCAGCCATGTTTTATTTGATGAGAGGTAAATTGTAAGTCCTAAGAGTTGCAAGGATGGCTGGCCACTCTGAGGGCCCTGCTACATGTTCAAATGAAAGCTGTATAAAAACCAGCTATAGAGTTGTTACACATTTTCAAGCACTAACATTATAGCTGGTTGTTTCTCTTTTAGCTGGAGAATCATTTTTATTGTGTGATACTTTGCACATGTGGCTGGTCTACATTTATCGCATGATTAACCAGCTAATTGTGTAATATATGTAATAACACGGGGGTATTGGTTGGCATATTGCAAAATACAATGGATGCAAATGGAACTGTAAAACTAGAACTACTAGATGGATGGTCCAGGGGCATGTGTAATATCAAACTAGAGACACACTTTTAGAAAGGTGTCTGCATAGTGGCATCAAAGACAGGAAATTTGGGTTCAGGCCCTTTTCCTGCAAGTGGATCTGCATTGGAGTGCCTTGGCCTGGTGTAACAGAGGGCAAGGAAAAGTCAGCAGGGCCACGTTAGGGCCAGCAGCTTTGTAGTCCAGAGGAGTGGAGGATTACCTGCTGCAAGGAAAGACCGTCCCAAGACAGTCAGAGTGGACATCTCTGCTACCAAGGGAAGCACTCAGCTGGACAGGAGGGAGCAACTGGCTTGCCATAGGTGGGAGCAGACTGGGATATAAATGGTCTTCAGGTCAGAGGAGGGAGGCTGGCCCCGGTGACAAAGGGGGATGAAGCATTTCAAGGAGACACGGGAGGAACTTAAGTCTGGCCAGAAGAGCTGCTGCAAAGAGGAGCAATCTGCTGGCGGAGTGAGGGAGCAAGTATGCAGTAAATACTAAGGACTTGTTTTTGGTCCCTTGGGAGGACCCTGGGGAGGGCTGCATACGGAGAGCTGACCCTGAAGGAGCCCTGCGGGACTGAATGCACCCAAGAAGACTGAGGACTATTTGTGTTGGCCCAGAAAGGGCTCGAGGCAGTGGGAGTACCCTGAGGACCAAGGCCTGTTTATCAGAGCCTGATACGGGTCTGCTTTTCTTTTTTTTCTCTGCTCATTTTGGCAGTAACACTCAGTGGATGGGGGAAGCACAGAGGCTGCAGAGCAGAGTACCCAGCACCCTGCAGTTTTCCTTGTTTTGCTGTTTTCTGCTTTTCTAGGTCTTTTGTTGGTTTTGGAGCAGGAGGCAGGCAAAGACCACTTTTTGGGCAGGAGGCCTGGGGCAGGGTCAGAGCTCAGAAAGGCCAGGGCCTTACCTAATTTAAGTCAGGCCAGAGCCCAACAGGGGCTGAACCCCCATCCACAGATGGAAAGAGAGAAAGGGAGAAGGGCAGATCCCTGCACTGCCCAGTCAGGACCGTGGCTGGGGGAAGCCAAACACCTACGGCCTAGACTTTGGTTACCTAAAGGCAGCCTCCTGAAACAACATCTCAATTATAACACCAAGATGTGGTAGGCAGGAGAGAAAGGAGCCAGATAAGGGAGCCAGAGCAGGCAGCCAGGTGCAGCCCACCTGCCCTTGGAGGTGTAGCCTACTACACAGGGAAAGAAAGGTCTTTCAGGGGCTCGAGGCCTAGCCCAGATCCAGTTGGAGGATGAGGATGTTTTGCACCGAGCCTTGCAGAGTGCACTGTGTTATTGATGCAGTGAGGGATGCCTGTAGGCATAATCAGTAGGAAACATAGTTGGGCAGCAGAAGGTTCTATAGATCTATCTAACTAGATCTAAACCTCAGCAGACAGTGCTGGCAATGAAATGTCACTGCTTGGCAGGGATTGATATTTTAGTAGGACCAGCATCTGGTGTTTGCAGGGGCCTTCTATCAGGGAGGAAGCCTCATTGCATAAGAGAAGACATTTGCTGCTAGGGAAGACATAACACTGTGGCGGCTTGGTGCTGCTGTGAATTCCCATGGCTTGTGATCAGGGGCTGAGGACTGCTTTCCTGGATGATAGGTCATTTTTATGATTCTTGACCAGACTCCCCTTGTCCAAAGAGGCTTTTCTTTGACAAGCTGAATTCAGCATTGGAAGGTTTTGAACTACACAGCACTAGGGAAGGCAGTTCATTCATCCCAGCTCTGGCAGCTAAGCCAGGAGCCCACGAGCTGTAAAGAATGGTCCTTTCTGGAACCGAGCCTACCTTTCTTGGAAGAGACCTCCCCACAGCCACAGCTGGGGTAGAGCAGAACAGGCCAATGTTCACTCCAGGAGTTGCAAATCTGGATTTCTCACTTGCCACTGCTATGTCGCAGCTTGCCACCAGCTGGCAGCCTGCTGCTGTGGCCAAGCCATTCACCTGGGCTATCACAGGCACTGGCAGTTTTTGGAGCAGAGTCATGACCTACATGTGAAAAAAAAGTGGTTGCCTGGTCACTGAGGTTTAGATGCTTTTTGCCCCCATTTTCTGTATTCAAAGTCACACAGATAAGATCTGTTGTATTCACCGGTTATGACTTGTCCCGTGCTAGCTGCCTGAAGCTCCAGCCATGATCGGGATTCTTCTGGGCCAGGAGCTGGATCAATATCCAATAAAGGCCTGTCTCAAAGTTTAATACAGGGCTCAGCATCGCAAGATTTCTAGGGGTAGCTGCCTGCTGGCTCACCTTGGGCAAGCTGCTCAACTTTATGCCTCTGATGGGTAGAGAATGCTTCTGAACTGATAAGTGTCATCACTACCTTGATGTCCTCGTATTGAGACTTTGTGACAGGGTGATACACTCTGGTTCCTTCAATCTCTCCTTTAATCAAGGGAATCATTTCTGTCTAATCCAGTGACTCTCATCCAGGCTGCCGTGGCACCTCGGATGCTGTGAGATCATTTTAGGAGTGCTCCGAGGTGCTGCGCATTATTGGCACTGTTAGATGTGCAAACTCCTACACAGGATTCGCAAGAAACTCAAATATTTCAAATGGAAATCCAGAGTCCCAGAAACATTTTGATCTACCATGGTACTTCTGAGTTCTCTGCCACTGAAAAATTGCTGTATTATTTTTCCATAGTCAACAAAAGAGTGAGAGCTGAGAGGGGTGCCCTGACCCTAGTGAGCAAAGCCTTGAGTCTGAAAAGGTTGAGAACTACTGCTCTAATCATATTTTATACTCTTTAGGTAACATCTCACAATTCAACGTTGTTAGCTCTGCACCTGCCTCAGTGCTTGTGTCCGTGTTTAACATCTAATGTTCAGCACATCCAAAGAAATGGAACCAGCTAAGCTAGTACATGCACAGGTATGTTCTTTGTGGTTTATAAAATAAAACTTCCCTTTTTAAGAAAACAAAACTATAAAAACCCTACTTTGCTATATTTTGTTTTTAAAACTCCACAAGAGATAAGGTTTCCTTTCCCAGCTGTCTCAAACTTTTGGTAAGATAACACCTAGTTCTTATGTAGCACTTTTCATCAGAAGTACTTTACAAGGGAGGTCATTATCATTATATCTGTCTTGTGGCTGAGGAAAGTGAGGCATGGCTAGGTGAAGTGACTTGTCCAAGTTTGCTGAGAAGGCCAGAGGCAGAACCTAGAAAACCAGACCTCCTGAATCCCGGTTTAGTGCTTTCTTCAGGAGGCCACACTATCCTGATCAAGTCACTTTTCTGTTTCTGGTGCATAAAATAAAGCTAACATATTTACCATTCATATCCCTAGCTAGGGGTGATATGAGTTCTGATGTACGGGCTCTTCAGTATGCTCAGATAAAAGGGGCTACAGATGTTCAAGATAATATCACTGTCATCCTCAAAGTCATATTTACTTTGGTCCCTTGCCTTTCATTTCTGCCTGAACCTTTTGAAGCCTGGGGCATCACTTGTTGTTTCCACCTAGAGCGAAATCACTTAATTTGTTTTACTTTAACTCCCCATTCCTGTGGATGATTCAGGCACATGCTTAACTTTTATGCAGCCTGAGTTGCCTACTAATCCTCCCTGCTGATTTGTTTACTAAATGAAAGCCTAACTTCCTATATCAAGAGCCTCAAAGAATGAAAGAGCTGAGCCATTCTTCCAATCTGCCTGCTGATTAGAGCTGGAGCCACTAGTGAAATCCTGCACTGGTTGGACACATGGGACAGCTTAATTTCCTTCAGTGCTGAAAAGCAACTTACGACTCTTGATTCCACTTCATGTGGCAGAAAGAAGATTTTTTATTTCTTTAGCTGGATCTGCCCTGTTCTGTGAACCGGTGTCTGTTTGCTGAGTTGCCTGCTGACAGCATGGCAGGACACTGGTCAAAGACGGTTAGGCACATGCTGAATGAATGAGTGATGACTCTCTTCAATGGAAAAGAGCAAAAGGCTCCTTTAAATTCACCCCCCAGTACAAATTTAGCAGTAAAATAAAGAGAACAGGCAAACTCTGTATAGGTATATACTGGGAAATCCTGTATGTATATATGATATCCTCATATGATAGATATGATGATATCCAGCAAGATATCCTCATATGACAGATTCCTGTAAAAAAGTGCCTGCACACATGAATGAAGTAAGCCAGAGGACTCCCATGTACGATAGGTGTGTAGCATCTCCCCGGGACACACATCTCTGACCAACTAGCCACATAAACACGACAGTTAGTGGCAGAGCCTGAAACGGGTGAAATATTGGCTTAATGCAATGGGAGTTTTACCGTAGTTTTCAACGAGGACATTGTCTCAGTCTCCCTGACTTCCAGTCCTATGCTCTAGCAACAAGAATAACCACCCCCTTACAGCCAGTTGGCATCTCCAGTATGCCCAGGGTGCTATAGTCACATACTCCAGCTCAACAGTCAGCAACCTTTTAAGGCTGTGGACTGGTCTGACCCAGTTTGAGTCAGAGGCAGATGGACAGTGAGCAGATACAAGGATCCAGCCTCTGCCACTTTTCCCTGCTTCCAGCCTGGGGGAAAATGTCTGCCACTGCTGACCTTGTCCCTGCACATGCGGAAAGCTATTGCTGCTCAAGTGCCCACCCTGCCACCAAGGCTCCATGTCCATGGGATAGATCAAAAGGCTGTATGGGCCATAGACTACCAATCCATACTATAGCTGGTTCCTACTGGTTCAGGTTGCCTATCTAAGCACCGGGGCCTAGCCAAACCAATCCCAACTGATGCAAGGTAAGTTCACTGTATTATCCCCATTCTACAAACATGGAGCAGTGCCTTGTGCTCAAGGTGCAAGAACCAGGCATGGAGGGCACAAAAATTTACTGCCTACAGTGCAAGGTACAGAAGCACAATGCTCATACACTTTAGGACACTGGCCTGTTATAGGTTCCAGCCTTGTCCTGGGCAGGCCTGACCCAACACATGGGGAAAATGCAGAGGAATATAACTCCAGGATCCATCAGTAAACTATGGATAGAATCAAAGTAATCACCATCATCTCACTACCATCTCCCTATGCTTGCAGTTTCATTGCTCTGTTAAACTCATCATGTGAACAGGGTGTTGTGCCAATATCTCTTTGGTGGCATTACCACAGGCTAGACAGCCTGACTCACCTCAGCGCAGGTCTCAAATACTTCAGCATGGTGCTTTGTGTCTTGTTTGCTTGACAGTTCCTTAAGATCATGGCCAGATGAAAACACAGGTCCTTCTGCTGTGAAGGATTAAAAGAAATGAAGAAAAAACATTTGATATTGTGTCAATTGGAAGGATTTTAGCATCCAGGGCTGGTAACAATTTAAAATGTACCAAGTCCTAAATGCACAAGAACAGATGACAGTTAAAGGAGGGGAAATTTTGCAAGAAACTTTGACACCTTGGTTCTTGGGGTTTTCAGATCAATTTAGCTGACTATCTAGAAGGATGTACAGTATCTAAACATGCAAACACCCCTGACTTAACAGCATTTTAGGGAAGAATCAGTGGACAAAGTTCTTGAACTTTCACTTTTGGGACTTTCATTTTCAGTAGCCCGTGATATGCAACCAGGGATCTTTCATCGTTTCCAACTGTCATCACAAATGGCAATGAGCAGATGCCAAACATCACTGTCACCATGGTCATGATTTAAAATGTACATTTCAAAGTTTCACAAGGATTTTTATAAACTTAGATTGAGGCACAAACTTGACAACTGGATCTCTTAAGCTGCTGTTCAAATGCATCCATGGGTTGAAATGTGACAATTTCTTACCAGTGCACAGCAATGCTACAGAATAGTTCAAGATGCAAGGTGTCTGTGTCACATTGGTGCCCATCACAACTGGTCACATGTTGGCTGTGTGTGCAGGGCTCCCTAGCAGTTTCCACACTTGGGTCTCCTAGGAGATACCCAGATGGGAGTTCATGCTCTCTGTTGTACATTGTCTGCAGCTGGGAGAAAAGGCAGTGAACCAAATATGTAGCTCCTGAGTCAGGTGTGCTAGGATCAGGGAGGCAAATGAAAGCATATTGGAATTGGCTCCCCACATAAATGCCCCATGTTGGCTTGTCTGTGGGTGGTAAGTATTTGGTCTCTGTTTGGCAAAGTTTTCTACTCTAGTCAATTGGAAGTGATGAGGGTTTAAAGGACTCTGCCTAACTTCTTAGAAAATGCTACAAAATTGTTCACTGAAATGTAAACTGCAGGGTAAATAACTATTGTACAGACCTTGTGTGTGCCCACGGCTCTGCACTCATGGTTAATGTTTCATTTATGCCAAATAAATAGAGAGATGCTGCTGCCAAGTTGTTCAGGAGAGCAATGGAAAAGGTTCTCTCCTCCCTGTGGGAACCAGGAGGGTTGTTCTGAGTAACTCTTCCTGCAGCTCTGAAGCTCTCACCTGTGTGTCAAAAACCATCTGCACCATTTCCCGGCCCTCTCAGTGCCTAGCAGAAATCCACACCCAATGATGGGCACCTGGTCAGTGCTGAGGCCATGCAGTACTAAGATGATGGTAAAAAGAATTACTAGAATATGTTTGGGGGTAGTTTCAGCTCTGTGGGGCTGTACATGCTTTCTCCAAGGATACTGTCCAGCATGTCCTGCTCACCTGCTATATTGACATATGTGCCAAATCCAGAAACAGGCTGGTGAGGCTGTCCCAGGGTTGTTCCCAAGAGCTCCTCTCCTGGACACTGGAGGCCTCAAGTATTGCTGCACCCAGGATGTCTTCAGCAATGCATTTCACAGACGAAGGATCTGAATCCAGATCTCTCCTAACAACTTGAACATAGGCTTTGAGGGGACCTCCTCCTCAGAGTATTGTGAGGGGCCTGGTTTAGTATGGGGGGCCAGAAAACGCAATCTGGATTAGGTCCCATAGGCAATATGGGTGAGAGTCTCACTTAGACTTAGGCACCCTGCTCGGCAGCATCAGTTCAGTGGTTGCGCACATGTTAGACAGCAGGAATTTAGGTCTACATGGGACTTTGCTGATAAAACACTTCCATGCTTAGGGGTTTAGACACCTGCAGGGTTTGGGGAACAGGAAGTTTTAGGGTTTCAGTTTTGGATTTAGGTACCCTAAGTAGCAGTTGGGCCTGTACCCTTGTGTGATTCATACAAGTATTTAGCCACTTAAAAGGTATTCAGGTGGGATTTTTAGAAGTGTTTAGGTATCTAACACACAGTGGGTTTCCCAAAGTTTCTTAAAACCTGGCCACATGCAACTTATCCAATACCATGCCAGTCATGAAGGGGCTAGGAACAGACCTGACCTCCAGATTCCTGCCAGGCCTGTAAATCTTTGCTTGACACAAAGCACTTTCCGAAGCCTCAAACTCACTCGTGTTCAGCAAAGCACTTAAGAACGACCTCAGTGGCTTTGCTGGAGAGAGATGGTCTTAAAAAGATGCTTAAAAAGAAGCACGTGCTTTGTTGCAGTGGGCCTCTAGTCACTACGAATTACATCTTCGCTGTTTATTATCAACGTGAGCACTCAGTGCTGCAACACTGAAGGACCCAGCGCTTAGAGAGCTGTGCAAACACGGCAACTCACCCCGCTTCTTATTTTTTCCCTGGTGATCAAGGAACTACCTGAAATGATGATGACTCTGAGATCTGTGCTATCGGCTTCGCGCAGGATGTCGTCCCGGAGAGACCTGAGCGTAGCGAGTGACAGCGCGTTTCTCTTCTTGGGGTTGTTCAGGATAATGTTTCTGTAAAGATCATTGGATTAAGAGAGGGTCAGCGCGGTCACAACCTCTGCCTGGGCACTGGCAGTGTACTATTGTGTTGGTATTATTCCTTGTATACTGTATTGCCTGGAATTGGTATTATTCCAGCGTACTATTTCCTTGCATTGGTATTATTCCTTGTATACTACAATGCCAGCGACGACTGGCATTATTCCAACATCTCATTTCCTTGCATTAGTATTATTCCTTGTATATTATATCTTCTTGTATGGGTATTATTGTAACACACTGTCTCCTTGCGCTGGCAGATGCAGAAACAACCGCCCCCTCCCACCTCACGGGCCTGGACTCGCATCCGGCTGGCCCCGCTCCCTGCCAGGGGCACGGCCAGGGCAGCGGTTGGGTTGCCAACCCCCCCTGCATCTCTTCCAGGAGGTTTCAGCCCGTGACCTGCGATGCACATTAGGACTGCATGTAAAAAACCCACACCAAAACCACCCCCCGGGACTACTCTAGAAAACGACCTTTCACAGCATTTCCGTGCCCCATCCTTCGTCTCTCAGCAGCCTCCTGCAGACGGGCTCTCATGCCCGGCGGCGGGGCGCATCGCGACCCCGGCTCGCGCGGTGCCATGCGGCCCCCGAGAGGAAACCGGGGACAAGGAGCAGAGGCCCGGGCTGTGCGGCTCCGCGCACCGCGGGCGCTCACCGGATGCCGCCGTGCTGGCGCGGCGCGGTGCTGAGGGCGGCGCACAGGCGCGGCCCGGCCCGCGGCCTCCACAGGCGCACGCAGGCCGCCATGACGGTGGCCGGGCGGGAGCTGCTCGGCGCTGCCCCCTGCCGGCGGGCTCCGGCCCCTGCAGGCACCGCCGCCCCGAGGGAGGGCAGCGGCCCCGAAGGAAGCGGGGAGCGAGGCGCGCGGGGCAGGCCCGGCTCCCCGCCTGCCGGTTTCTTCCGTGCGGGGAAAGCCGCCGCTCCGCCCCGGCCCCTGGCACCGGCAAGAGGTGGAGGCGGGATGAGGGCCCCTGAGCAAGGACCCTGGAGCGGAGAGAGACGCTGTATGCAGGTCGTAGCCGCGTCGGGCTGGAGATCCAGGACCCAGATCCTGGTGGTCACCCCGATAAACTTTATAGGTGCCCCCCAGATCACCCCTGAGCCTGCGCTTTTCCAGGCTAAAGAGCCCCATGGCTCTCAGCCTGTCATCGTAAGATCTGTTTCCTGACCTCTGACCATGTGCGTGGCTCTCCTCTGGGCTCCCTCAAGCTGCTCCACATCCTTTTTGAATCGTGGAGCCCAAACCTGGACGCAGTACTCCAGCTGCGGCCTCACCAAGGCCGAGTACAAGGGGAGAATGGCGTCCCGGGATTTGCTCGAGAAGCATCTATGGATGCAAGCCAGCGTTTTGGTCGCTTTACTAGCCGCAGCATCGCATTGCAGGCTCATGTTCATCTTGTGGTCAATGATGACCGCCAAGTCTCGTCCATCGTGCTAGCCAACAGAGCACTGCCGAGCCTACAAAGATGTTGCAGGTTTTTCCTCCCAAGGTGGAGAAGCTTGCATTTTTCAGTGTTAAACACCATCAGGTTCTCGTCTGCCCATTTGCTGAGCTTGTCAAGGTCAGCCTGGATCGCCCCCCTGTCCTCAGGTGTGGATGCTTTACCCCAGAGTTTGGTATCATTGTTGAACTTGGCCAGTCCACTTCTGATTCCGATGTCCACATCATTGATGAAGATGTTGAACAATACGGGTCCAAGGACAGAGCCTTGGGGGACCCCACTGGTCACAGGGCACCATGACGATTGACTTCCGTCAACCACCATCCTCTGGGTCCCACCGTGGAGCCAGTTCCCCAGCCAGCGGATTGTGGTGAGGCCACAGTTGGCCAGTTTTGCCAAGAGGTGATCATGGGATACCAGATCGAACGCTTTTTTGAAGTCAAAATATATGACATCAATTTCCAATAAGACCAACAAGACTTTTGCAAAAAAACCAACTTTCTTTCATAGTTTCATAGTCAGTAGGGTCAGAAGGGACCTGAGCAGATCATTGAGTCTGACCCTCTGCCATGGCAGGAAAGAGTACTGGGGCCAAATGACCCCGGCAAGGTGCTTGTCAAACCTTGTCTTAAAGACCCCCAGGGTAGGAGCCAGCACCACTTCTCTTGGAAGTTGATTCCAGGTCCTAGCCGCCCTGACCGTGAAGTCGCGCCTCCTGATATCTAACCTAAACCTACCCTCTGCCAGCTTGTGACCGTTATTCCTGGTCACTCCTGGCGGTGCTCGGGGGAACAGGGACTCCCCCAATGCCTGCTGGCCCCCTGTGACTAGTTTGTAACAGGCCACTAGATCCCCCTCAGCCTTCTCTTGTGGAGGCTGAACAGGTTCAGGTCCCATCGCCTCTCCTCTTAGGGCCTGCCCTGCTGCCCCCTGATCATGCGAGTGGCCTCCTCTGGACCCTCTCCATGTTGTCCACATCTCTCCTGAAGTGCGGTGCCCAGAACTGGATGCAATACTCCAACTGCGGCCTGACCAGTGCCGCGTAGAGGGGGAGGATCACCTCCTTGGACCTGCTCGAGATGCATCTGGGGATGCATGACAAGGTGTGGTTGGCCTTCCTGACTGCATCCCCACACTGCCGGCCCATGTTCATCTTGGCATCAATGATGACTCCAAGATCCTTTTCTGCCTCTGCACTGATGAGAAGGGAGTTCCCCAGCCTGTAGGTATGGTGCTGGTTCTTCCTCCCCAGGTGCAGCACCTCACACTTGTCTGTGTTGAATCCCATCCTATTCTCGTTCGCCCACCCCTGTAACCTGTCTAGGTCTGATTGTAGCCTGTTGCTTCCTTCTAGTGTGCCCACATCCCCCCACATCTTAGTGTCATCTGTGAATGTGAACAGGGTGCTTTTCACCTCCTCGTGCAAGTCACTGATGAAGATGTTGAACAGTGCGGGCCCGAGGACCGAGCCCTGGGGGACCCCACTGCCCACATCCCTCCAGGTTGAAAATGACCTGTCCACCACCGCTCTCTGGGTACGGCCCTCCAGCCAGTTGGCGACCCATTTGACTGTGTGGGTGTCGACACCACAGCCCCCCAGTTCCTTAATGAGAACAGGGTGAGAGACAGTGTCGAAGGCCTTCTGATAGTCCAGAAAGACTATGTCCACTGCTCCCCCTGCGTCTAAGGATTTGGTGACCTGGTCGTAGAAGGCCATCAGGTTGGTCTGACAGGACCTGCCCCTAATGAGCCCGTGTTGGTTGCCCCGGAGCATAATCTCCCCTGCAGGCCCCTCGTGGACATGTGCCAGGATAATTCTCTCAGAAAGGTTGCCCAGGATCGAGGTAAGACTAACTGGCCTATAATTCCCCGGGTCCTCCTTCCTCCCCTTTTTTGAAGATGGGAACCACATTGGCCCTCTTCCAGTCCTCTGGCACCACACCAGAGCACCACGAGTGCTCGTACAGCCGTGCAAAGTGTCCCGCAGCGACCTCCGCTAATTCCCTCAGCACCCTGGGGTGGAGATCGTCTGGACCAGCTGATCTGAATACATCCAGTCCCTCCAGACGTTCCCTGACTAGATCCTCCCTGACCCATGGCCTGCGTGCACCTCCCCTGGGGCCTGAGGGGAGCCCGGTGCGGGGGCTGATCCGGTCCCTGCTCAGGAAAATGGAGGCAAAGAAATCATTAAATATGTTGGCTTTGTCGTCTGATGCGATGACCAGATTTCCCAGCGTATCCTGCAGGGGCTCCATGTTACCCGGTACCTTCTTTTTGCCCCCTATGTATTTAAAAAAGGACTTCTTGTTGTCCTTGATCCTGGTTGCTAGTCCCAGTCCCATCTCTGCCTTGGCCTTCCTGACCCCCCCACATCCCCGAGCAACCGAGGTATAGTCCTCCCTGGGGATGGCCCCTCCCTGCCATTGGGTGTACACCTCCCTTTTAGCTAGAAGACATTCCCGGATGCTTTCGGGGAGCCATGGGGGCTTATGTGCCCTCCTGGTCCCTTTGATCCGTGTTGGATCAAAGCCTTTGGGCTTGGAGGATCGACTCCTTAAGGAACAACTGCTCTTCTTGGACACCCGGCTCCCCTCCCCTCCAGGACCTCAGTGCTTCCCTGACTATTCTCCTTAGCTCACTGAAGTTTGCCCTCCTGAAATCCAGGGCTGCTCCCTTGCTGCAGGCCTTTGCCACCTTGCGCTGGCTGGTGAATCCCAGCAGGCGTTGATCACTGTCGCCCAGGTGGTCGAGCACCCACAGCCCCCTCACCAGGTCATCACCCATGGCCAGCACCAGGTCCAACAAAGCATCTCCCCGGTGGGGCTGTGCACCTCCTGGGTTAGATGGAGGTCCTGCATTTGGGCTAGGGACCTACGTGAGCAGTCAGACCTGGCTGGCAGCAGATGTCTGGAAAGTTCAGGTCCCCCATGATGACCACGTCCTTTGACCTAACTACCTCCATGAGCTGACTTAAGAATTCCTGGTCTAGCTCTTCCCTATGGTTGGGTGGTCTGTAGTAGACCCCCACCGTTAAGTCCCTTTCCCCTCGACTGCCTTGTATCCTAACCCAGAGCACTTCTGTGTGCCCCTCCTCTGACTCTGTGCGACTTGATGAGGATGTGTATTCCTCCTTAATGTAGAGCACCACACCCCCACCTTTCCTCCCTGTCCTGTCCCTCCTGTACAGCCCATAGCCCTTGATATTCACTGCCCAGTTGTGCGTTGGGTCCTACCACGTTTCAGTGAGCCCCACTATGTCTGGGTTGGTGTCAAGTAAGTTCCTCCTGCTTTTTCCCCATACTACAAGCGTTTGTGTAGAGGCATTTGAGGCCTCCTGTGGATGTGTGCACTGGCCCCCTAATCTCAGCATTGCCTGTCGCTTACCTGTGTATATGTTCTGCTTGTCAGTCTAGGCTGGGCTGTACTTGTGAGTGCTGCTTGGTTTAGCGGTCCAAGGCTTCCTCCTCCCTCGTCTTCCCCTTTCCCCGATGAGCCTAGTTTAAAGCCTGCCGGAGGAGATCTGCCAACCTAGAAGAGAACACGCGCTTACCTTTAGGGGAAATCAGCCTCATCTGTTAATTGCTGCTGCTCATTCTGCATCCCCCCGCAACATTTAGAGAGGATCCAGGCAGTGCGAGTACTTTATTCATAAAGGTGTCTCATTATCTCTGCTTGTTTAAATATCAGTGTGACTGGGGCATGAGAAGTAGTGCACAGAGACAAATACAAGCACACAGCAGAGCATGCGTGCATGGTAAGTGCGAGTATGTGCTCTCACTCCCTGGCTTGCCTCAAACATCCCCAGGCCTCCCCACTTTTGCTGATCTGTTGTGATCTGGAAAACATCTGAGATTTCCAGAGGTCCCTGCAGAAGCTGTCATTGCTGCACCTCAGCCCTTCTGCAAACCTGGCCCCAAGAAGGAGCCGTTACCATACGAATCTAAAGATTATGAATGTCCTTCAGTAGTAACACCTCAGGGCAGGGCTGTGGGTTTTGTTCTGTGCCTTGCACAGCGAGGGCCTGGGCACTGAGAAGAGCTCCAGGGTGCTCTCGCTGTGTGTTGGAAAGAGCGGTCAGGGTAACCTGGTGACTCAGAATACCCCTGTTCCCCGAGCCAGCCCACCTGCAAGCCAGAGACTTCCTGTCCCTCACCCCAGTTGTTTCTTAATGCTCCTTTACCCTTAAGGCCACCTGTTTTCAGTTGTGCTAAAACTTTGCATGTTTTATATGAAAGGCAGTGGCACAGTTTCTATCTGGTGGACCTCAGCTAAGGTTCAATTTCAGGCCCTCTTCTTTGTCCTAATTATCCTAACACACTCTAGCACATACCCCAATGGGACAGGGGCCCCTGACTAGTTTAAAGCCCCTTGCATTTGCCCAAGGTATGCTGTCTTGTGCCCGTCTCCAGGGGGAGGCGATACTCCACAGCAAAGACTCTCATTTGGAGGGAGACAGGCTTGTATTGAGTTCATCACAATCCGGTTTTTTAAATCTGCCTCGTGCAGCCAAGGACTCTGCCAATGGGTGTTTCAATTCTGCGCGGTTCTCAGATGCTGCTTTGTACCTGGGAGTGTCTTTCAGATCTCTCCTCAGCCAGTCCCTGTCTAAAGCTGCCCCTCTGTATTACAAGGATAATATATTTTCTCACAAGGTATTTCCTGGGCTCTTCCCCCTCCAGCCCCTTTTCTGTCCACCTCTAATTGAATAATCTCTGTAGGGCTCACCTACCCTTTTCTTTTTTAATACCCAAGTGTTTCCAGCTCAGTGGAAGTTCTGTCCATCTTCACTTTGATTGACACTCCTTTCACTCACATTTTCTTTGCCGCCCCCACTATTATAGACTGGGGTTTTTGGCCACAGCTTCCTCAGCTCATTAAAGAGGTCTGCTGGTCTCTTACCTGGAAAAAAAAACCTGGAGGGAGTATTCCTTTTCCAGACAGTTTTCGGTTTTTATAGCATTCTGTTAGCTGAGTTGTAGTTATGGTTGAGTTTTATTTTCAACAGAAGATAGAGATGAGACAGGACTGGAAGCTCCAATAAGGCTTTTCTAACCTTTGTTTTTATTGATTTTTTCATATACAAGAAAAAGTGCATGATAAGGGACTTCAGGTTATTTCATGGTAGGTTGTTACAGAGGCTGCGAAGGATATTACCTAGTGCTCAGGCTCATATGTTACTGACTTCAAGTGTCGGAGGCTGTTATAATCCTTCCTGAGGTTCCACATACCCAGTTATTTCTCTTGCACGTTTTTGGCTGGTGAGAAGTGCCAAACTGACAGCTCTGGAGGCTCTTGTGGCCTGATTTTTCAGGGTGATCAGCATCTTCAAATCCCACTGGGAACTACAAGTATACAACACCTTGGAAAAGACAGCACAACTCCTCTAGTTTCAAAGCAGGCATGGGATAAGCAGCAGTAGGACAAGTAGGGTTGGGGAATAGTTGGTTTCCGAGCCTCATGCATTCTGCATGGGTGGCCAGCAAAGGGGCAGATTAATGCAAGTTGATGTCTGTGATGTGGGACCACTGAATGCAGACTACGGTCCTGAAATGTGATCTGGCAGAGAGTGCTTTGCACTCAAAAGCTGGTCTACCTTTATCCCAACCATGCAGTTGTTCCAATAAAAGATATCACAAAAATCCTTGCCTCTTGCAGGCTACCTAGAAGTCACTGGAGAGTAACAGCTTTTATTGCTCTCCTTACTTGCTCCTCTCTATGCAAAGGATTCACTGCTGGAACTTACAATTTGAAATTTTATTGCATGAAATTTTATATTTTGACATTGAAAAATTACTGTTTTTCTCTCTTGGCTTCTGTGAATTGGGATGTAAAAATTAATGTCACACAGTGCTGATAACTTGGTCTTAATGGCAGTCAGCTAAGAGCTCCCTGGTGTGTCTGTTTCCTGAGATTTATATGATTTTCATGCCAGCTCTCACTCCTCTTTTGGAAATACTAGCCTTGGTTGTGTTTTTAAATAGATTTGCTTATCTCTTAGCCTGGGCATAGGATTTTATGTAAATCTGCCCCACCTGCAAGCCAGGCCTTTTCAAACAAATGATCTGCGAGGGATGGGAGGGATCTCTGAGCAAATTTTAAATGCCAGCTCTTCCCTTTAAAAAGGGATCATTTCAGTGACAGAACAGATTTGCTTCACACTGTCCTAAAAACTTGTCCCATGCCATAAGAGGAAGTGGCCATGATCAGTGTTTGTTCTTCATGCCTGCTAAAGGAATTTGCCCCAAGCTTTATCAGTAAGTTGGTCCTGGCACTTTTTAACCTGTAAACCCAGGAGCCTAGTACAGCAGCTGGCCGCTGCCTTACGTGATTATAACAGGTTTGTGCTTGCACACAATGTTCCTTCAGCGAACAAGTCCACGTCCTGTTTGGTTTTTTCACTGAAGACATAAAGCTCCTGGCTCTCTCCACAGATCTCTTTCCTGGTCACGGTGTGGCAGCACTTCTCCATTTGACAGACATTGCCTGTTTTAATTCTCTGCTTGGAGAGCCGCCGGATAATCCAAGCCAACCTGTTTGCTGTCCTTTGTGCTCTTTCTCATTATTTGCCATTTTTCTCAGTGCTTGTTGCCTGCTGCCCTTTGCATTCATCTTGCCTTGTTTTTGGTCACTCTCTTTCCTCATCTCCCTGGCTTCCGAGTGCGGATTTAAAAACTATACACATTTCAGAGGTTATACAATTAGGCCCTTTCCATCTCTAAGGTGGGTGTCCTGTGCATTTTGATCAAAGTGATCCATTTGTGGAAGGCTGTAATAAGACTTAGAAACAAAACATTTGTGCTCAGAGTTGCTCCCTGCTCTTATGTGCACCAAAGCCTTAATTGCTCCAGACATTCAGTGTTTGCAGAAGACCTTTTGAGCCCAAATCTCCTTTGGCCCCACACATCAGGAATCACCTGTTGTCAGTGGAGCCCTTACCGGTATAAATCTGCTCTGAAGGGAGAGGTGCCCTGTGGGTCAGAGAGCAGACTTTTACCTAAGAGCTTTCTGAATTTTGGACTCGCCATGTCCACTTTGGCCGCCTGGTCCAAGTCACTTCTGTAGACAGTAAGCTCAGCTGTGAAGCTAGTCCTCACCCTACTCCTCCCCTACAGCATTTTTTTTTTTGGCCAGATGTATTCATTTTGCTGCGCTCTTCCGGTTAGCTTGTTTCCTGCCCTTTGGCAGTTCAGTATGTGATATCTTTTCCTTTTCTTTCTTAGCCCAGGACTGCACAAGAGATGTTGTATTATTGATGGGGAATTTATTTGTTTGGTTTCTTTGGATCAAAATAGGTTTTTTGACCAATAAGGAGAGCAGGCTCTTCAAAGTTGATCTGATTCAGATGAGGAGGGGGAGAGGGGAAACATGATGGCTTAGCACTCCTATGGGTGATCAAAGCAAAGGGTCACAGAAGGTAAAATCAGTGAAATTTATCCATGGCTTGGAGAGGTGGCATCAGGTGAAGCCCTAGTTTAGCCCCAATTTGTGGACATGGGATGAAAATTGAGTAGCTAAAATAAATGGGAGACTTTCTCTTGCATGTAGTGGGCTTTGGATCATGTCCCTCCTTTATGTCTTTGTAGGAGCCTCTGTGCTGGCTCCTGTTCTGCACAGATGAAGTGAAGGAGGCTGGATGAATGGCCACAGGATTTATGCTGGATCTGATGGCTCCCTTTACTCTGTGCAACTGCTCTGGAAGCTGGAACAGCTGCATTATTTTTCTTTCTGAAGATCTTTCACATTAAATGAATGGTATGTTGGCACCAGCTTAAAGAAGAGGCAAGGGCCTGATCCAGCACAGCTGTGTGGTGTGTTGGAGAAACATCCTTTCCCTCTGTAAATCAAAGTGGTTGTAGTGTCTGTTTTCAGGCACAGGAAACATTGAAAGACAGCAAGCAAAGAAAATTTATCTGTGTTTGGAAGAATTTTAAACCACAGATTAGAGGAGAAGTTATGATACTACAGGATTTTCATTTTAAAAATATCCTTCCCAGTATTGTTAACACCTCCCTATTAAAAATACCATTGTGCTCTATAAGAATGGCTTCCACTGCCACAGTAGCAGGGTTGGAAGTTAATTGTGCCTCGGATCATTTCTACAGGATACGGCAATTCCAGTTGTATTAAGAACAGGGATTATTAATACTGCAAGGGTTTTAACACACTAATGGTCTTTTCATCAGCTATGCTAGTGACTTCTTTAGGACTTCTTTCACCTTGACTACTGGACTTTACATTGATTGGCTACTTTTTATATTCATTTTCACTTGCTATTCAATGTACTTGTATTTGGGCTTTCCCCCAAATGCCTGTCTAATCTCACTGCGTTTCCCCTTCCTCAAAATTTTGCATTCAGGGAAGAAGTCCAGCAAAACAATTTCTGGCTATTACTTTATGTAGCTATATATATACTTTAAAGAAGCCTTACTGAGAGTGAAGGAACAAACTATCCCAATGTGCAGGAAGACTAGTAAGTGTGGCAGGAGACCAGCTAGGCCTAGCAGGGAACTTCAGTAAACTAAATCACAAAAAGAAAGCTTATAAGAAGTGACAACTGGGACAAAACAGCCAGAGAGGAGTACAACAGTATTGCTCAGGCATGCAGGGATGAAGTCAGGAAGGCCAAAGCACATCTGGAGTTGCAGCTAGCAAGGGATGTGAAGGGGAACAAGAAGAGTTTCTACAAGTATGTCAGCACCAAGAGGAGGATCAGGGAAAGTGTGGGTCCCTTACTGAATGTGGGAGAAAGCCTAGTGACAGAGGATGCAGAAAAGGCTGAAGTACTTAATGCCTTTTTCATCTCATTCTTCACAGATAAGGTCAGCTCCCAGAGTGCTACACCTCGCAACACAGTGTGGGGAGGAGATGAGCGGCCAGCAGGGGCTATTTTGAAAAGCTGGACGCATACAAGTCCACGGGGCCGCATGGGATGCACCTGAAGGTACATGAGGGAGTTGGCTGATGTGATTGCAGGGCCGATGGCCATCACCTTTGAAAACTCGTGGCTGTTGGGAAAGGTCTCAGATGATTGGAAAAGGGCAAACATAGCGCCCATATTTAAGAAGAGGAAAAAGGAGGATTTAGGAAACTACAGACCAGTCTGCCTCACCTCAGTCTCTGGAAAAATCATGGAGCAGACCCTGAATAAATCTATTTCTAAGCCCTTGAAGGAGAAGAAGGTGATTAGGAGCAGTCAGCATGGATTCACAAAGGGCAAATCATATCTGACCAACCTGATTGCCTTCTCTGATGAAGTGACTGGCTCTGTGTATGTGGGGAGACCAGTGGATATGCTATACCTTGATTTTAGCAATGTTTCGCATATGGTCTCCCACAGCATTCTCGTAGGTAGGCTAAGGAAGTACGGGCTGGATGAATGGACTGTAAGATGGACAGAAAGCTGGCAGGAGCATCAGGGTTAAAGGGTAGTAATCAATGGCTCAATGTCTAGTTGGCAGCCGGTATCAAGTGGAGTGCCTTGGGGTCAGTCCTGGGGCTGATTTTGTTCAATGTCTTCATCAACGACCAGGAATATGGCATAGAGTCACCCTCAGCAAGTCTGCAGGTAACACTAAGCTGGGGGGTGTAGTAGATACCCTGGAGGGTAGGGCTGAGGTTCAGAGTGACCTGGACAAATTGGAGGATTGGGCCAGAAGAAATCTCATGAGATTCAACAAGGACAAGCGCAAAGTCCTGCATTTAGGATGAAATAATCCCATGCGCTGGTACAGGCTGGGGGCTGACTGGCTGGCAGCAGCTTTGCAGAAAGGGCCCTGGGGGTCACAGTGGACTGAAGATGACCCAACAGTGTGTCCTTGTTGCCAAGAAGGCTAACGGCATCCTGGGCTGCATTGGTAGGAGCATTGCCAGCAGGTCAAGGGTAGTGATTCTTCCCCTCTACTCAGCACTGGTGAGGCCACATCTGGAGTCCTGTGCCCAACTTTGGGCCCCACACTGCAGAAAGGATGTGGATAAACTGGAGATGAAAATGGTGAGGGACTGTGGGACATGACTTATGAGGAGAGACTGAGGGAACTGGGCTTATTTAGTCTGGAGAAGAGAAAACTGAAGGGGATTTAATAGCAGCCTTCAGCTACCTGAAGGGGGTTTTGAAAGAGGACAGAGCTGGACTGTTCTCAGTGGGGGCAGATGACAGAACAAGGAGCAATGGGCTCAAATTGCAGCAAGGGAAGTTCAGATTAGATATTAGGCAGCATTTTCCTACTAGGAGGGTGGTATAACACTGGAACAGGTTACCCATAGAGGTGGTGGAAGCTCTATCCTTGGAGGTTTTTGAGACATGGGTAGAAAAAGCCTTGGCTGAGATGATTTAGTTGGGGATGGTCCTGCTTTGAGCTGATGGGTGGACTAGATGAGCTCCTGAGATCTCTTCCAACCCAAATTGTCTATGATTCTGTATCACTTGTTTTCTTGTTGCTCTGTGCATGCTTTGATGTGTGATTCTCAGCAGGAATTTTCCACGAGATGAGCGCCATGCATTTGGATGCCTGAGATAATACAGATCTTTTAAAATTCATTAATTGCAGCCATAAAGTTTTTCGAAGACTTGCTGTTTTTGAAGAAAACACAAATGGAGCATCTGACTGCAGCAAAAAGGTTTCATTCCCAATGCTAAGAATATATAAGCCTCTGATTTTGCAGACCTGTTGAGTGAAATTCTGGCCTTTATTAGATTCAATGCAAAACTTCTGTTGACTTCATGAGAGTCGGGATTCATCTTTTTTTATAGACCTGAGTCTGCATTTCTTGTACATCAATACATATGTGGAACCTACTGGCAATTTGAGGTTCATGAGGAAACTATGATCTGATTGTTATGGATATGCAGTACTTGCGAGTAAACACTGAATACTATATTTGCAGTATTAATTATTGCCATTTAGACAGCACAGGTAAAGAAATAACCAATCACTGACATTTGAGAGAATTTTTCTTATGTCTTAACAGGCCTCTAGCAGGTGGCCAGCACATTAGGGAGAAGGACTTCTCTCTTAGGTTGCAAATTACGTTTTAAAAGAGCACTTACCTTAGCTCATCTAGAGGTGGGCTGTTCAACAAGAACCATGATTTAGGGCTGAAGTGAAAAAATACTGAGCTGAACCCCTAGTTTTATACTGTCCTAGCAAAGTGCTCATCAAGAATGATGGGTGGGCGACGGGGACAAAGCACCACCCCCACAGCCCCGTGCTGCTGCAAAGGCGTCCAACCACACACAACCCCCCCAGCATTGTGTCCAGCTCTGTGCGCCCCCCACAACTGACACACCTACCCACACCCAGCTGCACGCTGCACCCACATGCCACACACAGCCACACGCCACATGCCACACTCACCCAGCCACACGCCACATACCTCCACTCACCCAGCCACACGCTACACACATCCAGCCACACGCCACACACACATCCAGCCGCATGGCACATACCCACACCCAGCCATATGCCGCACCCACCCAGCCACACACCCCACCACATGCCACACACACTCAGCCAGCCAGCCACACAGTGCAAACAGCATACACCCAGCCACACAGCCACAGCCACATGCCACCTCCAGCCCCACTCCATGCACACATGCCTTGCTGCCTGGTCCGGCCTGCCCAGCGGTGGGACTCAGGTGCCGCCATGCTGCTGTCAAAGCCGGGGCAGTGGGGGGGGCAGAGGTGGCACTGAAGCCAGAGCTGCAGCAGCCCCTGCCCCATGCACAGACCAGGGGCCACATGCCCCCCTGAGCTCCCTGGCACTGCCTTGGGAGGAGCCGTCGGGCTCTGAGTGTGCTACGGCCCAGCCCGGCCGGGGCTGCATTCACTGTGACAGGGCCTCAGCTGGGCTGGGTTGGGGCCACCAGAGCCTGGTGGCTTGTGCAGGGGTGCAGCATTGGGGAGCCAAGGGGGCAGCATGGGACCCCTTCCCTGACACCCCCAGGTGCATGCAGTGGCAGGAGCTGCCTGTCCCTGGCCCTGGAGGAGCCATGAGACTCTCTTGGCCCTGCAGCCTGGCCCGGCCTGAGCGCAGCCCCACTTCCTGCTGGGCGCAGCCTCAGCCCCAGTCCTCCCTGGCCCTTCTGGCAGCAGCGGTGGGCTGCCATGCACCCCCCCTTTGCAGCACCCTGCGGCCATGCCCCACCCCCTGGCCAATGTGCTCCCTGGCTGCAGCTGGCAGTCGCTCCACACGGGAAGCAGGTGTGGGGGGCACAACCCACCCCATGGCCATGTGTTGCAGTCGGCAGGCGCCACCTGCATACCCCCTGTGCCAGCTCTCCAGGGACCTGCGTGCCACTTCCCGCTGGAAGCCATGTCTCCCCTGTGCCCTATGCGCCCCCACATGCCCCGTGTAGCCCATGGCTGCAACCAGTGGGCGATCCCCTTGTACCCCGTGCCAACTCCCTGCGCGGCACCCTGCGCCTGGGCATAAGGTTCCCCGTAGCTCGTCCCCGCAGGGCCGCAAGCCATGCCCCACTCTGCTCGCCACTCCTGCCCCTGGTGCGGTGGAGCACACCCTGGCCCCCACCCCCTCTTCCCATCTGTCTACCGGTCAGCGTGGCTCCGGGCAGTGCACGCGCAGTTGGCCCAGAGCGTTATGGACAGACAGACACACAGCCGGAAGTGGTAAGGCTTTTATTATATTTGAATTGCCTGGCTCAATACCAAAAAGCTTACTAAATACGCCCAGTTTTTTTCAAAAGGTTCCTAATAGGATCTATTGTAATTAATACCCAAATGCCTATTTTTATCACCTGTTTAAGCTCTATCTTGACCTAAACCAGATCTAACTGGCATAAAATCAGTAAATGTACTCTCAGCAACCTTTAACCTAGTTTTAACCTGTCTTGCTTTTACTTTCTAAAATTATTCTGACCTCTGCCATTCTTTCCCTTGCTCATTTCCTTTGCCTTTTCCTCTCTTACCCAAACTTTGGTCAAGCAAATGCTATACCATATTGCTGTTAAGCAGCTGGGGGCCTACCATAGTCTGCTCTGGGAGGTAACTGCTTTAATTCAGCACACAGCAACATTACATGGTAGTTTAGGTCAGGAAGAAAGGACCACTCTGTCCAAACAAAATTACGGGAGGCTTATGATGAAAAGGAAGATTACCATTAATCATACTGATCTCTGCAATGCCAGTCAAGAATGGGAGGCTGTGTATAACCACACAGGAGCAGATAGTCCCTGTCCAAAGAGCTGAGAATGGCTACTGGAAAGACAGACACAGGGTGGGGAGTGAACAGCAGGGAGAAGAAGGGGCAGAAAGGGGAGAAGAGGGTAAGAGGAGCAGGTCTGGAGCAACACTGAGGCGTAGAGACTGAGAGCGAGGAGAGGAAGAGGGCTGGAGAGTCCACACAGGACAGAGACAGGTCAGAAGTGCAGGAAGATCTCTGCCCGAGGGTCCCAGTCTGAGCTCTGCAGCTGCTTTGTGGGCAGGTTCCTCTCTGCAGCGTCCCCTAAGACTCCAGTGTATTTGGGGAGTGGGGAATGGCATCAGCAGGACCCAAGTTTCCCCAGTGTAGGGGGACATCAAGGGGACACACAAGGTCATTGTTAGACCTTAGCCAGGACACTGCTGTTAATATTTCCCTCCTATCTACACTTGTTTAAAGGCACAAGGGAAGGAATGGAACAGAAGAGCTCAATTTACTTTTCAATCACAGTAAAAATATTGGCTCAAACCTTGAAACCTCAGGTAACAGGTTGGGCTGGGTTTTTTTTATTTGCTCTGCATTGCCAGAACAAAGGTTATGGTCTTTCTCCAGGAATCCCCCTTTCTTCTGAGTATGTTAATAATTGATGATGCCATAGTAGGTAGATGTAAATGATGACAGCTTCTGGCCATATTCTGCTCATTTCTGTGGACTCAGTTCCCATTGGTTTTATCCAGGAGGAGCTGCACCAATTTAAGTAAAAAAACCTGGTAACATGTGACTTTGGATCCAGGTGGCTTGATGGGCTCAGCAAAGGGTTTCTGTTTTTAGTGTCAGGCTCTTATTGTAGCTGGTTAGAAGTCCCTTGTACTTAGCAGGAAGAGGCAGCTTTGGATACAGAAAAACCTTCACCCTCCTCACCCTCACACCCCTTTAAGCCAGATGGTAGAGATCAAAATGCTAACGTGGTTTCCCTGTGTCAGCTGAGTTTTGATTTCCCAAGGACAGTTTGCTAGCCATGTTGCACTCACCTCTGAGGAGGGCACAAATAATCCCTGACCCTAAAAAATAGTTAGTCCTTGACCTACACAAGGAAACAGCTGGTCTCGGGAGGAAGGCTGGTATTTATGCTTGTTATTATTTTAAGCAAGACATTGAGAAGGGGGTAGCTAAGGACAACACTGAGTGTGAGTGTGATAGAAGCAGAGCTGGAGGGCCACCTGCTTGCAAGATATTTGCACTAAGCTTATCACTGTAGTATGCAAACGCCATAATTAGCATTCAAAACATATATACCCAGACACATACACATGCACCATATTGCAGGCCAGTGTAGATGGTTTTACTGGTATTTTGGAGCATACAAACAGGGACTACGTTGAGTGTACCCAGGTATGCACACACCACCTGTGGATGGTAGGAAGTATAACTCATTGATTGTAGTCTGCAGCAGGAAGGCTGAGAGTCACGGGGCTAATTGTTAAGTGAGCAGCGTCAACCATGCAGTGATTTTCAGTGAAGGAAGCAGTCTGTTTTTCCATGAAGACAGGCAGGCACTGTGCATGTTTTACATAGCCAGGGCTAGACAAGTTGCTGATAATCTTGAAAGCAAATGAACCAGATATTATTCTACAAAGGCAGATTCCTTTAGGATATTTTTGCCAAGGAAACAGATGAGCAGGATGGGCTGGGGGAGGGGGAAGGGACATTCCCATGAGAAGTTGTTTCCTGTTTGGTGCATGTGCTGTTTGTGTTCAGTTCTCAGTGTAGTAGTTATCAGTCATACCCCTCAAAGGCAGTTCCTTGAGACATCACTTCCCCCCATTTAAAGGCCAGACGAGACCAGTAGATCTTTTAGTGTGATCTTCTGCATCTGCAAACAAGCCAAAGAGCCAAACCCTGCAATCTCTGGGTGAGTAATCTCAGTAGTTTCTTAGTAAGATTGGGTAGGTTAACCTTGAAATCCCTGCTCTTGTGGGGCTTGTCCAGAAACCCAGGAATCCACTGGAAACCAGGGTCTCAAGCTCTGAGCAAGCTCCGCTGCAACTCTGTGTGCTCGGCGGCCTCCCACACTTACTGCTGCCAACTCGACTGCGTTGGGACAGCACGATCACAGGTTCCTATTGCCTCTCTTAATGTGAAGAGACCCTTTTAATTGGATCTTCTAATGTGAAAAGGAGATCACAGAGTAAATAATACAGGAGAGCAAATCCTTGAAGCTGGAGGGGGGAAACCATGTGCATCCATCTGTCCTTGCCTGGACACAAGGTAAAAAGAGACAGTGCCAGAGAGAGAGCTAAAGTCCTTTTCTGCACAGGGTGGGGAGTGCCACCTATGGTCCTGCCTTCTGAATGGAGTCCCGTGGGGACGACCGTCGTGATGGCTGGTGCCTGACTATGACTTTGTACATATGAAAAATTGCTGCTGAACCCAGATGTCCCAGAGTAAAATCAAGGAAAGGCTGACATAGCCGGTGTGACACAGATCTGTACCGCTGTATGAAAAATCCATAATGTTAGTTTACGCGACAAATGACCTACAATTTAATTAACTGGCACAATGGAGCTATTGCTCCTGTCAGAGCCCTTGGTGCTATGAAGGGATGGTGGATTAATTTTAGGTGAGAGCCAATATAAGGAGTTACTGCCATTCTCTGCCTTTTCTCAAATGCAATTTTCCTTCTTTGACCTGGAAGAAAGAGCAGGCCAGTTGCACCAGGCCTGGTTTGTATCCTTGTGCTGCACATTTGAAACTCACCTTTCCTGGTTATAACTGAGTTGAAACTATGGATCAGATTCGCAGCTGGCATGAATAGCCACAAAATAGTCTGGATGTCTGTATTCAGTTCGCCTTGTAGAAGAGGCTAGAACTAGTATTTAAGTATTTGGTTGGACAAGAGCATTGCCAGGTAAGATGGGCTTCCTCGTGAAGTGCCCCTCTTTTTTTCTGAAACAATGCTGCAATAACCTGATTCCTTTTTTCAGCACCATTTGTGTAGAGTTCCCAAAGCACTTTACAAACAGGAATTAGTTTACAGTACCCCTGCGAGGTGCATGCACAATTGCTTATCTTATCTCCTTTCTCAGCTTTCAGCCTGAAGGCAGCTGCTGCCCAACTGGGGGCCATTCAGGGGAAACCAGCCTCATGTATTTTAATATAACTATTTACAACTCACTTTTTAAAAAAAATTGGAAGTGTGCTTCTCTATACGTGCTCCCAAACTGGAAACTCAGCTCTGGGTTTGCTCTTGACTTCAGTGGCATGCTGCTATACATTTCCCATGTTATTAACTGCTCCCTTTAAGCCTCCGGTTTGCCTGGTTCCATTCATGCCCCTGGCAGAGTTTCCAAGGTTTTAAGTTCATTTCAGGAAGGTTTCATAATAAGGACTTTGGGAAAATAACATAATCTCCCTTTAAAACATTTCCTTCCTCTCTTTCCCTGGTGGAATATAACAATGCATAGGACCATCTGGCTGGCAACTGGGACGCAAAGTGTTTGTTTCTGTTGTTGGGGGGCATCTACTGCAAAGATGCCCTCCCTCTTTTTTTTTTTTTGATAGGCCGAAAGCCCAGCATTTTGGGAATGGACTAAAATGGCCTCTGCCTCTGGTCTTTACATTTTATAATGAACCACAATAAAATCTTGGAGCCCACAGGTAGGTACAAAATCCAGATCTACGTTTTTGTTTTTGTTTTTTAGTTTCAGTCATTCTCTAAAATTAGAGAAGGGACTGAACTCAAACCTCTCATCCAATAATACCATCCCTGAGAGCTAGGCTTGAAAACCATATCTTTCATTCTTGGGTTGAAGTCACAACTACCTAGGACCTGTTTCTGGATCCAGTTTTGATGTGACTCAAGGTGGTGGAAATCTCACTAGAACAGGTGATCTCACGAGCTTTCTGCCATCCTGAATACAGTTTCTGGGGTCCAGCTACCTGGCCGGATGGCTTAATTCCAGACTGTTGCCCTAAGCGCAGCAAGGTCTGAACACACAATCCCTGGCATGCACCAGACTAAAACGGTACTTACAGCTTTCTGTGTAACTGCAGCTCTGGGGACCAGCAGAGCTTCAGGTTAGTAGCACTGTTAGGGTCTAATTCACTTTGGGGTTCAGAAAAGCCAGTTTCATTTTCCCCTAAACTAATTTTTGACTCACTGTGTTTTGCTGCGAAAATGAAGGATGGGCCTAAATGCCTTTTAACGGTTAGTTTCCCTTTCAGCTCTGGCCTCAATACTTTCCATATAATCAGTGCTGCGGCTGCAACATTATAGGCCCCCGGGGGCAGAAGTCCATTGTCTATCCACAGCCCAGCGATGGCAGAGCCAGGCCAGTGCAACTTTTTATGTCCCAAAGCCAGCCCATATGCAGGACTCGGTGACTGTATTCAGTGCCAAAATCCTGCAGGCCCCAGTCTTCAGTCTTAGGGCTTGTTCAGCCTCCCTACAGCCTTGTTAAAGCTGCAAATGTGAATGCTACAAAGGTGTGCCTTGTGTGATGACTGCTAGGTAAGGAGGGGTCACATTCAAAACACCCTTTACCTAGAGGGTAAAAGTTCCTATAATCTATTCTTAACCCCCAGAGTCATCTCAGTTCTCAAGGTCAGACACTTTAAAGACAACTTTGACGTGTGTTCGGCATGAGACCTTTTCCCGTGCATTCCCTTGTTTTGATGTGCTCCAGTATTTCACGCTGAGCTGCAGCATGTATTCGTTATGCAGCCTCGTATTCTTTTAACTTGTATATGGAGGTATTTCAAATGCAACGTAACGTAATTAGATTACACATAATCTATCCCCATTATGATTCTACGCGCAAGAGAGTTTGTAAAGAAGCTTACCAGGGACTTAAGTGCACAACTTTAAATCGTGCTGAGGGTGACGAATGAGAGAAGGGGCCTCTTACGAAAGCCATTGATGCAAAGGACAAACCTCCGTAACGCTGGCTGGTAAGAGGTGATTCCACTGGCCTCGTCTGGGTGGAGGCACATCATTAAGATGCCAGGCACATCATTTTTAAACTCCTGCTCAAAACCTGTGACAAGTTGATGTAGCATCTCTTGCCATCTGTCTCTCCCCTGAATCAACACTAACCCGTATTAATATTGGCTTGTAACAGAGTTCCCAAAGAGACGGTATAGTTTCTATTAAGGTGTCAGCCCTCAAGATAAACTGCATTTTAGAAGCATTTCCAAACAGCCATCACATTGCTGGTAGTATATTAAAAGAGATTATGTTTTGCCACAGACAGCCAGCCTTGTCAGGTCAGGGCAAAACAACATTTTAAGCCGATTGGCTCATATATCTCGAAGTACGTGTGTCCTTGCACAAATTCACTTTTTCCCCCCAGGTATTTTAAGAAGATTGATCCTTTTTGAGGTTGATTGATCTGAAATGAAGTCAGATTGACTCCAGAATATGAGCTGGATTTCGGAGAATCCCCGCCCCAGCTATCTGTGGCAGTGATGACAGTAAATTACTTGGATACATAGGGATCTGGGATGAATGAAAACCCGATATTTGATGCCTCGGCTTTCACAGAACTTCTGCTTTGTTAATGATTTTGTGAGATGATAAGCAATGCTGACACCCCTTAGGTGGATCCCTATGCTTAGACAGCTTTGCCTGGCTTCAGTGCTGCAAGGCTCCCCTAAAGCTGGCCTTGTTTGTCAGCGGCAGAGGGACCATTTGACAGGGCAGAGCTATTGCTAGTGGCTGCTGCACCAACTTTGTGCTTTGACTGGCAGGCAGGGGTGGCTAGAGAAAGGAGGAGCAGCCCAGACTTCTTTTTCTTTTGGTAGGGTGTTTGTGGCTGTGCCCCTCCTGGGCACCTTCAGGCTGCCTCAGCTTACCCAGAGGAGTGACCTGACAGAGCGGCCCTGTTACCAGAGCTTCTTTTACAGCCCTCATCTCGAGTTTTGCTGAGTTTTCCGCTGGAGAGAAGAAAAAGATGTGCAAGTTACAGCTTCAGTGGGGTCTCTTTGCATCGCCTGTGGTTGAACAGAAAACTTGACTCCCTTCTCAAATATTCTGTATTACGGTTAAAAAAATCTCAATAAGTTCATTTTAAAATGTGCAAAAAGAAGAGTCAGGAAAAAGGCTCAAGAACAAATTTACTTTGATATTCCTGCAAGGAACTTTACCTGGGTGACCTGAATCCATCCCTTATCCATCAGAAGCATTTATACTTCTCTGTCTGCTTGTCTCAGGAGCAAGTGGCAAAGGTTTTAAAGATTCATTTTTGTACTACATTAGACAAGCAGTTATATCCATGGCAGTTACAGACAGTATAGCCAAGGGTACATACACTTTAACCTTCTGTTTTCATTCCCTTATAGGTTTCTAAAAATATCTTCTTTGGGATTCAAACTTTCCGTCACCCAGAGGCAAATCTTTCTGCTAATTCGGAAGGAAAACATTTCAGTGATTTGGAGGAGAGGGGGAGGAAGTGGATAGGTGATAGAAATATTTTTTTCAGATTTAAGTGTAATTGTGTTCTGTAAAGCTGTTATAAAAATGGATTTTTGGGATTCCCGGTTCATTGTCCATATCAGATCTTCAGTTTACAAAAAGGCATCTTTCTGAGTGAGCATTACATGCTCAGGAATCAGAAAATCCAAGCAACCATCTTCCTTTGTTGTGCATTATACCCAGTAACCCTTTGCTTTAGCTTCAGTCCCCTTACATCTAGCTCATTTCTTTTTCTGCTTCAGCTCAACCCTGCTATCCTCAATATGTACACGAAACAATCTGATTATGGACTCTTTTCCTCTTTAATGATCTGCTTCTTTTGTGTGCTTTGGAAGCAGGATCACATCAGGTAACATCATAAAGCCTTTATTCAGGATACCAGTAAAGCATATATTGGCTGCTTAAGTGATTTAATGAATGAGGCGCCCTGATTTTTTTGCACACTTCCATGCCTAGCTACCTTTCATTACATTGTTCCTGGGGAGAACTGTAGTGTAATATCCTTGCCTCCAGTTGCCTACAGCTTATCCGGGGCTTTTTAGTATCTGGGTACGGTTTTCAATTTGCTGGAAAGGTGTGTTGGTATCACAAGAAAAAAGTGGGGGTATGTTCCATGCTTTATTAAGTTTATATGCTTTATAGGCTTTTCAAATGTACTGAAGGCTGAATTCAAATGAACAAATAAAGACTGGCAGGGACAAAAAAGAGAGAGACAGAATATGAAACAGAGGTAACAGGGAGGAAGAGACAAGACGTGGTTAATGGAGACAAGTGAGAAAATGGCAGAGGTGACAGAAAATCGGGAGAAGAGAGGGAAGCAGGGAGATGGAGAACAATCTCTTTTGACAGAAACAGACCTTTTATTAGGCAGTGACAGAAAGTGCTATATAATCCAAAACCAGTCTGGTAGGCTGGGGACTGCAAATGCAGGAGCCGGCCTCTGAATCAACGGAGCTGAACCTAAAAAAAATAAAAATAAACAGATGAAGCGAGCTGACAATGGGAGCGTTAAGAGGCCAAATGAATAATCAGAACCAAAGGGGACAAAAGTAAGATCTAGGCAGCCAGCAATATAAGGAGGCCCCAATTTAGTCGGAAAGCCTTAATAAGGCAAAAGCAAGTAGTTCCCCTAGAAGTCTGTGTTGTATTTCCATTTCTAACACACAGGGGTTCAGCAGCCACCTTCAGCTACAAACTGGGGAGTTTTAGTAGAGCTCCAGGGGGGACCCTAGAGTAGGGGAGAACAAAATACAGCCAGACGCAGCCCACAACTCACTGGATCTGGCCTGTGGGCAGGTGCCTGCCAAATGAATGGATCCAGCCCATGGGCGGGCAGCAGTTCTGGCAGCCATGTGGTGCCAGGCAGCCGGGGCTATGTCTGGTGCGCTGGGCCCTCTCTCTCCCTGCTGTCTGGGCCAGGGCTGCCACCAGTGTGGAAGTGGAAGCACAAACCTGTGCGCAGCTGTAGCACAGCCTGCCCCCCTGCCCCCCGAATCTGGACACAGCAGCTGCCAGCTGCATCCACAGCTGCCCAAATGCAGCTGGCAACTTAAAGATCAGGGCTCCAGGTATGGGGGGAAAGGGAGTGTGCAACAGTTGTGGGCAGGTTCTGACAGCCCACAGCGGTAGTGCACCCTGCCTGTCCCTCAGTCCCCCACCCCGTGCCCAGATGCTTGACCTGAAAGCTGCTGGTCATGTTTGAGCAGCTGTGGATGCAGCCCGCAGCTCCTGAGTCTGGACTTGAAAGGCGGGGGGCGGCCACTGTTCACACTTCCATGCTGGTCACAGCCCTGGACAGGAGGGATGGAGGGAGTGAGGGTGAGTGAGAGAGGTGTGGCCATCAACAGGTCACCAAAACCTGTTAAAGGTCCGGCCAGCCCAAATAATTGCCCACCCCTGTTCTAGAGTACATGGGCAACTAACATCACCAAAGATTTTGCACTCCTGCCTGATGCCAAGATCCTGTTGTAAGGGATCAGGTCATGGCAGTCAGGGTAGGCCACTTGTGTGCAAGGGCACGAGCCAGGGGACCAAGAACAAGATACCACAAGCCAGGAGTACAAAGCAGGCCAGAGGCACAGCAAGGTGGTCTGTTGTCCAAGCAGCTTGCCACTCTTTGCTCTGGCCTTATAGGGCATGTATACACATACCTTTTAGTGCTGGAGCAAGCTGGAGATCCAGCGCATCGGACCAGACTTGATTAACTGCTGCACACAAGCTGATATGCATGGTGCTGCACCACATGCATTTGTATAAACAGCAAAACGTGTGTCGGTGTGCAGAAAATGGCAGCGGTGCACTTTTGAACTAAAACACCTTTGATATGTTTTAGTTCAAAAGCAGGCCACCTCCATTTTCTGCATGCTGACACACATTTTGCTCTTTATACAAATGTGTGCGGTGCATACATGGGTAAAAATGCCCATAAAGGCTTAAATGGGCAGAGTCTACTTCCTGTAGCACTGGAGCGTGGCTCATCCTAGTCTCTAATTACTTCCACCTGGGGCCTGGAGCGGGCTCATCTCCATGTGGGATTAGGCTCTTTTGTACCCATTGATGTCCATGGAAGTTTGGTGTGTACCAAGAGAACAGGATCAGACAAGAGATGAACATACCCCCTGACACTATAGGTTGGCAGGAAGGGAACAAAAAAGCCCATAATATTTTGAAGTTAAGTATTTTTAACCCTATAAAATATTGATTTGCAGTACTGCATGATACTGAATAGGTGTCTAGCACTTACTGTTTCCAGGGCTATAACAAGTTCATATGAAATCAGTTGTTTTGCAAATGGTATCCTTTGTAATGATTAGTGTAGACTTTAAAAGTGACAATCCTTCAAGGATGAACAGTGACTTTGAATATGAGGCTAATAAAAAAGTGGCCTTGCTGGTGTTTGTTCAGACACTTACGGGTACTCTTAAGCCACTCTCAGGGCTACCTGGCTGTGAATAAATGGTTTATATTTCTAGTGGCACAAACTGAAGCAGCAAATCAGACACCTTATAAGTGATCTGCAAACAAAAGTGGAAATTCCTCATGCCAGAAAAGCATGTGCTGAATTTCAACGTGTTCACTTGACAGTGTTTTAACATTTGTTATATCCAGCACATTGCTTCCATTTCTTCAGTCTTCTTTGCCCAAGAATACATCATCTAAGCTCTTCCAGGCACTGACTTTGTATGTATTTGTCCAGTTCCTTGCACAATAGGACCTCCTCAGTGCTGCAAATGTTGCTACTATGATTCTTCTCTTGGCTCCCAAGTCCACTCTTGCTGCCAATTTGATTTTGAAAGCCATCAGTGTGTTGGAACTTAACTACATCAGTGATTACATCTTTATCCATGACCCTCAAATCAGCTGACAAAGGCCAGGGTACAGCATGTAAGAGCTAGAAATAAGATGCACTCAGCTGAAGGAGTTCAATTGTGAAATGAGATGAGGCAAGTCCAGAGAGTCAGAAGACTACACCACACTGCAAGATTTTTCTCTTTAGTAATTTTTTCATCCTAAGTAGAACAATGAAGGCACTAAAAATTGTACCCCAAGCACAGCCTCCAGTAAGTGCGATGTCCACCAGGGTGAAGCTAGTTTCCTTGGGAAGTCCCTGGATACTATGGTGCCAGACTCTATAAAGGGTTTGAGAATGGACAAGATGGGTGTAGTAAGTTGTGATTACTTTGGATGGTTTTCTACATGTACTGATGGTTTCACAACCTTTTTTCAAGTCTGTTCTTTTAAAAAATAAAAAAAATAAAAGAGGAACCAGCTTTATAGGTTTTATGGAAGGGTAAAGACAAAGGGCCCAGCATCCTGAGAACCACTTGCTTATAAAGATCATGCAGTCTATGCTAAGATCAGTGACCTCTGTCTTGCTGTTAGCAGAAAGGATCACAAAGTTACAGGGAAGAGGTTCTCTTACTCTAGACAGACCTTAGTCTGATAGTCTCTTCTATGGCATATAGAGCCGTTTCATTATTACAGCAGTCATGTCAGTGGCGGTACAGGGTGCTCAGGATCTTGCGGCATTGGTCCTAAATAAAGATGTTACAGGACGAGGCGCTGTTCAGCAAGATGCTCTGTGCCTCCACCTCCTCTGACATGAGGAAGAACTGAGGATCTCAGACTTTGCATAATCTGTACTTAAGAGTGTAACCTGTTTGATAAGTGAGACACATGTGCCAGATTCTCAGTTGATGTAAACTGAGGCACCTCTATGGACTTCAGTAGAGAGACCAGCTGAGAAGCTGACCCTGCCTCTCTTGTTCATAAAGAACTGTACCCATTCTTGATTCTGCATAAATAAGAATGATTACACCAATATTTCTCAGATTAAGACCTGACATAAAAATGGAGTGTTTGCGTAGATGTCATCTGTGAATTTATAAGAATATTGATAACAGAAGTATGATACTGTATCCTCTCCGAAAACTCCCATTTTGACACATTTGCTGCTTATAACATTAGATCAAAAAACCAAAGATCACGTGGAAAGCAGAAAATTATGATATATAGTTTGAAGTGTAGGAAGTAGAAAGAGACAGTTTACAACGAGGAGAAAGCTCCCTTTGGAAGACATTTATCTTAAATAATTAGCCATTCAGGGAAGGAACAAATCCCCAGCTCAAAGAAACCTAAATCTGTTTTTATATTCAAACAGCTTCTAAAATTTTAAACAAGACAATTAAGACTTTAAATTGGAAGTAGTCAGGATGGGCTACCGTAAGCCCCATGGGACTTTTGGGGTGCTGACAGGCCACTTAATCACAATTAATTTTTGAAATATTTGCAATCCAGCAAATCATTGCCATTTTCCACTGTTTTTCTTCCTTAATTTGAGATGATGTTATAAGATGCACAGGAATGCCAGTCTGAATCTCTGTTGCATTATCTTTTGTAATTATTTACTTCGCATCAAACAGGGTAATCAAGGCTACCATCTCACATCCAAGCATATAGATCAGCCAAATTCTTTCTAAGCAGTTGTGCAGCTGAGCTGGTGGTTGCTATGTTAAACACCTGACTTCTAGTTCCAGCTCTGAGAAACATGACCATGTGAGATCTCTCAATTATTTTTTATGCAATATCAGGGTGGGGCGAAGGAAGCGGAGGGGGGCCATTGAAGCTTAGCGTACAAGAACTTGAACAACTGTAAAATGCACGTAATTCTTAACACCAGTAAGAAAAAAGGTTACCTTTACTGACTATTTTTGTAATCTATTAAATATCTAGATTGTTTGACAAGATCTATTTGCCATGACGTAATGTTAATACATTCATTGCATTATCAATCTTTAATTCTCTGAGTGCCATATCAACAGCGCCATTATTTCTCCTGTGATTAACATCAGGCTAACTTACAATTGTTTAGGTCATCTTATATACTTTTGAATATTGGCACAACCTTACTTGTATTTCTTGTCCTCTGGAACTATACTAATAATCCAAGGTCTAGCAAAAATTAGTATTGGTGATTGAAAGAGCTCCACAAATATGTCCAAATTATCTGGACCTGCTACTTTAAAAATATTTGAGTAGATTTGTCACAGAGCACTCAGGTGGCCTGTGCCTGAGAGCAGAAATGGCTAAGGAGAGGCCCCTAGTGGCAAGAAGGGGGAGGCTCAGCTGCAAGTCACCAGGGCAGCCAGAGTCACAGGTGCTGGTTGCTAGGGCAACTGGTGGAGCCAGCTGACAGGAAGGGGCAGGGCTTGGCCCTTCTTAAGCCCAGGCGTGAGGCCAGGAGGGCAGTTCCCCTCTGGTGGCCAAGGGAGGGGGAGCTTGGCCAGTGCAGACAGGGGGGAAAAGCCCGACTGCATAAGCATCCCCTGATTGCTGCTATGGGTTGGAGTATTTCCTGGTAGAGCTTGAATGTTTGCTTTGGCCGGATGGTTTAGCTTTTTATGTTGTAGCCCGGGGGCTTTGTGTTTTTGTGTTTGCTGTTTGACCGGAGGACCGTGTGAGGCTATTAGGGGTTGGAGGAGGCCTCATAGGGGCTCCACAGTAGCGTGGGGACCCTGGTGCCAGAAAGGGTGCATTAACCCCAGCCCCAGAGCAAGGGGGGCAGCGAGAAGCCCCAGAGCAAGGGGGGCAGCGAGAAGCCCCTGAGAGAAAGCAAGGACAGGGCCAAGTCCCAGCAGGGCCCAGATTGAATACCACATTAGTACCATCTGCGAGGCTTGGGCTGCGGTGTAGGGGAGGAAAAGGAGCGGCAGACAGCACCCCCTGGCACCGGGGCGTGTCAAGTGGGCAGCCTCCTGCTAATTACAATCAATCAAGATCAAGGCATGGCAGGCAAGTAAGCAGGTGGTTGGCCCATAACAGGTGGGTGCAGCCACCAAGAGAAAGGCTCACATAGCAATACCCCTGTCACAAGATTACATTTAGCATTCTCTTTCGTTACTGTTGGAGCATACCCCAAAATAAGACATGAATCTTATCTTGGGATGGCAGAATGAAGGGAAAAAAAGTATTTTCTTATTTAATCAAACTATTCTGAACTAATGCCCTTGTTTAAGATGGGTACCTCCATTTTCAGTTGCTAATTGTCAGGAAAATGGCAAGTGTGGTATGTGAATAAATATGGTAATTTCATAAGCATTATAGTACATTAGCCAGAGTTTTTTCAAGATACAGAACAAAAATATTTATTAAATATTAGGTTTTCTTGTGTCATTCTTGACAATTTAACCACCTTCAGCAAGTAACATGCCCATTTCATTATTTTATCCTTGATACGTTTAGAAACATTCTTGTTTCTAATATAGAGGTTGCTTATTTCTCACTGGTAACCCCCCATCCTTGTTCTACTTTTGTTATTTTCTAATTTGCATTAATTGCTTTTTATTTGTCATACATGATTGAATTGCTGCTTTAACTTCCCTCTTAACCACAATTTATTTATTTATTTTTTTACCTAAGGTAGGTTTTCTGGTAATGACATAACTGGCTTTCTGAGCAGCTTATAAAACATTCTCAAATATTCATATTAGCTATCACATTGTTATGGAGAATTCTTCCTTCTAATTACTTGTGTTCAGAATTATTTGCAATAAAGTATAGAGTGTGAGCAAATACATACATTATTTGCACACAGCTAAGAGGATTACAGAGAGATACCATCTATTTGAAGGACACCACAGATTCCTTAAAAAGCTAGTATCCACTGACAGACTTCTAGCAAACACCATGTTAGCTACCATGGATGCTACATCTTTGCATACATCAGGACAGATTACAAGCCATAAGGAACATTACCCCTGACTGCTGTGTGTGGCTGGGCACTGTTGGTGCCTGCCACTTTAAGACTAAAGCTAAGCAGCCAGCAGGTGCTTGATTAAGGCAGCCATTTTAGATCTCTGGCTGCCTTTATAAAGAGCTCAGTTCCCTGCTGGCTGGGAAGGCAGTAACATTGCCTGGCTGTGAGGCTTTGGGTATCATCCTGGAGGTAAGGGCAGGAGCTGTAGGGGATGGTGGAGGCTCCGGGTCCTGGGCATGACCTAAAACTGTACCCTGCTAGGAGTGGGTGGCCTGGTGGGGCTCTCAGTGGTGCAGGAGCCCCCAGGAAATGCCAGGCCAGTGATCACCCTGGTGAAAGGTGGGTAGGGATGCCTTAACCCTAGCCCTCACCTTTGGGTGGGTTGCATGACACTGGAGGCAGTTGGGGCCAGGCACGGCTACGGACACCTAAGCCCTGTGGGGGTGCAAGCCCTGAGGAGAAGAATGGGGACCAGGCATAGCGGTGACCACCTGAGCCCACTGGGGAGGAAAGCCCCATGGCCCCAGGTGAAGAGGGTGGTGTGGAGCCCTGAGTGAAGGGGGTAGAGACAAGTAGCCCCAGCTGAGGGAGTGGTGTGGAGCCCTGAGGGAAAAGAGCAGAGATGAGTAGCCCTGAGTGGAGGGGGGTGGTGTGGAGCCCCGAGTGAGGGGAGTAGGCCCAGGTAGGTCTTTGGAGGCTGAAGTTTGGGCCAGAGGCTGAGTAAAGGGGGATCAGCCCCAGAGAGAGGGGCGAGTCCTAACCCCGGTAAGTCCTCCACTGCTGGGAAGCCAAGTGTGGGTCAAAAGTAAGATCTTAAGTAGCACCATGACCTGCTGCTCCAGGTGGGGTATGAGAGTCCACTGTGAGACCCTGCAGCACTACTCATAATGTGAGGTACCCCAGCTCCCACATCCAGGAAGGTGGACCTGAGAGAGAGAGTGTGGGGCTAGTGAGAGACTCTGAAGGTAGAGTACCCCCTTGACTGGTCAATGCTGGGGCCAGGACCAGGAAGGTCAAAAGGGCCAGGGGCCCATTGCGAGGGATGCCCAAGCAGAGCGCCTGGGGTCCTGCCTGATTTTGGAGGTGAGGCCAGGGCCTGTGTGGCCAAAGGTCTTGGGGGGACCATGCCCGAGAGGGGAGATAGCTACAGGGAGCTCAGCAGCCTGAATGATGGCAGAGTAGGCCACCTGAGTGGAGGGATCAAAGAGGGGTCCTGATAGGAGGATTCTGGAGTTCAGTGTGGGGCTGATGTGACTAACAGCTAGATGCTATCTGCAAGGCATGGGCTGTGGTGTAGGGGAGGTTCAGAGCCACAGATAGCGCCCCCTGACATCGGGGCATAAAATGGGCAGCCTCCCACTTAATTAACATCATAATTGATAAGAACAAGGTGTGGGAGGTGTGCCCAAGGGCAGTTAGGAGGTGTGCACAAAGGCAGGTGGGGAACCTAGCACTGTGGCTAGGTGGGGAGCCCCACTTTGCCACACTGTGTTCACCACACCTGATCCAATCCACCTACTTTTTACTTGTCTCAGCAGTGTCCCAACCCTCTGTCCCTTTCCCCTCTATATAAAACCCCTTCTTTCCATTTGTCCATTCATAGTATTGATGAAGTAGCCTATTGCCTATGAAAGCTTGTATCTCTGATCCAGTTAGTCTAGATGCCACACTACCATACTTTTTGCTGCACATATGGTATGTTATGTTCTTGTGTATGCAGCTGTAGGCTGGGACCCGTGGCTGTCCTGGTTCTGAAGACTTACATTACTAGATATAACATTTCAACAGAGAATACAGTTTTCATCTACATGAAAATTTAAGTTGATGATACTGTGTAAAGCTCGTTCACAATGTTGTTAGTGACTATGCAGAAAAGAGTAAAAAGTTTGAACACTAAATTTCAGCAGTCCCCAAGTGAAGGAGATGGTATTTTTTAGTAGTTGAGGTGTGGGATGAGGGTGGTTGTTCTCCTGGGTATGTCTGTCTGCTACTTAGGTAGGCATCACCTCAAAAATCATAGACTCAAAGAAAATGAGGGTTGGAAGGGACCTCAGGAGGTCATATCTAGTCCAACTCCCTGCTCAAAGCAGGACCATCCCAAACTAGATTATTTCAGCCAGGGCTTTGTTGAGCCAGGCCTTAAAGCCTCCAAGGATAGAGATTTCACTACCTCTCTAAGTAACCCATTCCAGTGCTTACTCTTCGTGTGCCTCATTGTCCCTGTTTCTAAAAGGGGAATAATATCTGTCAGTCAGGATGTAATAATAGGGGCTAGGAGGGACCTCATGAGCTCATCTAGTTCAGTTCCCTGCTCAAGGCAGGATTGTCCCTAACTAAACCATCCCAGCCAAGGGCCCGTCTAACCTGCTCTTGAGAATTTCAAGGGTCGGAAATTCCACAAGTTCCCTAGATAACCGGTTCCAACATTTGACCACCCTCTGAGTCAAAACGTTCCTTCTAATCTCCAATTTAAATTTCCTCTGCTGTAGCTGGAGGCTGTTGTTCCTTATCCTGTCCCCTAGAGACACAGGGAAAAGCCCATTTCCATCCTCTGTAATTGCCCTTCAGGTATTCGAAGACTGTAATCAAATCCACCCCTCAATCTCCTCTTCTCCAGACTAAATAACCCTAGCTCTTTCAGCCTTTCCTCATAAGTTATGCTTCCTAGGCCTCTAATCATTTTTGTTGCT